>NC_140178.1:58095094-58248762 GCF_963971535.1 Notolepis coatsorum | reverse complement strand
CATATCTATTCCTAAAAATGGGACCGTGACTGACGGGGACGTTCACAGGACTTTAGACCCGCCCCCCTATCCAGCGCTGCCGCTGCCTTGTCTTGTTTACATCAGGGTACCCCATTTTCAATTCATATAGAACGACTACGCCGTAACAAATCATTAAAAAAATATACCGTTAACTGGAATATGTTGTGCCTTTACACATATGTTGGATTATGTAATTGGTTTGTCATGACAAACAATAAGAAAATCGTGATTTACCCGCTGGCTACAACAACACACAGTGACTGCATGTAGTCACTGTGTGTTGATGTTGTAGCCACCTCCTCAGAGGCAGGCGTACTAAGCTCCCCTTAAGCTCCAGGAGAGAGGGGAGAGGCTGAAAACCCGCAGTTCTTGCCCGACTGATGGGAGCCGAATCCCCGGATCCGATTTGTCTGATGAATACCCCAAAACATGAAGTCCCGAATGCATGGAAGTATTGATTGCGCCGTAACAAATCATTAAAAAAGATACCGTTAACTGGAATATGTTGTGCCTTTACACATATGTTGGATTATGTAATTGGTTTGTCATGACAAACAAATAAAATATCGCATCGCCGGCTGTCTCTGGCTTGCTCCAGCGGACACCAGAGCTCAGCCCGCGGCGAGAATGTGCTGCCGCGAGCGGCATCGCTGAGCTCTGGCTCTGACTACATGCAGTCACTGAGTGTTGTTGTAGCCAGCGGGTAAATCGCGATTTTTTTTATTTGTTTGTCATGACAAACCAATTACATAATCCAACATATGTGTAAAGGCACAACATATTCCAGTTAACGGTATATTTTTTTAATGATTTGTTACGGCGTAGTCGTTCTATATGAATTGAAAATGGGGGACCCTGATGTAAACAAGACAAACGTCTTTCTCGGGTCTGCATCCCCTTAACAATTGTGTGTATTGAGCCGTACTGTATTGTACCCATTCTGCAATCTGTTAAATAAAGTTTTCATTCATTCATTCAGTCAATACTTCCATGCATATAAATTGAGGAAACGAGCGAGTCCGCGGCAGCGCTGGATAGGGGGGCGGGTCACGTGGCGGTCGCGGCCAATCAGAGGAACCCGGAAACCAAATTCCGTTGCGGAAGGTATACACGCCACTGGGCCTGTGAGCGTGCGAAGCGAGTGCTCAAAGCCAGTGCACAAAGCGCGCAGGCCCACGATTTTTGGGGGCCCTTTTTGGGGGATTTTGGTGATCAAATATTGAATATTGAACTATAATAATCAGTGCAGGAGCTCACTTATCCTTGAAAGACACTTTTCTCACTGACTTAAACTTAAAAAAAAATTGCACTTTATTATGAGGCACAAAAGGGCAGGTGCATGCGCCTGTTGACTGATACTGTATAGTACTGTACCACCTACAATATAGTGTACACAAACAATCAGCACATTAATCTAAAAGGGGACATATTTTAGTCGTTTTCAACAAGTTAATATAGTCCCCATAACATGTATTTTATTCTTTGGGCTGAAAGAAATAAAGAAAAGCGTTCTAGCAGCTTCTATATCCCACTGCTTCAGTCATGTTCTCAACAGACTGTTTCTGTGCCTGTAACGAGCGAGCCTCTTGTGCATCATCTAGCAGTGGTGTACAAGCCTGTACTGTCAGATGAACTTCAGACTAAACGTTGCAGATCAAATAGACTCGAGATCCAGCAATAGCAGTGTTTCTGCCAGGCCAACAAGAACCCCTGCCAGGCCAAAATAAATGATTTTTTTGCCAAAAATAATGCCAAATATCCATATATTCATTCGGAAAAGAAAATTTGTTTGGGAGCCTCAGCCTCTGTATGGTGCTATTCGTAAATGTGAGTCAACCTCTGTGTCGTTGCCAGGGAACCTCTTGATGTGAAGCGAGTGCCACTCATAGATTACTTAGCTTCATTTACTGGTAATAATGGTAGAGTGGACCGGAGACATGCTGGCTTTTTGTGTATTTTGATGTAGTCATTCATTTAATCTTATAAATCAATTGTCTTTTCTCATAAATAGTCTTATTTATGTATAATTAGCCTATCTTTCATAAATGGTAAATTGACTGCATTTATATAGCGCTTTTATCCAAACACGCTTATGTGTCACATTCACCCATTCACTCACCTGCTCAAGGACACTTTGACTTGCTGCCTTTGAGGAGCCGGAATCTAACCGGGAACCTTCTGATTACTAAATGACTGCTCTACCTCTTGAGCCACTGTCGCCCCTGTAAACTGTCTTTTAATCTTTTGTACAGCACTTTTAATTACCACCGTGTATGAACAATGTGCAGTTATTTATATAGTGTATATTTGGGGGGGGGGGTTATTTGTGTCTGATGTGACAAGTACAACACGACTGCAAGAAGAAATGCGTTCTAAATCTTCTAAATCATTACATCCACTTTTGATGCAGTACACACATAAAGAAAGACTGAAGGACTATGCATATTTGCAGTTTAGTGTAGGCCTTGACCCAACACCATATGGAAATTGCCAGTTCACTGCCATGGTTGATCAGCTGGCCACAGTAGGAATATTCAGATGAGCAGCATCTCTAAGAGATGAAATTGTTGAAGATCTCAGGTCTAATTAATTGACCAGTAATGGAACACCTTTGTCTTTGTCTAATACTTGGACATTATGTCACGATGCGGGATCTATGGTGATCACATAACCCTACAAAGGGCTGTTGAGGTTTTTGACATTCAATTCCTTGTTGTCACCACACCGGGAATTGATGCCTCTTCTATTATATCTCAGTCTAATACATATTTTGACAGCTTTCCACTGTTGGTCCTTGGACATATTGCTGAGGGGCACGGAGAACATTACTTAAGTCTAGAAGTGTCAGAGGATATTTCAAAGCTATGAACTCCTCGTTGATGGACTCCAATATGATGCCCTAATGGGTGGACCCCAAGATGATGATGGAGATGAAGACAGGACATGCCCATCCTGCTGACAGAATTGCTGTCATTTATCATGCAGTTGACCGTTGACATAGACATGTCAATGCTTGCGGTATTCAAGTTTCTCAACGTTTCATCCTCAAATCCACCTCAGGGAATCTTTAGAGGAAGACCTTGAATTGGACCATGACAGTGACAGTGTCATTAGTATAATGAGGCTCTAAGGCTCAGCTTCTTCCCTCAGGCCATCAGAACATTAAACACTGATCTCTCCACACACAAGTACACATGAGCACACACACACAACACACATTCTGCATTCGCTCTAGGGCTGTCCCCGACTAAGGATTTGGATGGTCGACTAGGATTGGCCAAAATTTGCCGTTAGTCGACTATTGGTCGACAAAAAAAAAAAAAAAAAAAGTATAATATTTTGAATTTATATTTTTATTTTTTTATCATTCCATTTGGGCTGTGGGGGGTGCTTAATGTCTGAAGGAGTCGACTGAAGGCTTCTTGTCCTCTGCAAAAGCATGCAATTGGTCCACTGATGGATACATCTTGATATTTGTCTAGTATAGTGTGTTCATTAGATGGGTGAAATCCTCTTTCAGTGCCTCTGTGCCTGTTTTCGTAGGCAGTTAGCCTCTGGTATGCGTGCCATTAGCGTTAGCCACGCTGCTATGCCTCTTTTCTTTATTTTTTTTTATTATATTTGACTAAGAGGTTGGCCAGTCGACTACGGCCCCTTTCGACCGATTAGTCGACTAATCGATTAATAGGGGTCAGCCCTAATTTCGCTCACACACAAACGATCACTTTAAACACATTGGAAAGGACACTTTAAAGGAACGAGGAAAAAAAAGTCACTTTAAGGAAAGGACTGTTGTGGTTCTTGTATAGTATAGTTTAGAAATAGCAAGCATAGCATAAGGATATAGAGTAAAAACTGTATATTGTATAGTAGTGTACATAGGACCCAGTGCCTTAATTCCTAGCTAACATTGTATTACATTTATCTCAGGACTTTAACATGTCTATTTCATCATGTCTATTGTATGTCTATTTTATTATCTTCTACTTATTTTATTTACTATTGCATTATTGCACAATCAAAGCGGGCATGGCCACCCGCATTTCACTGTATGCCCTGGTATGTACTGTATGTGACAAATAAACCTCTTGAAATCTTGAAACAAATCTGTATGGTAGTGGTCTTGCAATGAGACTAAGGGAGCTATTATAATAGCAAGTGGATGATGGCCTGGCTTCTGCTTATGTGGTCAATGGCTATGCTCAATTTAAAATCAAGGACATATTTTTCTTATCTCTGTTTTTTGTACTGTAGGTACAGTATATTTTACAAAATAAGAGTATAAGAGAGGTCCTTGGAGATGTGGACTCCCAGGAATTTCAACGGGACGGAGGTTGAGCTTCAAATTCCTCTGAGTCCACATCTCCAAGGACCTCTCTTGGAACCTCAACACCTCAGCACTGGTCACATGGAATTATTATTTATTATTATTTTTGAATCCACTTTTTCTCCTTATTTTCTATTTTTCTCCCATCCCAATTTCGTATTTCCAATTCTCCCTTCCCCTGTCTTGAACGTTGCTAGACTATGCCTCCCACTGGTCGGCTGTAGTGAGGATAGAAGCCTTGCATCACGTGTCCCCTCCGGTACACGAGGAGGCAGCTGTCGCATCTTTTCACCGCAACAGCTCGAACTCTCAGTGGCGAGGAGTAACGCGTGGGAGGCTCACGCTGCCCCAGATAAGTCCTGTTTCCACCGTACCGGCATCACCCAACCGACCTGTAGGAGTCGCTGTCCACAACGTCCAATCCCCACCCACCGGCTTTCCCACCCTCTAACACTGCCAATTGTGTTAGTATGACGGCCGGCCAAGCCGGTAGCAACGGCGAGAGCTGGGCTTGAACCCAGCATCCCCTGCGTTAGTGGTGAGTGCCTTGCCCACTGCGCCACTTGGCCGCCCATTTATATGAAAATTCATACTTTTTTGCTAACTGAGAATGTTGTCTCCCAAATAACTGTTAAGCGAAAACAAATAAATACCATCCATAACGGCTGTTGAGGAGGAAGAGGTGGTCTTCCTCTCTCAGAGCAGGCAGGGCGAGTGCTGGTGTGGAGGCTACAGGCGGGCAGCAGACTGTGGGAGGCAGAAGAGGGGGCCATGGAGGCTGAGGGACCGGCAATGGCAAGACCGGAGCTGGTGGTGGGATTGGCACCGGGGGACACTCCTCTTCTGCAGATGGGGAGAGAGCCGCCACGCGGGGTACGGGAGGAGGCTGTGGGCTTGGGAGTCCGGGCACTGGTTGGGGGGGCTAGGTTGGGGGGTAGCAGCAGGGTGGGCACCAGGAGATGCAGGGGGAGGGGCAGGGGTCCCGCGCCGTGGCCCAGACGGCATGACCCGCGACCAATCAATAGCTGCAGGGTCCAGAGGGTAGAGGCCACACCTGCTGAAGCCAGCCACCACCACCCTCTGATCCTTCTGCCTCTGGTAGGAGTCTCTTAATTAAGATGACAATGTATTTTTCGTCGGACATAAAACTGGTTATATGGCTAGCAACATAGTCAAACTAACATTGTTGTAATGTACATTTTCATCTTCGTCCAACTACCACATTTTGTAATGACCACCGTAATATGTAATAATGTATTACAAAATGCGGGGGAATTTATTACATATTGCATTGAGGCTGTTTATTACAAAATGCGGCAACTAAGCCATCTCCAACACAAACATTTCATACTCTCTTCTTTTTTGTCATTAGGCCTAATTCATTGCCTAATACATTAGTCAGCTTTTTCTCAATTTAAATTGAGTTTAAATCTTTCTTATCAGAATATGATCATAGATATTTAAGATATTTTGATAATGTAAAAAGAAAATACATACACATGCATACGATGTCTTACTAACTACGGCGATTGTGGTTGCAATTCTGAATGGCGTGTTTCAAGAGGGAGGGTTCTTGTCACAGCTGAACTGCAGAAAAGGCACAATGCACATATTTCACATTTTCACATCCGGGACAACCCCTCCGGGACAACCCCTCATAAAAACAATTAGGAAAACACACAGGAAAAGGCTATTTTCACAAAAGGTTCCCTTTTTACACATAATGCGACATCCACATCTAGAAGGTTGTAATGTGATTCACAGGCCATGTTTCGTTTCACTACCTGCTTTTTCTAGGTTCTGGGCCCTGCTGGCTGACTTCCTGTACGTCCACCGGCCCACGTCGGCCCTCCCATTCATCTCTTCCTTCTGCCAGGGCTTTGGCAAGGCCCTCTACTGGAGAGGACAGGTAATGCAGGGAGTGACAGATAGAGAGAAGGAGGGAGGGATTGGTGGTGGGTGGCTGGGGGGGAGGCGGCTCAATTACCCTTTAGTGGTTGGGAAAGTTACAGAGCACTTTTCTCTCACCTGCTGCCCAGTCAGCAGTCTCACATGCACTTGTGACAATAAGCAGAACAGCATCATGTGAAAAGCTAAACACTCAAGTAGATTCTCTACTGGCTTATCTTCCCTGAAGCAGACAATGACAGCAGCAGACCTAATAGACCTCATGATCGAAAGTGTACGTAACTATCTTCGTAAGTAGTTTGTACGAACACATTTATGAAAGTCCTCCTCCGGATGCCTGAACGCGTGAAACGGTGTTCGTAATTGGCGAAAGTGTTCTCAGCTGAATGAAGAACGTCACTCATTCTCAAACTGAAAGCGTACACCTGAATTTGCATACATAAACGCCACGCCAGCTCTTTATAAGGATATAAGGGAGAGGCTAAGCATTGCACCTAGAGTTGTGCTGATCCTTTTGAGAACCGTGTGCACAGGCAACGCGAAAGCAATTTGCGACTGATCAAAATTGTATTAGATTCAATTCAAATGTATTGTCATTATATAGCACAAGTACAATACAACGAAAATAAGTTTGGCATCTAACCAAAGTACAAATGTAACAGTAAAGTGCAATAGTAACATACAATGCACAGGTGATTAAACTGGGTGTAAAATATATCAATACTACAGTACTGAGTAATAGTGCTCATCAGATGCATGAACAGAGTTGTAGTATTAATATGTACAGTGATACAGGTATAAAGACCCTATAGTAGTAAGCAGGGCCAGACTGGGGAAATAATTCAGGCCGGGAAATATAGTGCGAAATATAGCCCCAGTCAGGCCACTTTTTAAGTGGGGGGTCTGGGAGTCCCCCACCAGGAACTTTTTTGTTACAAAGACTTAATTTCCTGTATTCTGGTGCAGGCATTTTAGAATTTTTACCCTCTTAACACTTTCAGTGCCAGCCATTACCCTTATCCCTGTAGCTAAGCGCCAGCTTTCCATAGCCTATTTTCACTGTGGGTCACTATGTTTGCAGAGCTATAATTATATTCTATATTATAGCTATGGAGACAATACTATGGTCATTTGACAGTCATATCCCGTCGAACATGCAGAAAATAGTAAATATTTTCATGTATACGTTTGCGCTTTATCCCGTGGTGAATATTGTATATTGTTTTGTATTCGTTTTTTACAAAGCGGCTGATGAATACTGTCTCACCTGATGTCTATGTCAGAGGAGAAAAGTTGACAGTCGTGTCCAAATATAGATACCTCGGGATAAAAATGGACTCCAATCTTACATTTAAAAACAAATCAAATCGGTAGTAAACCAGTGGCCTGACTGCAAAAGAAATAAATAAAAAGAAAAACTATACTTTTTTTTTATTTATAATTTTTTTTTGTATCTGCACAGGCCAGGCCACCGGGAAAACTCCCGGTGCTCCCGATGGCCAGTCCGGGCCTGGTAGTAAGTCATACTGTAGAGCGTGACATCTTATTTAGTAGTGTCAATACGGGTACAAGGCCACCCAGAAAAAGCGGCATGGGACGAGATAACAGGTGAGGTTAACGTGGTGTCAGGATTGGAAAGCACAGTGGCTGAAGTGAAAAAGAAATGTGAAATCAGTCCAAAAAAAGATTCAGCAGTCCGATGCCTCGCTTGGAACGACTGCACACTTGGCTCTCAAGGCCACCTCCTGCTCCGTCTGGGGGTTGGTGAGTGTGGTCATGAACCAGGGGGGCAGCACATATCCGCTATCTCCTAATAAAGCAAGTCATTAGAATAATAGAAGCCTACTGTTGCTGGAACGATTCATTATGCACATACACAGTACATACCAATTAGCCATGCATCTCCAGCATCTCCTTGCTTGAGCTGCACACCCACAGATCTGTTCTGTAAGATGTCGGAGTTATGTACAGCTCCTGGGAAGTGTGAGACCATGTAGAGCAGGTGGTTGATGTGCATGACGCACGTGCCCAAGGTGGACAGTACCTGGACGTGTGGTGGCACAGGGTTTGTCTGTAGAATCGACGTGAGCGCAATCACCAATGATTTCTCCAAAATTAAGCTGTTAAGAACATGGGCGCACACCACTCTGTCCGACGTATGACTGCCTTTCAGAGTTTGTAAATCCTGTTCGTAGCTATGAACAAATCTCTGAAAAGAAACTGTTCGATCATGCCAAAATCGTCCCGAGAAGTTCGTAAGTGGAGTTATGAAGAAATTTGGTCATAACTTTCTTGTAAGTCCGTTTGAGCATGAGGTCCATTGTTGGTGATGTTGGTTATTCCTTAGATTTATGTTGAGAGAATTTCACTTTCAATTTATTTTCCAAAACTAGCTTTAAATCGGAAATTCAATTTGGGCTTGATTTTCTATATGAAAAATTGGCACTGAGATTAAAGAAAATCTAAGGGAGGGTAGGTGCACCACAGCCAAACAACGAACAGTGCTCCAGGGATCCCGTTTTCATCTTGTAACACTTTAAATATTCAATACTAAAGACAATATCATACTTTATTTGGACTTTTCAGAGGTTAGTCGAACTACCTGGTGCACCTTTAAGGAACTGTGTCCTTCTTCCACCAGGGGTATGCGTGTTAACATAATATGTGTATATACAGTATGTATTTATTGGTGTGTATGTATGTGTGCATAGCGGGAGGCAGAACGAGGCTGGTTCAACCTGAGCGGCCAGGAGCTGCAGCCTCTCTACTACACAGAGCAGCTGGAGGGTCAGGGCTGGCTGAGGAGCCGCGGCTGCCCTGAGGACGCCTGGAGTGGGGGCTGTTCTCTGCTGCTGGAGGGCCTCATCCCCGCCAGCGCCCAGAGAGTCTGTGCCAGGTAGGGCTGTTCTCTGCTGCTGGAGGGCCTCAAAAACACATAGGTTTGAACCATTCAAAATGTCTATTTCGCTCTCTCTGTGTGAGGAGAAATTGGTGCTAGATTGAGATGTCTCTCGGAGCGAGATCAAATTAATAAAAGTTTATGGCATATAGAAGAGACTTTCATACACAGCAACGCGCCTCCGAGTAAGGTGTGATAAACATGAAACGATATCTTCCTTGGCATGAAATGGGAAATAGTAATCAAACCATTGGGGACCTGCATGATGCTTCCGTCTCAATTTCATTGTTCAATATTCATAAGGTTTACCCTGAGGGACGATTTACAATAAATTGCTAAAAACGGAAAGTAGGCTGCTTACCTTCTTGCCGCTAGAACTCTCAAAATAGCGTTAGCATAAAAAAGAAGGTAGGCCAGCTCTAGTTTACATAGCGTAGGCCAGATCTAGTTTACATAGCTTGAATGCAACTTTGTCTCAAGGTTCCACAAGTTGATCAAAATCTGAAGTATTTCCAAACAGGGTTTTTTAGAGTGCAAATCACTGTCTTCATGACCAAGTTGGGTTCTGAACTATCTGCCATTATCACGACTGAGCGAGTGGAACCCAATATGCAAACAAGAGAGATGCAGACAGAACTTGGTATAACCCAAAAGACGGGTACTTTATTATAAGAATGTCCAGGGTCGGTCATAAACCACAGGGATATTCGTATAGTCAAAGGGGTATGAGAAGGAGCAGGGTAGTCACACAAGCGGGGGGTCGTATACGGGATCGGATACTCAAGCGGTCCGGGACGTGGGCAAGGAGTGGGGTTGTCAGCCAGGCGATGGGTCATACACGGGATCTGATCCTCGAACGGTCCGGGGTGTAGGCAAGGAGAATGGTCAGGCAGGCGGAGGTCATGCACGGGATCCTCTCTGTTCTTCATGCTCTCTCTGTTCTTCATGCTCTCTCTCTCTGTTCTTCATGCTCTCTCTCTGTTCTTCATGCTCTCTCTGTTCTTCATGCTCTCTCTCTGTTCTTCATGCTCTCTCTGTTCTTCATGCTCTCTCTCTCTCTGTTCTTCATGCTCTCTCTGTTCTTCATGCTCTCTCTCTGTTCTTCATGCTCTCTCTCTGTTCTTCATGCTCTCTCTCTGTTCTTCATGCTCTCTCTCTGTTCTTCATGCTCTCTCTGTTCTTCATGCTCTCTCTCTGTTCTTCATGCTCTCTATGTTCTTCATGCTCTCTCTCTGTTCTTGATGCTCTCTCTCTGTTCTTTATGCTCTCTCTGTTCTTCATGCTCTCTCTCTGTTCTTCATGCTCTCTCTGTTCTTCATGCTCTCTCTCTGTTCTTCATGCTCTCTCTGTTATTCATGCTCTCTCTATGTTCTTCATGCTCTCTCTGTTCTTCATGCTCTCTCTCTGTTCTTCATGCTCTCTCTGTTCTTCATGCTCTCTCTCTGTTCTTCATGCTCTCTCTGTTCTTCATGCTCTCTCTCTGTTCTTCATGTTCTCTCTGTTCTTCATGCTCTCTCTCTCTCTGTTCTTCATGCTCTCTCTCTCTCTGTTCTTCATGCTCTCTCTGTTCTACATGCTCTCTCTGTTCTTCATGCTCTCTCTCTGTTCTTCATGCTCTCTCTCTGTTCTTCATGCTCTCTCTGTTCTTCATGCTCTCTCTCTGTTCTTCATGCTCTCTCTGTTCTTCATGCTCTCTCTGTTCTTCATGCTCTCTCTCTGTTCTTCATGCTCTCTCTGTTCTTCATGCTCTCTCTCTGTTCTTCATGCTCTCTCTCTGTTCTTCATGCTTTCTCTGTTCTTCATGCTCTCTCTCTCTGTTCTTCATGCTCTCTCTGTTCTTCATGGTCTCTCTCTGTTCTTCATGCTCTCTCTCTGTTCTTCATGCTCTCTCTGTTCTTCATGCTCTTTCTGTTCTTCATGCTCTCTCTCTGTTCTTCATGCTCTCTCTCTGTTCTTCATGCTCTCTCTCTGTTCTTCATGCTCTCTCTCTGTTCTTCATGCTCTCTCTCTGTTCTTCATGCTCTCTCTCTGTTCTTCATGCTCTCTCTGTTCTTCATGCTTCTCTGTTCTTCATGCTCTCTCTGTTCTTCATGCCTCTCTGTTCTTCATGCTATCTCTCTGTTCTTCATGCTCTCTCTGTTCTTCATGCTCTCTCTGTTCTTCATGCTCTCTCTCTGTTCTTCATGCTCTCTCTCTGTTCTTCATGCTCTCTCTGTTCTTCATGCTCTCTCTGTTCTTCATGCTCTCTCTCTGTTCTTCATGCTCTCTCTCTCTGTTATTCATGCTCTCTCTCTGTTCTTCATGCTCTCTCTGTTCTTCATGCTCTCTCTGTTCTTCATGCTCTCTCTCTCTGTTCTTCATGCTCTCTCTGTTCTTCATGCTCTCTCTCTCTGTTCTTCATGCTCTCTCTCTGTTCTTCATGCTCTCTCTGTTCTGCATACTCTCTATCTGTTCTTCATGCTCTCTCTCTGTTCTTCATGCTCTCTCTCTGTTCTTCATGCTCTCTCTCTGTTCTTCATGCTCTCTCTGTTCTTCTGTTCTTCATGCTCTCTCTCTGTTCTTCATGCTCTCTCTGTTCTTCATGCTCTCTCTCTGTTCTTCATGCTCTCTCTCTGTTCTTCATGCTCTCTCTCTGTTCTTCATGCTCTCTCTGTTCTGCATGCTCTCTCTCTGTTCTTCATGCTCTCTCTCTGTTCTTCATGCTCTCTCTGTTCTGCATGCTCTCTCTCTGTTCTTCATGCTCTCTCTCTGTTCTTCATGCTCTCTCTCTGTTCTTCATGCTCTCTCTCTGTTCTTCATGCTCTCTCTGTTCTTCTGTTCTTCATGATCTCTCTCTGTTCTTCATGCTCTCTCTGTTCTTCATGCTCTCTCTCTGTTCTTCATGCTCTCTCTGTTCTTCATGCTCTCTCTCTGTTCTTCATACTCTCTCTCTTCTTCATGCTCTCTCTCTCTGTTCTTCATGCTCTCTCTCTATTCTTCATGCTCTCTCTCTGTTCTTCATGCTCTCTCTCTGTTCTTCATGCTCTCTCTCTCTGTTCTTCATGCTCTCTCTCTGTTCTTCATGCTCTCTCTGTTCTTCATGCTCTCTCTCTGTTCTTCATGCTCTCTCTGTTCTTCATGCTCTCTCTGTTCTTCATGCTCTCTCTCTGTTCTTCATGCTCTCTCTGTTCTTCATGCTCTCTCTCTCTGTTCTTCATGCTCTCTCTCTGTTCTTCATGCTCTATCTCTGTTCTTCATGCTCTCTCTCTGTTCTTCATGCTCTCTCTGTTCTTCATGCTCTCTCTCTGTTCTTCATGCTCTCTCTGTTCTTCATGCTCTCTCTCTGTTCTTCATGCTCTCTCTCTTCTTCATGCTCTCTCTCTCTGTTCTTCATGCTCTCTCTCTATTCTTCATGCTCTCTCTGTTCTTCATGCTCTCTCTCTGTTCTTCATGCTCTCTCTCTCTGTTCTTCATGCTCTTTCTCTGTTCTTCATGCTCTCTCTGTTCTTCATGCTCTCTCTCTGTTCTTCATGGTCTCTCTCTGTTCTTCATGCTCTCTCTCTGTTCTTCATGCTCTCTCTCTGTTCTTCATGCTCTCTCTCTGTTCTTCATGCTTTCTCTCTGTTCTTCATGCTCTCTCTGTTCTTCATGCTCTCTCTGTTCTTCATGCTCTCTCTCTGTTCTTCATGCTCTCTCTGTTCTTCATGCTCTCTCTCTTTGTTCTTCATGCTCTCTCTCTGTTCTTCATGCTCTCTCTCTGTTCTTCATGCTCTCTCTCTGTTCTTCATGCTCTCTCTGTTCTTCATGCTCTCTCTCTGTTCTTCATGCTTTCTCTCTGTTCTTCATGCTCTCTCTCTGTTCTTCATGCTCTCTCTGTTCTTCATGCTCTCTCTGTTCTTCATGCTCTCTCTGTTCTTCATGCTCTCTCTCTCTGTTCTTCATGCTCTCTCTCTGTTCTTCATGCTCTCTCTCTGTTCTTCATTCTCTCTCTGTTCTTCATGCTCTCTCTGTTATTCATGCTCTCTCTCTGTTCTTCATGCTCTCTCTGTTCTTCATGCTCTCTCTCTGTTCTTCATGCTCTCTGTTCTTCATGCTCTCTCTCTGTTCTTCATGCTCTCTCTGTTCTTCATGCTCTCTCTCTGTTCTTCATGCTCTCTCTGTTCTTCATGCTCTCTCTCTGTTCTTCATGCTCTCTCTCTTCTTCATGCTCTCTCTCTGTTCTTCATGCTCTCTCTCTATTCTTCATGCTCTCTCTCTGTTCTTCATGCTCTCTCTCTGTTCTTCATGCTCTCTCTCTCTGTTCTTCATGCTCTCTCTCTGTTCTTCATGCTCTCTCTGTTCTTCATGCTCTCTCTCTGTTCTTCATGCTCTCTCTGTTCTTCATGCTCTCTCTGTTCTTCATGCTCTCTCTCTGTTCTTCATGCTCTCTCTCTGTTCTTCATGCTCTCTCTCTGTTCTTCATGCTTTCTCTCTGTTCTTCATGCTCTCTCTCTGTTCTTCATGCTCTCTCTGTTCTTCATGCTCTCTCTGTTCTTCATGCTCTCTCTCTGTTCTTCATGCTCTCTCTGTTCTTCATGCTCTCTCTCTCTGTTCTTCATGCTCTCTCTCTGTTCTTCATGCTCTCTCTCTGTTCTTCATGCTCTCTCTGTTCTTCATGCTCTCTCTCTGTTCTTCATGCTTTCTCTCTGTTCTTCATGCTCTCTCTCTGTTCTTCATGCTCTCTCTGTTCTTCATGCTCTCTCTGTTCTTCATGCTCTCTCTGTTCTTCATGCTATCTCTGTTCTTCATGCTCTCTCTGTTCTTCATGCTCTCTGTTCTTCATGCTCTCTCTCTGTTCTTCATGCTCTCTCTCTGTTCTTCATGCTCTCTCTCTGTTCTTCATGCTCTCTCTCTGTTCTTCATGCTCTCTCTCTGTTCTTCATGCTCTCTCTCTGTTCTTCATGCTCTCTCTCTGTTCTTCATGCTCTCTCTGTTCTTCATGCTCTCTCTCTGTTCTTCATGCTCTCTCTCTCTGTTCTTCATGCTCTCTCTCTGTTCTTCATGCTCTCTCTCTGTTCTTCATGCTCTCTCTGTTCTTCATGCTCTCTCTCTGTTCTTCATGCTCTCTCTTTCTGTTCTTCATGCTCTCTCTCTGTTCTTCATGCTCTCTCTCTGTTCTTCATGCTCTCTCTGTTCTTCATGCTCTATATCTGTTATTCATGCTCTCTCTCTGTTCTTCATGCTCTCTCTCTGTTCTTCATGCTCTCTCTTTCTGTTCTTCATGCTCTCTCTCTGTTCTTCATGCTCTCTCTCTGTTCTTCATGCTCTCTCTCTGTTCTTCATGCTCTCTCTGTTTTTCATGCTCTCTATCTGTTCTTCATGCTCTCTCTCTGTTCTTCATGCTCTCTCTCTGTTCTTCATGCTCTCTCTGTTCTTCATGCTCTCTCTCTGTTCTTCATGCTCTCTCTCTGTTATTCATGCTCTCTCTCTCTGTTCTTCATGCTCTCTCTGTTCTTCATGCTCTCTGTTCTTCATGCTCTCTCTCTGTTCTTCATGCTCTCTCTCTGTTCTTCATGCTCTCTCTCTGTTCTTCATGCTCTCTCTGTTCTTCATGCTCTCTCTCTGTTCTTCATGCTCTCTCTCTGTTCTTCATGCTCTCTCTCTCTGTTCTCTCTGTTCTTCATGGTCTCTCTCTGTTCTTCATGCTCTCTCTGTTCTTCATGCTCTCTCTGTTCTTCATGCTCTCTCTCTGCTCTTCATGCTCTCTCTGTTCTTCATGCTCTCTCTCTGTTCTTCATGCTCTCTCTCTGTTCTTCATGCTCTCTCTGTTCTTCATGCTCTCTCTCTGTTCTTCATGCTCTCTCTGTTCTTCATGCTCTCTCTCTGTTCTTCATGCTCTCTCTCTGTTCTTCATGCTCTCTCTGTTTTTCATGCTCTCTCTCTGTTTTCATGCTCTCTCTGTTCTTCATGCTCTCTCTGTTCTTCATGCTCTCTCTCTCTGTTCTTCATGCTCTCTCTCTGTTCTTCATGCTCTCTCTGTTCTTCATGCTCTCTCTCTGTTCTTCATGCTATCTCTCTGTTCTTCATGCTCTCTCTGTTCTTCATGCTCTCTCTCTCTGTTCTTCATGCTCTCTTTCTGTTCTTCATGCTCTCTCTGTTCTTCATGCTCTCTCTCTGTTCTTCATGCTCTCTCTGTTCTTCATGCTCTCTCTCTGTTCGTCATGCTCTCTCTCTGTTCTTCATGCTCTCTCTGTTCTTCATGCTCTCTCTCTCTGTTCTTCATGCTCTCTCTGTTCTTCATGCTCTCTCTCTGTTCTTCATGCTCTCTCTCTGTTCTTCATGCTCTCTCTGTTCTTCATGCGCTCTCTCTGTTCTGTTCTTCATGCTCTCTCTCTGTTCTTCATGCTCTCTCTCTGTTCTTCATGCTCTCTCTCTGTTCTGTTCTTCATGCTCTCTCTCTGTTCTTCATGCTCTCTCTCTGTTCTTCATGCTCTCTCTCTCTGTTCTTCATGCTCTCTCTCTGTTCTTCATGCTCTCTCTCTGTTCTTCATGCTCTCTCTCTGTTCTTCATGCTCTCTCTGTTCTTCATGCTCTCTCTCTGTTCTTCATGCTCTCTCTCTGTTCTTCATGCTCTCTCTCTCTGTTATTCATGCTCTCTCTGTTCTTCATGCTCTCTCTCTGTTCTGCATGCTCTCTCTCTCTGTTCTTGATGCTCTCTCTCTGTTCTTTATGCTCTCTCTGTTCTTCATGCTCTCTCTCTGTTCTTCATGCTCTCTCTCTGTTCTTCATGCTCTCTCTCTGTTCTTCATGCTCTCTCTGTTCTTCATGCTCTCTCTCTGTTCTTCATGCTTTCTCTCTGTTCTTCATGCTCTCTCTCTGTTCTTCATGCTCTCTCTGTTCTTCATGCTCTCTCTGTTCTTCATGCTCTCTCTGTTCTTCATGCTATCTCTGTTCTTCATGCTCTCTCTGTTCTTCATGCTCTCTGTTCTTCATGCTCTCTCTCTGTTCTTCATGCTCTCTCTCTCTGTTCTTCATGCTCTCTCTCTGTTCTTCATGCTCTCTCTCTGTTCTTCATGCTCTCTCTCTGTTCTTCATGCTCTCTCTCTGTTCTTCATGCTCTCTCTCTGTTCTTCATGCTCTCTCTGTTCGTCATGCTCTCTCTCTGTTCTTCATGCTCTCTCTCTCTGTTCTTCATGCTCTCTCTCTGTTCTTCATGCTCTCTCTCTGTTCTTCATGCTCTCTCTGTTCTTCATGCTCTCTCTCTGTTCTTCATGCTCTCTCTTTCTGTTCTTCATGCTCTCTCTCTGTTCTTCATGCTCTCTCTCTGTTCTTCATGCTCTCTCTGTTCTTCATGCTCTCTATCTGTTCTTCATGCTCTCTCTCTGTTCTTCATGCTCTCTCTCTGTTCTTCATGCTCTCTCTTTCTGTTCTTCATGCTCTCTCTCTGTTCTTCATGCTCTCTCTCTGTTCTTCATGCTCTCTCTCTGTTCTTCATGCTCTCTCTGTTTTTCATGCTCTCTATCTGTTCTTCATGCTCTCTCTCTGTTCTTCATGCTCTCTCTCTGTTCTTCATGCTCTCTCTGTTCTTCATGCTCTCTCTCTGTTCTTCATGCTCTCTCTCTGTTATTCATGCTCTCTCTCTCTGTTCTTCATGCTCTCTCTGTTCTTCATGCTCTCTGTTCTTCATGCTCTCTCTCTGTTCTTCATGCTCTCTCTCTGTTCTTCATGCTCTCTCTCTGTTCTTCATGCTCTCTCTGTTCTTCATGCTCTCTCTCTGTTCTTCATGCTCTCTCTCTGTTCTTCATGCTCTCTCTCTCTGTTCTCTCTGTTCTTCATGGTCTCTCTCTGTTCTTCATGCTCTCTCTGTTCTTCATGCTCTCTCTGTTCTTCATGCTCTCTCTCTGCTCTTCATGCTCTCTCTGTTCTTCATGCTCTCTCTCTGTTCTTCATGCTCTCTCTCTGTTCTTCATGCTCTCTCTGTTCTTCATGCTCTCTCTCTCTGTTCTTCATGCTCTCTCTGTTCTTCATGCTCTCTCTCTGTTCTTCATGCTCTCTCTCTGTTCTTCATGCTCTCTCTGTTTTTCATGCTCTCTCTCTGTTTTCATGCTCTCTCTGTTCTTCATGCTCTCTCTGTTCTTCATGCTCTCTCTCTCTGTTCTTCATGCTCTCTCTCTGTTCTTCATGCTCTCTCTGTTCTTCATGCTCTCTCTCTGTTCTTCATGCTATCTCTCTGTTCTTCATGATCTCTCTGTTCTTCATGCTCTCTCTCTCTGTTCTTCATGCTCTCTTTCTGTTCTTCATGCTCTCTCTGTTCTTCATGCTCTCTCTCTGTTCTTCATGCTCTCTCTGTTCTTCATGCTCTCTCTCTGTTCGTCATGCTCTCTCTCTGTTCTTCATGCTCTCTCTGTTCTTCATGCTCTCTCTCTCTGTTCTTCATGCTCTCTCTGTTCTTCATGCTCTCTCTGTTCTTCATGCTCTCTCTGTTCTTCATGCTCTCTCTCTGTTCTTCATGCTCTCTCTGTTCTTCATGCTCTCTCTCTGTTCTTCATGCTCTCTCTCTGTTCTTCATGCTCTCTCTGTTCTTCATGCTCTCTCTCTGTTCTTCATGCTCTCTCTCTGTTCTTCATGCTCTCTCTCTGTTCTTCATGCTCTCTCTCTGTTCTTCATGCTCTCTCTGTTCTTCATGCTCTCTCTCTGTTCTTCATGCTCTCTCTCTGTTCTTCATGCTCTCTCTCTGTTCTTCATGCTCTCTCTCTGTTCTTCATGATCTCTCTCTGTTCTTCATGCTCTCTCTCTGTTCTTCATGCTCTCTCTGTTCTTCATGCTCTCTCTGTTCTTCATGCTCTCTCTCTGTTCTTCATGCTCTCTCTGTTCTTCATGCTCTCTCTGTTCTTCATGCTCTCTCTCTGTTCTTCATGCTCTCTCTATTCTTCATGCTCTCTCTCTGTTCTTCATGCTCTCTCTGTTCTTCATGCTCTCTCTGTTCTTCATGCTCTCTCTCTGTTCTTCATGCTCTCTCTGTTCTTCATGCTCTCTCTGTTCTTCATGCTCTATATCTGTTATTCATGCTCTCTCTCTGTTCTTCATGCTCTCTCTCTGTTCTTCATGCTCTCTCTTTCTGTTCTTCATGCTCTCTCTCTGTTCTTCATGCTCTCTCTCTGTTCTTCATGCTCTCTCTCTGTTCTTCATGCTCTCTCTGTTTTTCATGCTCTCTATCTGTTCTTCATGCTCTCTCTCTGTTCTTCATGCTCTCTCTCTGTTCTTCATGCTCTCTCTGTTCTTCATGCTCTCTCTCTGTTCTTCATGCTCTCTCTCTGTTATTCATGCTCTCTCTCTCTGTTCTTCATGCTCTCTCTGTTCTTCATGCTCTCTGTTCTTCATGCTCTCTCTCTGTTCTTCATGCTCTCTCTCTGTTCTTCATGCTCTCTCTCTGTTCTTCATGCTCTCTCTGTTCTTCATGCTCTCTCTCTGTTCTTCATGCTCTCTCTCTGTTCTTCATGCTCTCTCTCTCTGTTCTCTCTGTTCTTCATGGTCTCTCTCTGTTCTTCATGCTCTCTCTGTTCTTCATGCTCTCTCTGTTCTTCATGCTCTCTCTCTGCTCTTCATGCTCTCTCTGTTCTTCATGCTCTCTCTCTGTTCTTCATGCTCTCTCTCTGTTCTTCATGCTCTCTCTGTTCTTCATGCTCTCTCTCTGTTCTTCATGCTCTCTCTGTTCTTCATGCTCTCTCTCTGTTCTTCATGCTCTCTCTCTGTTCTTCATGCTCTCTCTGTTTTTCATGCTCTCTCTCTGTTTTCATGCTCTCTCTGTTCTTCATGCTCTCTCTGTTCTTCATGCTCTCTCTCTCTGTTCTTCATGCTCTCTCTCTGTTCTTCATGCTCTCTCTGTTCTTCATGCTCTCTCTCTGTTCTTCATGCTATCTCTCTGTTCTTCATGCTCTCTCTGTTCTTCATGCTCTCTCTCTCTGTTCTTCATGCTCTCTTTCTGTTCTTCATGCTCTCTCTGTTCTTCATGCTCTCTCTCTGTTCTTCATGCTCTCTCTGTTCTTCATGCTCTCTCTCTGTTCGTCATGCTCTCTCTCTGTTCTTCATGCTCTCTCTGTTCTTCATGCTCTCTCTCTCTGTTCTTCATGCTCTCTCTGTTCTTCATGCTCTCTCTCTGTTCTTCATGCTCTCTCTCTGTTCTTCATGCTCTCTCTGTTCTTCATGCGCTCTCTCTGTTCTGTTCTTCATGCTCTCTCTCTGTTCTTCATGCTCTCTCTCTGTTCTTCATGCTCTCTCTCTGTTCTGTTCTTCATGCTCTCTCTCTGTTCTTCATGCTCTCTCTCTGTTCTTCATGCTCTCTCTCTCTGTTCTTCATGCTCTCTCTCTGTTCTTCATGCTCTCTCTCTGTTCTTCATGCTCTCTCTCTGTTCTTCATGCTCTCTCTGTTCTTCATGCTCTCTCTCTGTTCTTCATGCTCTCTCTCTGTTCTTCATGCTCTCTCTCTCTGTTATTCATGCTCTCTCTGTTCTTCATGCTCTCTCTCTGTTCTGCATGCTCTCTCTCTCTGTTCTTGATGCTCTCTCTCTGTTCTTTATGCTCTCTCTGTTCTTCATGCTCTCTCTCTGTTCTTCATGCTCTCTCTCTGTTCTTCATGCTCTCTCTCTGTTCTTCATGCTCTCTCTGTTCTTCATGCTCTCTCTCTGTTCTTCATGCTTTCTCTCTGTTCTTCATGCTCTCTCTCTGTTCTTCATGCTCTCTCTGTTCTTCATGCTCTCTCTGTTCTTCATGCTCTCTCTGTTCTTCATGCTATCTCTGTTCTTCATGCTCTCTCTGTTCTTCATGCTCTCTGTTCTTCATGCTCTCTCTCTGTTCTTCATGCTCTCTCTCTCTGTTCTTCATGCTCTCTCTCTGTTCTTCATGCTCTCTCTCTGTTCTTCATGCTCTCTCTCTGTTCTTCATGCTCTCTCTCTGTTCTTCATGCTCTCTCTCTGTTCTTCATGCTCTCTCTGTTCGTCATGCTCTCTCTCTGTTCTTCATGCTCTCTCTCTCTGTTCTTCATGCTCTCTCTCTGTTCTTCATGCTCTCTCTCTGTTCTTCATGCTCTCTCTGTTCTTCATGCTCTCTCTCTGTTCTTCATGCTCTCTCTTTCTGTTCTTCATGCTCTCTCTCTGTTCTTCATGCTCTCTCTCTGTTCTTCATGCTCTCTCTGTTCTTCATGCTCTCTATCTGTTCTTCATGCTCTCTCTCTGTTCTTCATGCTCTCTCTCTGTTCTTCATGCTCTCTCTTTCTGTTCTTCATGCTCTCTCTCTGTTCTTCATGCTCTCTCTCTGTTCTTCATGCTCTCTCTCTGTTCTTCATGCTCTCTCTGTTTTTCATGCTCTCTATCTGTTCTTCATGCTCTCTCTCTGTTCTTCATGCTCTCTCTCTGTTCTTCATGCTCTCTCTGTTCTTCATGCTCTCTCTCTGTTCTTCATGCTCTCTCTCTGTTATTCATGCTCTCTCTCTCTGTTCTTCATGCTCTCTCTGTTCTTCATGCTCTCTGTTCTTCATGCTCTCTCTCTGTTCTTCATGCTCTCTCTCTGTTCTTCATGCTCTCTCTCTGTTCTTCATGCTCTCTCTGTTCTTCATGCTCTCTCTCTGTTCTTCATGCTCTCTCTCTGTTCTTCATGCTCTCTCTCTCTGTTCTCTCTGTTCTTCATGGTCTCTCTCTGTTCTTCATGCTCTCTCTGTTCTTCATGCTCTCTCTGTTCTTCATGCTCTCTCTCTGCTCTTCATGCTCTCTCTGTTCTTCATGCTCTCTCTCTGTTCTTCATGCTCTCTCTCTGTTCTTCATGCTCTCTCTGTTCTTCATGCTCTCTCTCTCTGTTCTTCATGCTCTCTCTGTTCTTCATGCTCTCTCTCTGTTCTTCATGCTCTCTCTCTGTTCTTCATGCTCTCTCTGTTTTTCATGCTCTCTCTCTGTTTTCATGCTCTCTCTGTTCTTCATGCTCTCTCTGTTCTTCATGCTCTCTCTCTCTGTTCTTCATGCTCTCTCTCTGTTCTTCATGCTCTCTCTGTTCTTCATGCTCTCTCTCTGTTCTTCATGCTATCTCTCTGTTCTTCATGCTCTCTCTGTTCTTCATGCTCTCTCTCTCTGTTCTTCATGCTCTCTTTCTGTTCTTCATGCTCTCTCTGTTCTTCATGCTCTCTCTCTGTTCTTCATGCTCTCTCTGTTCTTCATGCTCTCTCTCTGTTCGTCATGCTCTCTCTCTGTTCTTCATGCTCTCTCTGTTCTTCATGCTCTCTCTCTCTGTTCTTCATGCTCTCTCTGTTCTTCATGCTCTCTCTGTTCTTCATGCTCTCTCTGTTCTTCATGCTCTCTCTCTGTTCTTCATGCTCTCTCTGTTCTTCATGCTCTCTCTCTGTTCTTCATGCTCTCTCTCTGTTCTTCATGCTCTCTCTGTTCTTCATGCTCTCTCTCTGTTCTTCATGCTCTCTCTCTGTTCTTCATGCTCTCTCTCTGTTCTTCATGCTCTCTCTCTGTTCTTCATGCTCTCTCTGTTCTTCATGCTCTCTCTCTGTTCTTCATGCTCTCTCTCTGTTCTTCATGCTCTCTCTCTGTTCTTCATGCTCTCTCTCTGTTCTTCATGATCTCTCTCTGTTCTTCATGCTCTCTCTCTGTTCTTCATGCTCTCTCTGTTCTTCATGCTCTCTCTGTTCTTCATGCTCTCTCTCTGTTCTTCATGCTCTCTCTATTCTTCATGCTCTCTCTCTGTTCTTCATGCTCTCTCTGTTCTTCATGCTCTCTCTGTTCTTCATGCTCTCTCTCTGTTCTTCATGCTCTCTCTGTTCTTCATGCTCTCTCTCTGTTCTTCATGCTCTCTCTCTGTTCTTCATGCTCTCTCTCTGTTCTTCATGCTCTCTCTCTGTTCTTCATGCTCTCTCTCTGTTCTTCATGCTCTCTCTGTTCTTCATGCTCTCTCTCTGTTCTTCATGCTCTCTCTCTGTTCTTCATGCTCTCTCTCTGTTCTTCATGCTCTCTCTGTTCTTCATGCTCTCTCTGTTCTTCATGCTCTCTCTGTTCTTCATGCTCTCTCTGTTCTTCATGCTCTCTCTCTGTTCTTCATGCTCTCTCTGTTCTTCATGCTCTCTCTCTGTTCTTCATGCTCTCTCTCTGTTCTTCATGCTCTATCTCTGTTCGTCATGCTCTATCTCTGTTCTTCATGCTCTATCTCTGTTCTTCATGCTCTCTCTGTTCTTCATGCTCTCTCTCTGTTATTCATGCTCTCTCTGTTCTTCATGCTCTCTCTCTGTTCTTCATGCTCTTTCTCTGTTCTTCATGCTCTCTCTGTTCTTCATGCTCTCTCTCTGTTCTTCATGCTCTCTCTGTTCTTCATGCTCTCTCTCTGTTCTTCATGTTCTTTCTCTGTTCTTCATGCTCTCTCTGTTCTTCATGCTCTCTCTCTGTTCTTCGTGCTCTCTCTCTGTTCTTCATGCTCTCTCTCTGTTCTTCATGTTCTCTCTGTTCTTCATGCTCTCTCTGTTCTTCATGCTCTCTTTCTGTTCTTCATGCTCTCTCTGTTCTTCATGCTCTCTCTCTGTTCTTCATGCTCTCTCTGTTCTTCATGCTCTCTCTCTGTTCTTCATGCTCTCTCTCTGTACTTCATGCTCTCTCTGTTCTTCATGCTCTCTCTGTTCTTCATGCTCTCTCTCTGTTCGTCATGCTCTCTCTCTGTTCTTCATGCTCTCTCTCTGTTCTTCATGCTCTCTCTCTGTTCTTCATGCTCTCTCTCTCTGTTCTTCATGCTCTCTCTCTGTTCTTCATGCTCTCTCTCTGTTCTTCATGCTCTCTGTTCTTCATGCTCTCTCTGTTCTTCATGCTCTCTCTGTTCTTCATGCTCTCTCTCTGTTCTTCATGCTCTCTCTGTTCTTCATGCTCTCTCTCTGTTCTTCATGCTCTCTCTCTGTTCTTCATGCTCTCTCTGTTCTTCATGCTCTCTCTGTTCTTCATGCTCTCTTTCTGTTCTTCATGCTCTCTCTGTTCTTCATGCTCTCTCTCTGTTCTTCATGCTCTCTCTGTTCTTCATGCTCTCTCTCTGTTCTTCATGCTCTCTCTCTGTTCTTCATGCTCTCTCTGTTCTTCATGCTCTCTCTGTTCTTCATGCTCTGTCTCTGTTCTTCATGCTCTCTCTGTTCTTCATGCTCTCTCTCTGTTCTTCATGCTCTCTCTCTGTTCTTCATGCTCTCTCTGTTCTTCATGCTCTCTCTCTGTTCTTCATGCTCTCTCTCTCTCTGTTCTTCATGCTCTCTCTGTTCTTCATGCTCTCTCTCTGTTCTTCATGCTCTCTCTCTGTTCTTCATGCTCTCTCTCTGTTCTTCATGCTCTCTCTCTGTTCTTCATGCTCTCTCTGTTCTTCATGCTCTCTCTCTGTTCTTCATGCTCTCTCTCTGTTCTTCATGCTCTCTCTCTCTGTTCTTCATGCTCTCTCTGTTCTTCATGCTCTCTCTGTTCTTCATGCTCTCTCTGTTCTTCATGCTCTCTCTATGTTCTTCATGATCTCTCTCTGTTCTTCATGCTCTATCTCTGTTCTTCATGCTCTATCTCTGTTCTTCATGCTCTATCTCTGTTCTTCATGCTCTCTCTGTTCTTCATGCTCTCTCTCTGTTCTTCATGCTCTCTCTGTTCTTCATGCTCTCTCTCTGTTCGTCATGCTCTCTCTCTGTTCTTCATGCTCTCTCTCTGTTCTTCATGCTCTCTCTCTGTTCTTCATGCTCTCTCTCTCTGTTCTTCATGCTCTCTCTCTGTTCTTCATGCTCTCTCTCTCTGTTCTTCATGCTCTCTGTTCTTCATGCTCTCTCTGTTCTTCATGCTCTCTCTGTTCTTCATGCTCTCTCTCTGTTCTTCATGCTCTCTCTGTTCTTCATGCTCTCTCTCTGTTCTTCATGCTCTCTCTCTGTTCTTCATGCTCTCTCTGTTCTTCATGCTCTCTCTCTGTTCTTCATGCTCTCTTTCTGTTCTTCATGCTCTCTCTGTTCTTCATGCTCTCTCTCTGTTCTTCATGCTCTCTCTGTTCTTCATGCTCTCTCTCTGTTCTTCATGCTCTCTCTCTGTTCTTCATGCTCTCTCTGTTCTTCATGCTCTCTCTGTTCTTCATGCTCTGTCTCTGTTCTTCATGCTCTCTCTGTTCTTCATGCTCTCTCTCTGTTATTCATGCTCTCTCTCTGTTCTTCATGCTCTCTCTGTTCTTCATGCTCTCTCTCTGTTCTTCATGCTCTCTCTCTCTGTTCTTCATGCTCTCTCTGTTCTTCATGCTCTCTCTCTGTTCTTCATGCTCTCTCTCTGTTCTTCATGCTCTCTCTCTGTTCTTCATGCTCTCTCTGTTCTTCATGCTCTCTCTGTTCTTCATGCTCTCTCTCTGTTCTTCATGCTCTCTCTCTGTTCTTCATGCTCTCTCTCTCTGTTCTTCATGCTCTCTCTGTTCTTCATGCTCTCTCTGTTCTTCATGCTCTCTCTGTTCTTCATGCTCTCTCTATGTTCTTCATGATCTCTCTCTGTTCTTCATGCTCTATCTCTGTTCTTCATGCTCTATCTCTGTTCTTCATGCTCTATCTCTGTTCTTCATGCTCTCTCTGTTCTTCATGCTCTCTCTCTGTTCTTCATGCTCTCTCTGTTCTTCATGCTCTCTCTCTGTTCGTCATGCTCTTTCTCTGTTCTTCATGCTCTCTCTGTTCTTCATGCTCTCTCTCTGTTCTGCATGCTCTCTCTGTTCTTCATGCTCTCTCTCTGTTCTTCATGTTCTTTCTCTGTTCTTCATGCTCTCTCTGTTCTTCATGCTCTCTCTCTGTTCTTCGTGCTCTTTCTCTGTTCTTCATGCTCTCTCTGTTCTTCATTCTCTCTCTCTGTTCTTCATGCTCTTTCTCTGTTCTTCATGCTCTCTCTGTTCTTCATTCTCTCTCTGTTCTTCATGCTCTTTCTCTGTTCTTCATGCTCTCTCTGTTCTTCATTCTCTCTCTCTGTTCTTCATGCTCTCTCTCTGTTCTTCATGCTCTCTCTCTGTTCTTCATGCTCTCTCTGTTCTTCATGCTCTGTCTCTGTTCTTCATGCTCTCTCTGTTATTCATGCTCTCTCTCTGTTCTTCATGCTCTCTCTCTGTTCTTCATGCTCTCTCTCTGTTCTTCATGCTCGCTCTCTGTTCTTCATGCTCTCTGTTCTTCATGCTCTCTCTGTTCTTCATGCTCTCTCTGTTCTTCATGCTCTCTCTCTGTTCTTCATGCTCTCTCTGTTCTTCATGCTCTCTCTCTGTTCTTCGTGCTCTCTCTGTTCTTCATGCTCTCTCTGTTCTTCATGCTCTCTCTCTGTTCTTCATGCTCTCTTTCTGTTCTCCATGCTCTCTGTTCTTCATGCTCTCTCTCTGTTCTTCATGCTCTCTCTCTGTTCTTCATGCTCTCTCTCTGTTCTTCATGCTCTCTCTGTTCTTCATGCTCTCTCTGTTCTTCATGCTCTCTCTGTTCTTCATGCTCTCTCTGTTCTTCATGCTCTCTCTGTTCTTCATGCTCTCTCTGTTCTTCATGCTCTCTCTCTGTTCTTCATGCTCTCTCTGTTCTTCATGCCCTCTCTCTGTTCTTCATGCTCTCTCTCTGTTCTTCATGCTCTCTCTCTGTTCTTCATGCTCTCTCTCTGTTCTTCATGCTCTCTCTCTGTTCTTCATGCTCTCTCTCTGTTCTTCATGCTCTCTCTCTGTTCTTCATGCTCTCTCTCTCTGTTCTTCATGCTCTCTCTGTTCTTCATGCTCTCTCTGTTCTTCATGCTCTCTCTCTGTTCTTCATGCTCTCTCTCTGTTCTTCATGCTCTCTCTCTGTTCTTCATGCTCTCTCTGTTCTTCATGCTCTCTCTCTGTTCTTCATGCTCTCTTTCTGTTCTTCATGCTCTCTCTGTTCTTCATGCTCTCTCTCTGTTCTTCATGCTCTCTCTGTTCTTCCTGCTCTCTCTCTGTTCTTCATGCTCTCTCTCTGTTCTTCATGCTCTCTCTGTTCTTCATGCTCTCTCTGTTCTTCATGCTCTCTCTCTGTTCTTCATGCTCTCTCTGTTCTTCATGCTCTCTCTGTTCTTCATGCTCTCTCTCTGTTCTTCATGCTCTCTCTGTTCTTCATGCTCTCTCTCTGTTCTTCATGCTCTCTCTCTGTTCTTCATGCTCTCTCTCTGTTCTTCATGCTCTCTTTCTGTTCTTCATGCTCTCTCTGTTCTTCATGCTCTCTTTCTGTTCTTCATGCTCTCTCTGTTCTTCATGCTCTCTCTCTGTTCTTCATGCTCTCTCTGTTCTTCATGCTCCCTCTGTTCATGCTCTCTCTCTGTTCTTCATGCTCTCTCTGTTCTTCATGCTCTCTCTGTTCTTCATGCTCTCTCTCTGTTCTTCATGCTCTCTCTGTTCTTCATGCTCTCTCTGTTCTTCATGCGCTCTCTCTGTTCTTCATGCTCTCTCTGTTCTTCATGCTCTCTCTCTGTTCTTCATGCTCTCTCTCTGTTCTTCATGCTCTCTCTCTGTTCTTCATGCTCTCTCTGTTCTTCATGCTCTCTCTCTGTTCTTCATGCTCTCTCTCTGTTCTTCATGCTCTCTCTGTTCTTCATGCTCTCTCTGTTCTTCATGCTCTCTCTGTTCTTCATGCTCTCTCTCTGTTCTTCATGCTCTCTCTGTTCTTCATGCTCTCTCTCTGTTCTTCATGCTCTCTTTCTGTTCTTCATGCTCTCTCTGTTCTTCATGCTCTCTCTCTGTTCTTCATGCTCTCTCTGTTCTTCATGCTCTCTCTCTGTTCGTCATGCTCTCTCTCTGTTCTTCATGCTCTCTCTGTTCTTCATGCTCTCTGTTCTTCATGCTCTCTCTCTGTTCTTCATGCTCTCTCTGTTCTTCATGCTCTCTCTGTTCTTCATGCTCTCTCTCTGTTCTTCATGCTCTCTCTGTTCTTCATGCTCTCTCTGTTCTTCATGCTCTCTCTCTGTTCTTCATGCTCTCTCTGTTCTTCATGCTCTCTCTGTTCTTCATGCTCTCTCTCTGTTCTTCATGCTCTCTCTGTTCGTCATGCTCTCTCTCTGTTCTTCATGCTCTCTCTCTGTTCTTCATGCTCTCTCTCTGTTCTTCATGCTCTCTCTCTGTTCTTCATGCTCTCTTTCTGTTCTTCATGCTCTCTCTGTTCTTCATGCTCTCTCTCTGTTCTTCATGCTCTCTCTGTTCTTCATGCTCTCTCTGTTCTTCATGCTCTCTCTCTGTTCTTCATGCTCTCTCTGTTCTTCATGCTCTCTCTGTTCTTCATGCTCTCTCTCTGTTCTTCATGCTCTCTCTCTGTTCTTCATGCTCTCTCTGTTCTTCATGCTCTCTCTCTGTTCTTCATGCTCTCTCTGTTCTTCATGCTCTCTCTCTGTTCTTCATGCTCTCTCTCTGTTCTTCATGCTCTCTCTGTTCTTCATGCTCTCTCTCTGTTCTTCATGCTCTCTCTCTCTGTTCTTCATGCTCTCTCTGTTCTTCATGCTCTCTCTGTTCTTCATGCTCTCTCTGTTCTTCATGCTCTCTCTCTGTTCTTCATGCTCTCTCTGTTCTTCATGCTCTCTCTCTGTTCTTCATGCTCTCTCTCTGTTCTTCATGCTCTCTCTGTTCTTCATGCTCTCTCTCTGTTCTTCATGCTCTCTTTCTGTTCTTCATGCTCTCTCTGTTCTTCATGCTCTCTCTCTGTTCTTCATGCTCTCTCTGTTCTTCATGCTCTCTCTGTTCTTCATGCTCTCTCTCTGTTCTTCATGCTCTCTCTGTTCTTCATGCTCTCTCTCTGTTCTTCATGCTCTCTCTCTGTTCTTCATGCTCTCTCTCTGTTCTTCATGCTCTCTCTGTTCTTCATGCTCTCTCTCTGTTCTTCATGCTCTCTCTCTCTGTTCTTCATGCTCTCTCTCTCTGTTCTTCATGCTCTCTCTCTGTTCTTCATGCTCTCTCTCTGTTCTTCATGCTCTCTCTCTGTTCTTCATGCTCTCTCTGTTCTTCATGCTCTCTCTCTGTTCTTCATGCTCTCTCTCTGTTCTTCATGCTCTCTCTGTTCTTCATGCTCTCTCTCTCTGTTCTTCATGCTCTCTCTCTGTTCTTCATGCTCTCTCTCTGTTCTTCATGCTCTCTCTCTGTTCTTCATGCTCTCTCTGTTCTTCATGCTCTCTCTGTTCTTCATGCTCTCTCTGTTCTTCATGGTCTCTCTGTTCTTCATGCTCTCTCTCTCTGTTCTTCATGCTCTCTCTGTTCGTCATGCTCTCTCTTTGTTCTTCATGCTCTCTCTGTTCTTCATGCTCTTTCTGTTCTTCATGCTCTCTCTCTGTTCTTCATGCTCTCTCTCTGTTCTTCATGCTCTCTCTGTTCTTCATGCTCTCTCTCTGTTCTTCATGCTCTCTCTGTTCTTCATGCTCTCTCTGTTCTTCATGCTCTCTCTCTGTTCTTCATGCTCTCTCTCTCTGTTCTTCATGCTCTCTCTCTCTGTTCTTCATGCTCTCTCTCTGTTCTGCATGCTCTCTCTCTCTGTTCTTCATGCTCTCTCTCTCTGTTCTTCATGGTCTCTCTCTGTTCTTCATGCTCTCTCTGTTCTACATGCTCTCTCTGTTCTTCATGCTCTCTCTCTGTTCTTCATGCTCTCTCTGTTCTTCATGCTCTCTCTCTGTTCTTCATGCTCTCTCTGTTCTTCATGCTCTCTCTGTTCTTCATGCTCTCTCTGTTCTTCATGCTATCTCTGTCCTTCATGCTCTCTCTGTTCTTCATGGTCTCTCTCTGTTCTTCATGCTCTCTCTCTCTGTTCTTCATGCTCTCTCTCTGTTCTTCATGCTCTTCCTGTTCTTCATGCTCTCTCTCTGTTCTTCATGCTCTCTCTCTGTTCTTCATGCTCTCTCTCTGTTCTTCATGCTCTCTCTCTGTTCTTCATGCTCTCTCTGTTCTTCATGCTCTCTCTCTGTTCTTCATGCTCTCTCTCTGTTCTTCATGCTCTCTCTCTGTTCTTCATGCTCTCTCTGTTCTTCATGCTCTCTCTCTGTTCTTCATGCTCTCTCTCTGTTCTTCATGCTCTCTCTGTTCTTCATGCTCTCTCTGTTCTTCATGCTCTCTCTGTTCTTCATGCTCTCTCTCTGTTCTTCATGCTCTCTCTCTGTTCTTCATGCTCTCTCTGTTCTTCATGCTCTCTCTGTTCTTCATGCTCTCTCTCTGTTCTTCATGCTCTCTCTCTGTTCTTCATGCTCTCTCTCTGTTCTTCATGCTCTCTCTGTTCTTCATGCTCTCTCTCTGTTCTTCATGCTCTCTCTCTGTTCTTCATGCTCTCTCTGTTCTTCATGCTCTCTCTGTTCTTCATGCTCTCTCTGTTCTTCATGCTCTCTCTCTGTTCTTCATGCTCTCTCTCTGTTCTTCATGCTCTCTCTGTTCTTCATGCTCTCTCTGTTCTTCATGCTCTCTCTCTGTTCTTCATGCTCTCTCTCTGTTCTTCATGCTCTCTCTGTTCTTCATGCTCTCTCTGTTCTTCATGCTCTCTCTCTGTTCTTCATGCTCTCTCTCTGTTCTTCATGCTCTCTGTTCTTCATGCTCTCTCTGTTCTTCATGCTCTCTCTGTTCTTCATGCTCTCTCTGTTCTTCATGTTCTTCATGCTCTCTCTCTGTTCTTCATGCTCTCTCTCTCTGTTCTTCATGCTCTCTCTGTTCTTCATGCTCTCTCTCTGTTCTTCATGCTCTCTCTCTGTTCTTCATGCTCTCTCTCTGTTCTTCATGCGCTCTCTCTCTGGCTTTTTCCTCAGGATCTTCTCTCTCCAGGTGCCTCTGGCTCCCAGGACCCTGGTGTCCCTCATCTACAAGCCGTCCACAGGGATCACAGTGTCCCTGGAGCTGAGAACCGCAGATGCTACGCTCTGCTCACACACAGGGGTCCAGGAAATTCCAAGTATGTCTCTGACCTGGTCATTTGAACCTCGTTTTTATTATCTTTGTGGCTAGCATAGCTTAGAACTTCGGGATAGGTGTTACTTGGTCAACATCTAGGCTAGCCACTTATCATCCACTTCCATTCATTGTGCTAAGCTAGGCTAGCATGTAGCTGGGGAGTTTTCTACTGAACGCACAGAGAGGATATTGGTATCAAGTTTCAGCAGTCTTACCTCTATGTAAGGTCATCTACCAGTAAGCTAGCGACCACTGCTGTCCCGGTTGTCCACTGTTAACACCACCATTCCTCCCAGGTGTCAGGCTCCTCATTCACTTCCATTAATTTTGGGGACCTAGTCTCAATACCCTTACAAAAAAGTCAAGCATGATTCCTACAGGAAATCCTTAAATTCCTGCAGGACATTTTTGTAAGGGTATCATGCTTCTGCAGACAACAGGGACAGCAGTTTTCACTAGCTCACTTCTAGATGACCTTGGATGGAGGTAAGAAGATTTTTGTTTAATTTCTTTATTACAGGAAAAGTAGTATGTACATACCCACCCCAGCCCCCCCACATCGAGGTTTTTAAAGACACATCTGCAAAACATCCAAACATACAGCATAGTTGCTACTGGGAAAGAAAAACAAAAAACAGTAATAGTATCAATCAGACCTATCTGTATCATGCACAAATATTTAGATACAAAGAAGCAAAGAAAGAACTAAAAAACACAAAAAGAAAACTCTCCAGCACGGCTGTGGCTGTGGAAGAACTTCATCATTGAGGTTATTTCACTCCTTTCCCTACCCCTGCCCATATTATGTGGTAATTCTTGAGTAGTCTAACCTTCCGCAGCTGCGTCTCCCGTTCTCCTCTCCCTCCCTCAGTTACCCACCCAGCCTCCGGGGGTCTCATTCACACCCATTCATACCAGGACAGGGAGGGGGGGGGAGATTAGAAAATAGGAATAAAATAACGATATAAAATAAGGAAGTGTAGTTAGAGGTGTAAAGCTCTAGCCTTTCTAAGTCTCTTCGTTGATAGTCAAGGTATCGATGTTGTAACTGAGGGGTACAATTCCCTGACTGTATTGAGAGTATGGTATTATTAAACCACTACTTAGTTATGTACTTTAATTACTGGCCATACAGTACACGGTATATATGGTGAACACCCACACAAGAATACAACAATGACACCTAAAGTTCTAGTGAGAGGGATTTATTATTATAGCAACGATAGGTTACAGAATGAGAATTATGAATGCGCTTATATGGCGAAGAACACTTAAGTAGGTCAAGAGCGTAAGTCCATGAGCATATTAAGATGGGTATAATTAGTACCACCTGTAGCATAATAATTATATAAGGCACACTCGTAGTCAGCTGGAGATACTAAGGGGTTCCCTCCGGTTGTAAGCCAGCAGGGGAGAGGAATGTTCGGATGCAAGAGTCTGGATCAACGAGGAATCAATAAGCTCCAGCTACGGGAGTCGGTACATATACTCCCCTCGATCGGCAGACAAAAGCAGCAGCTATAATCCAAGTATGCGCGACAGCATGGATGAAAGCCAGCCAGCCTCTTCCTAGAGACGGGCTCGAGTGATACTCCTCACGGGTAGATCCCACACAGCAGTGGGGTAGACGGTTCTCTGCTCCAGCAGCCACAGTACCAAAGGCAATATAATCCAGCCGGAAAAGGCTCTGCATTCGCCGGTGTAGATTCTCCTGTGCACGGTACTTCACATTAACTAGGTCGAACTTGACGTTATTTCACTAAGCTCGGACACTTTTACTATCCTATTCGCACATATTATAAGTGCTCTATTTAGACGCAAAGTTGCTCACTTCACTTGGTCGTTGACTCGTGGTGAAGGCTTTAACGTTAAGACGATACGTTACTTTGAACGAATGATGAACTGAACGAAGTGAACGAAGTGCTGCTGTTTCCACCTGCGCCGTATTTATACGTAAGGTGAATAATCTAGTGCCAACCTCAGTTCTGTCTCGTATTACTGCGCAAACCTGGAAATGTTGAGACAAGCCTTGGCGGTGGCTTTGAACTCGACATTGGGGGTATGGCCGTTGGCGCCTAGGGGGTCGCTGTCCAATAGGAGAACGAATATTATGGTCTGGCCTGTACCTAGGTAAAGGGATATTCCGTGTATATATACAAAGAATATACAAGGGATATCAGACGATATACAAATATTATACAAGGGGTATCAAGCAATAAATATATATATTCGGTTTAATCTGACCCTTTGTAACAGATGTGTTGCAGAAATGGTTGCCAGGTCACTTGGAATGTTTCAAGGGAGCCCTTTAGGGAGAATCTGATTCGCTCAAGCTTAACGCAATGTAGTATCTCATGTATCCATCTGTTGTGAGTAGGTGGGGAAGGGTGTATCCACTTAAAGAGAATAAGTCTCCTAGCGAGGAGGGTAGTAAACGCCACAACTCGTTTTGCAGCCCTAGATATTATCGTTGGGGTATTCGGGATTCCGAAAAAGGCAGTGAGTGGATCTGGGTCTAACGCCACTCCCAGGACCCTACTCAGTGTATCGAATATTGTAGTCCAAAACTCTGTGAGTTTGGGGCACGTCCAGAACATGTGCATATAATCGTCTGGAGATTGTTTACATCTATTACACGCATCCGTTCTATCCGGATATATCTTTGCTAACCTCGCATTGGTGTAGTGAACTCTATGCAGTATCCTACACTGCAGCAAACTGTGTCTTGCACATATAGAGGAAGTGTGTACCAGGTCTAGTATATGATCCCATTGTTCATCTGTAATGATAATTCCCAGATCCTCGTCCCATTTGGCTTTCAGGGAGTCTAAGCAAGTTGGGTTCATCCAAAATATTTTATCATATAAAATTGAGACGAGCCCTTTCCGCCCGGTACAGAGCGATAGGAGATGGTCAGTCCTAGAGTATGGAGGACGGCCAGGGAATTGTGGGAATTGGTTCTGAACAAAATGTCTGATCTGAAAAAAACGGAAAAGGTGGGAATTTGGGAGACCAAACAATTCTGCAAACGACGAGAGCACACCTCCGGAGTAGAGGTCATTAATGGTTAGCAAACCTTTGTTTGCCCAGCTTCTGAATACAGGATCAGAGCAGGATGGCAAGAATAGGTGATTACGAGAGATTGGAGCTAGCCCTGACGGAGCGTGCAGGCCAAATTGTTTCCTAAACTGACTCCAGATTTTCAAAGTTTCCGTCACAATTTGGTTCTGAGCCACCTGTTTAATGGGGACCGAAATGGGTAATTGGGATGTTGCCACAGACCAGAGTGAGTACTTCGAAGAGGAGACTTCCATCCGAGCCCATTGGGGTTGGTCTTCTTCCTCCCTCCTGGTCCTCCAATAAAGGAGTTTGTTTATATTACATGCCCAGTAGTAATAGCGAAGATTAGGCAAAGCCAGACCCCCTTCCGATTTGGGAAGTTGCATAATCGTCCTCTTAATACGTGCTCTTTTGTTACCCCACAGGAATGAACCTATGAGTTGATCAATCGAAGTGAAAAAGGCTTTATTAATAAATATTGGTATATGCTGAAAAGCGTATAGAAATCGGGGTAAGACCACCATCTTTATCAGGTTAACCCTTACCAGAAGCGAGAGGGGGAGAGAGGACCATCTCGTCAGATCTAGCTTAAAGCGCTCCAGCAGAGGACGGAAATTATTTGCGAAGAGTTCCGTCTGTGATTTGGCCATAAAAATCCCTAGATATGTGAATCCTTCCGTGGCCCTTTTTTAAAGGGGAAAAGCGATTGAGGAAGCCGTTCCGCAGACACATTAACCGGTAAATATTCACTTTTCTGGAGATTGAGTTTGTATCCAGAGAGCTGCCTATGTTGTTCTAGAATATCAAGGATAACAGGGATGGACGATGACGGATTGGAGACATAAAGTAGGAGATCATCGGCATACAATGAGAGTTTATGAACCAGGCCGAACCTCTCAATCCCCTCAAATCTAACCTCACTGCGAAGCCAAATGGCTAAGGGTTCTGCGGCGAGCGCGTAGAGCAAGGGAGAAAGCGGGCATCCTTGACGAGTACCGCGATAGAGCGCAAACTGGCCCGACTTGGTACCATTCACATTGACCGAGGCCACCGGGGACGAGTATAGGAGTCTTATCCATGAAATAAAACCCGGTCCCAAACCGAATTTCTCAAGAGTATGGAACAGGTACCTCCATTCCACTCTGTCAAACGCTTTCTCAGCATCTAGGGAGAGTACCATTTCTGGCGCGCCAGTCGTGGTTGTGAAAAGGATATTTAGCAGCCTTCTGGTGTTAAAGAAGGATTGCCTGTCCATGATGAAATCCGTCTGATCCGGGTCTATCAGGAACGGGACCACCTTCTGAAGACGGCATGAAAGGACCTTAGCCAATATTTTACAATCCACATTAAGGAGGGAGATTGGTCTGTAACTGCTAAAAAGGAGAGGGTCTTTACCTTTTTTGAGCAGTAAGGATAATGACGCCTCTGATAGCGTGGGTGGCATTTGGCCCTTTAGAAGGGAGTCGTTATATACTCTCAGTAGGAAAGGAGCAACCAACACGGAGTAAGTTTTATAAAATTCTGTAGTATAGCCATCTGGCCCTGGTTGATTGATTGATTGATTGATTGATTGAAAACTTTATTAACAGATTGCAGAATGGGTACAATACAGTACAGCTCAATACACACAATTGTTAAGGGGATGCAGACCAGAGAAAGACTTTCGTCTTGTTTACACCAGGGTCCCCCATTTTCAATTCATCAGGACATATATGACATACATGACATACAGATAGTCAGTACTGCTACATCTATACATTTATGACATACCAGATTTGCAAATACAGTACTGTTTGTGATACAGAAGGAGTCAAGAAAAGGGAGTATATACATTTGACGTATGAAAAAAGTAGTAGAACGCGCTCACCTCACTAGACTTGACACTGGGTGCTGTAACCTCTGATATCATACATAAAAAATAGGGAAACAATGTCCAGGCACGCACTCCAGGTTTTTCCAAATTTATTGGCAGCCTGTAATCATGACGTTTCGGTGTGAACACACCTTCTTCAGAATGGCTTGCATGAAGCATGAAGGGTAAGTGACCCTAGTAAATACAAGTCAAACAGGAAGTGACAACACAGGAAGTGACAACACATTCCCACAAGAGATTGCAAAAAAGTACAAAATACCACTTACAAGCACAACCTTTTCAGAATTATGTAAATCAAAAAGAAAGCATGTAAATAAAAAAGAAATAAACAGTAAATCACACAGAGATATATCTATATATAGTTATATATATATATATATTTTTTTTTATACAGAGTAGGCCTACATCTTAAACTCTAAACATAAACACTCATGACCCATATAAGCCATCTTTCAATTATAAATATAAAGAATGATAAATGAAAATAGTAAACAATCAAATGAAATGAAATAATCAAATGAAACAGGTCAAAACATTTTCCTCATTGAGGCCTCTAGGCTCTAGACAATCTAGAAAATGAATATAGAAGCATTCCCTTTGTAGCAAGAGCCTGTCTCTGTCGCCGCCTCTTGGTGGTCTCAAGACCTGCTCTATACCCATGTATTTTAAGCCAGAAATATCATGTCCTAACTTATTAAAGTGCCTTGCAACTGAAGACTTCTCGTCATTTCTTCTTATAGAACATTTGTGCTCCGAAATTCGATTTTTAAAACGTCTTCTTGTTTTTCCAACATAGTAAAGGTTGCAAGGGCATTTAAGCAAGTAAACAACAAAATCAGAATTACAGGTAATCCGGCCTCTAACAGCGATACTCCTACCTGTACTTGGTTGTAAATAAAATTTCTCTTTAATCATGCCATGACATTGGGTACAAGACAAACATGGAAAATTGCCATTTGGAATATTAGCCATAAAATGGGTAAATTTTTTGGGAAAATCTGTTTTAACTAACTGGTCCCTTAAGTTAGGTTGCCGTTTGTAGAAGTATTTGGGTGGTTCCTGGAACACACCTCCGATCTTAGGATCTGACTTTAAAATGTACCAGTATTTGTTCACAATATCACGCATATCTCTAGAAATAGGGCTGAAGGTGGACACCAATGCTACCGAGTTGCTTTTTACTTTGTCTTTATGTGTAAAAAGGGATTGTCTGTTTATCTGTTTAGTTTTATTAAGAGAATTCTCAATAAGGGCCTCACTATATCCTCTAGATCTAAAGTTCTGACAAAGCTCCTTGGCTTGTGTATCAAAAATGTCATCTGTATTACAGATACGTTTATATCTCAAAATCTGACTAAATGGAAGGCTCCTCTTGAGCTCTGGTGGGTGATAACTGCTATAATGGAGAAACGAATTTCGATCAGTCTCTTTTTTGAAAACTTCGGTATGGACAATATTGTCTCTCTTTTTCACCAATACATCAAGGAATGCTATGGAATGTGAATCATAATTCATAGTAAACTTAATAGTCTCTCTCTGAGAGTTGAGAAACAAGTGGAACTCTACCAGAGCCTCTTTAGTGCCTGACCATACAAAAAATAAATCATCAATATACCTCCAATAGGCTTTAATGTGTCCAACATATGGATTATTATTGAAAATACATTCAGACTCAAACTTCGACATAAAACAGTTGGCCATATTAACCGCTACCGGGCTGCCCATAGCTAGGCCTCTTTTCTGTAAATAATATTGATCCTGAAAACGAAAATAATTCTTATTAAGGACTTCCTGAGTCAATGATATTAATGCCTCAGTAGAGGGATGTAGCTCTATTCTCTGATCCAAATAATATCTACATGCACTTAACCCATCAATATGTGGGATGCTAGGATATAAACTAGAAACATCCATAGTACACAAAATATCAATAGCTTCTATACTGCACTCATACAGCTTACTTAGAAAGTCGGTAGTGTCCTTTAAATAACCAGGTTGTGCTGCAGCCAATTCTTTAAGGTGTGAGTCAACAAATTTTGAGATAGGTTCTGTAAGTGACCCGATACCAGCCACAATAGGTCGACCTGGTGGGTTATGAAGATCCTTGTGAATTTTGGGCAAAGTGTAAATAATAGGTCTTACTGGGTTATCATTCACCATGAACTTAAATTCCTTCTCAGAAATCTCACCCTCCTTAAGAAGGCGCTTTAGAACCTCTTTGATCTCAAAATAGAACCGAACAGTTGGATCTGTGCTTAAAGGAATATACACATCTGTGTCTGCTAATTGTCTATTTATTTCAGCAACATAGGAACTCTTATTTTGTACCACTAAGGCCGAGCCTTTATCGGCCTTCCTGTACACCAGATTATCTAACTGCATCAATTCCTTAAGTGCTAGTCTCTCTGACTCAAGCAGATTAGGGAATAATCTAGTTTCATTACTTTTCCCACATAGAAGCATAACTTCATCCTCCACTAGTCTACAAAATGTGTCAACTGATGCATGATTAATCTGTGGAGTGAACGTGCTACGAGGCTTGAACAGTGTTTTAAATGGTCTATCAACCATGTCCAATGAACTGACTTCTGGCAGCACTGTGCTTCCAGGAGTAGAATAAACAATATTTTTGTCGACATCTCTAGAATAAAAAGCTTTAAGCTTAATGTTCCTAAAAAACTTAAACAATTCAACCTTTGTAGTGAAACCGTCCACCTTACGAGATGGTACAAAAGAAAGTCCTTTGGACAGTAGTTTACATTGGGAGTCACTGAGGTCTACCTCTGAAATGTTGACTATGTTTGCCACCTCCCCCTGCGTCTTCGGGTTGGAAGCTCTCTTGCCTCGTCGGGTCTTCCTGTGCCTCCTCTCCCTGGTAGGGGAGGAGAGGAGCCTGGCTGAAAAACCTTCCGGCTCCTCGTGTAAGGGCCGATCCTTTCAGGTCCTGGTTGTGTCTCATCTGAGCTCAGAGCAGAGGAGGAAGAGCCAGGATAGGGCCGAGCCCCAGCCTGGTGTGCTTGCCTGCGCATACGTGTGTGTATGAAAGTCTGTGAAAGCCAAGGGTAAACCCTATTGGATTCATAGTCCTGCGTATCTCTTCGGCGTTTAGCCTGTTTATGTTGCTCAATGTCACGTTTATATTGTTCAATTTTTGCTGCACAAGCCTCCTTAATGGCCTGCAGTTCCTCTGTGGGGATTGACTCACACATGTCAACCTCCAGTGCAGTGATCTCCTTGCGTAAACTGTCAAGCTTTGTGCTTTCATTTTCGATAATTAAAAGCATCAGATCTAAGGAACACTTATTCAGAATAGTACACCAAGTATCACAAAAAGCAGGGTTCTCTTGACCCAATGTGGGTTCCTTAATGATACGCAAACCTCTAGGAATGATGCTGTCCTTCCAGTACTGTGACAGTGTGGTGCCATGCAATAAGGAACGAGTCTCTCTCTGTCTCAGGCGCAACAGAGAACTGGACATGGCGACGCTCCCTCTTGTAGTATGGGAGCCAGTCTCTGAAGGGGGAAACAGACCGCAAATCCGTGTAGAGTCCTCATTGGAAAATGCGAAGGTCTTGCCGGCAGCCATTTTGTAGAGGCCGAAAAGGACCAAACAATTCACCCTTGTGGGCAGAAAAAAGTATATATAATAGAGGGAGCTGCGTATCTCAAGTGTAACAAGTGAAAAAAGTAGTAGAACGCGCTCACCTCACTAGACTTGACACTGGGTGCTGTAACCTCTGATATCATACATAAAAAATTTGATTATTTCATTTGATTGTTTACTATTTTCATTTATCATTCTTTATATTTATAATTGAAAGATGGCTTATATGGGTCATGAGTGTTTATGTTTAGAGTTTAAGATGTAGGCCTACTCTGTATAAAAAATATATATATATATATATATAACTATATATAGATATATCTCTGTGTGATTTACTGTTTATACATGCTTTCTTTTTGATTTACATAATTCTGAAAAGGTTGTGCTTGTAAGTGGTATTTTGTACTTTTTTGCAATCTCTTGTGGGAATGTGTTGTCACTTCCTGTGTTGTCACTTCCTGTTTGACTTGTATTTACTAGGGTCACTTACCCTTCATGCTTCATGCAAGCCATTCTGAAGAAGGTGTGTTCACACCGAAACGTCATGATTACAGGCTGCCAATAAATTTGGAAAAACCTGGAGTGCGTGCCTGGACATTGTTTCCCTATTTTTTATATACATTTGACGTAGAAACTGTACATTGGAGGAGGTTGGGTGGGGGGGGGTTGGGTACACTGGGATATTGACAACCATACTGGGTAATTTACATTGGAGGTGGGTGGGGGGGGGGGGGGGCACATTGTATAAACAAGCAAAACTGTACATTGAGGGGGGGGGGGGGGGGGGGGGACTCTGTACAAACAAACAAAATTGTACATTGGACTATTGACAAGACCATACTAGGTAAATGACTGTACATTGGAGGGGGTTGGGTTAGGATATTTACAGGGGCCAGTGTTGCATTGCAGTCTCCCGTAGGTGTCTCTTGAGAGAGGTTTTGAAAGTGGGTAGTGATCCACATTCCTTTACAGCTTTGGGTAGGGCGTTCCACATTGATGTGGCATAATTGCGAAACGTGTTTAGTCCCTTATTTGAGCCGAATCTGGGTTTAACATGATTTGTGGAGCTCCCTCTGGTGTTGTGATCGTGGTATTCACTGACCTTTGGGAAGTATTTTGCCATGTACATGGGTACCTTGGTCGTGTAGTGTATCTTGTAGACCAGGCCCATTGCAAGTTGCTGTACTCTGTCATCTACTCTAAGCCATCCTAGGTTGTCAAAGTGGGCAGGGGTGAGGTGGGTTCTAGGAGTAAGGTCAAGCAGTAGTCTGACCAGTTTGTTTTGAGATGTTTGTAATTTTGTTTTTAGCGCCTTTGAGGTGCTTTGGTACCATGAGGTGCAAGCATAGTCGTAGTACCCCTGAATGAGTGCTCCTGCCAGAGTCTTCAGGGTATTCTTGTTTACCAGAGAGGAGATCCGGTACAAGAATCGAGTTCGTTGGTTGACTTTTTTTATTACATTGGATGCCATTTTGTCACAGGAGAGATTAGCCTCTAGGATGGAACCCAGGTAGGTAATTTCATCTTTCCTTGTGACAATATTGTCACCCACTGTAACTGAGAAGCCGTCGGTCTTGCTGAGTTTGTTATTTGAACCGAAGAGAATGGACTCTGTTTTGCCCATGTGTAATGATAGTTTGTTATCAGCGAGCCATATGCAGATTCTGCCTAGTTCAGAGCTGAGGGTTTTTTCAACCTGTAACTTGTTCTTGTCAGAGACCAGCAGGGCTGAGTCGTCCGCAAACAGGAACAAGTTGCAGTCACAAGCTGACGACATGTCATTTGCATAAATTAGGAACAGTAGCGGTCCTAGTATGCTTCCTTGTGGAACACCACAGCTCACTGTGAGAGGGGGGGATAGGGTACCGTTTACCTCCACCATCTGTTCCCTGCCCTCAAGGTAGGATTGCATCCAGCTCACTGATAGACTATCAAAACCAATTGCTTTTAGCTTGTCAATCAGAATGGAGTGATTGACCGTGTCAAAGGCCTTTTGTAGGTCCAGCATGACCATGCCGCAGTATTTGCCTGCGTCCACCTCTTGTTTGATGTGGTCATTCAAATAGAGAAGGCATGTGTCAGTGGAGTGGGATGTTCTGAAGCCAGATTGGAATTCGTAGATTAGATTTTTTTCCGCTAGGTACTTTTCGACCTGTTCGTAGACTATTTTTTCCATGACTTTCGAGATGGAGGTGAGAATAGAAACAGGGCGGTAGTTGCCTGGGTCTAATTTGCTGCCCTTTTTGTGCAGAGGGGTCACCCTCGCAATTTTGAAGTCCTTGGGGACGTGTCCCTGTTTTATGGAGAGGTTTATTATGTGTGTGATGATTGGGGTGATGGCGGCTGCTGAGTCTCTGAGGAATTTGGAGGGGATGTTGTCATGGCCAGTGGCCTTGTTAGGTTGGAGGGCGCTCAGTTTATTGAGTACCTCATCTGTTGTTACCATTTCTAGCTTGAAGTCGTCCTTGCGGACCCCTAGGTTTTTGTAGTAAGCTACTATGTGTTCTACCCCATAAAGCCCTGAGTGGGAGGGTAGTTTGTTTACCAGTGTTGTGGCTATGTTTGTGAAGAAAATGTTTAAGTAATTGGCTACATCCAGCTTGTCTGTGATGAGCGTGTTGTCCGTTTTTATGTTTATGTTTGAGAATCTGGTTTTAAGTTTTTTACTGCATCCTAGTTGATTATTGAGTAATTTCCAAAGTTCACGTGGTTTGTTTTTGTTTTCCTCAGTTTTGTCATTGATGAAATTCTTTTTTGCAGTTTTGATCATGGAGTTTACGTCGTTTCTTAGTCTGTTTCTTTCTAGTTTGAGTTCAGTCACGTGGGCTTGGAGTTCACTGCTCGTGCTTTTAGTAAGCTTTGACTGACTTTTACGAAACTCAGAGCATTTTTTGTCTCTGGTTTTCATAGCGGCCAGTATTTCGGAGTGCATCCACGGCTCAGCGCGATTTTTTACCCTGGTGGTTCTTAGGGGGGCCATGTTGTTTAGTATTGTTGAGAATTTGGTTTTGAAACCAAGCCATGTTTCTTCAACCAGTGTACCATTGAGTTCATCTGACCAGTCCAGGCTCTCCAGTTCAAGGTTAAAGGCCTCGCTAGAGTAGGTTTTGAGGTCTCTAGATGTGACTGTTTTGTGGCAGCCAGCCTTTTGTTTTAGTTTTTTGCGGGTACAGAATATCATATAATGATCACTTAACCCGCATGCTATAACCCCTTTATTGGAGATCTTGGACTTGTCGGAGGTCAGAATGAGGTCAATGGTAGTCTGAGTTGATTCACATACACGTGTGGGTTGGGTGATTAGCTGGCTGAGGCCGTGCAGATCACAAAACCTACTGAAGGCCTTGAAGACGGGTGCATCTTTTCGTTGCATATCCGTGTTCCAGTCTCCAATAAGAATTTTGTCTACATCCTCAACTCCAGCTAAACACCCATCCAGTGTATCATAAAAGTCACTATGATCTGGCGGCCTGTAGACTGTGCCAACCAGTAGGGATTTCGCCCTTTCGAATAGGATTTCCACCCATACAGTTTCAATTGATTTATGATTCAGGTCATTTCTGTTGATGAATTTGGTGTCCTTGTGTATGTACATACAGACACCACCTCCATGTTTGTTCCTATCATTCCTAATTATTGAGTAGTTCTCAATCTCTATCTCTGGATCTTTTACAGATGTTTACCAGGTGATTTACCACTTTGTAAAGATTTGATTGCCTCAGTCACTTCAGAGATGGTTATAGGCGTGCCTAACTCTTCAGCCTCCGCTCTATTCGCTTGAGGGTACTTGAGAGACTTGAGGGGGTTTGGGCGATCCCAGTCCTGCTGTGAAGATTCCGACGTGTAACGTTTGGAATAATAGTCAGAGAAAATTTCAGAAATTTCCGTAGGGTCTGTTGTAGTGACACCTAATTGGGATTTTATCCTGGGAATCAGTCTAGAGGCACTCACCACTCGTGCTTGGTACGCAAGTAATTTTCCGGCCTTATCCCCCTGTTCGAAAAAACGTTGCTTGGTGTGCAAGAGTAGTCTCTCGATCTTACTAGTTGAGAGCAAGTCATATTGTGATTGGAGCTGGAGTCGTTTCTTGTATAGAGCAGGAGTTGGTTTAGATGAATACTGGATGTCCAATCGTTTAATCTCATCTGATATATCCATTAATTTGGATTGTTCCTGCTTCCCAAAATGAGAGGTAAAGGAGATGGCCTGTCCGCGGAGATATGCCTTAAAGGCCTCCCAGAGCATGTCACTGCCAACTTCAGGTGTGTCGTTTATCTCAAAGAAGACTTTTATTTGTGCATGGATAAAATCCTTAAATTCAGGTTCAGATAGTAAGTGGGAATTGAATCTCCAAAATTTAGAGGGTGTTCTACCCTGGGGGAAGTTAATTTCAATGGATGTCGGGGCATGATCGGAAATGACTATACTATGGTACTTAGTAGCGACTACATTATGTAGTAGTTTTTCATCTAGCAAAAAGAAGTCTATCCTCGAAATACGTGTGGTGGACATGGGAGAAGAAGGAGAAAAGTTTATCGGTAGGACATTTTGCTCTCCAAGGGTCTATAAGGCCAAGTTGTTCCATATGAAATTTCAGGATGTTCGCTGCTTTGGAGATGGTAGTTTGTCTATCCGAGGACCTATCCAATTCTATGTTTTGGACCTGGTTAAAGTCTCCTCCGATAATTATGTGATGATCATTAAGGTTAGGTATCGAGGAAAATAAGTTAGACACAAATTTATCATTGTCCCAATTTGGCGCATATATTGAGGCCAAAACCACTGGAATGTTTTGCAGCCTGCCCGACACTATAACATATCGTCCGTCAAGATCAGTTAGAATGGTGGCAGGCTCGAAGGGTACATCCCTATGTATAATGATTGCAGCTCCCCTGGCTTTTGCTGAGAATTTAGAATGAAAAACGTGTCCCATCCATGCTCTCTTAATGCAGGGGATATCTGAGGTGCAGATGTGTGTCTCCTGTAAAAAAACAAAGGTCACCCTTGAGGTGTCGTAGATGGTTAAGTACCTTATTAGCCTTGATAGAGCTATTCATCCCTTTGACATTCCATGAGACGAAACGGATGTTCCTGCCCGTCACTGCCATGTTCTGTCAAGTATATACATACCTGATTTGAGAAGATAAAACATTAGAAGAGAGGAGAAAGGTAGAGGGGGATAGAGAAAAGGGGGGGGGGAGTTGACGCACACACATACACCCACACAACCATACACAACCATACTCACACGGGGGTACATCCCTTGGTCCCTATGAGAACAGCAACAGCCTCTGTATCTCTCAGGATACTTTCCTTCCGGTGGAGACTTCATCCTCACTCCCCTTTTCCCCCCTCTCTCCCATCAATTTCGAAAAGCCTCCAATATGGTTACGTATAAACCTTTAAATTGTGTTAAAAGAACATTCGAACTGCCAGAGAAATAAGAAATAAAAGCCAAAACAACAAAAGGGATGCTTAAATTCAAAAATTAAAGACTGGGATAAAAATGAAAGATACTTGCAACACAACTCGGGGCTTATCCATTAGAGATTAGACATAAAAGCGCTACCAATGACTCCCAATAAGGAGTGTGGACCATAGAAAGTTAAGAGTAGACAAGTAAACCGAGGCGTTACAGTGTGTGTAGGTCAGCCTATAATTCCGTGGACCTGGGCAAAGCCCGCCTCCAATTTACAGCAGCTCGGGGAGAGTGTCTTTAGCCCCTGCTACCAAGCCCACTAGGGATATCAAGATTGCAAAACCAAAACATAGTTGAAAAAGAGGTGCCACTCTCCTCTCTTCTCTTCCCCCCTTTCTCCTTCTGCCTATTTAAAAAACAAAAAATTATATACATACATTTAAAGAGTAAAATATTAATAAACATGAGGTATATGCAGCTTCAGGGGTTACACAATTCAGGGACCTCACAATGTGCCTAAAATATGTATAGGGAGGTAATATTAAGAGGAGCATGTTCACCCTGAATATGCTCACCCTGCATAGAGAGTCATATGTATATAAGTAAATACATACAAAAGAAAAGACAAATTAAGATAAGAAAAAAAGGAAAAAGATTATATACATATAAAGAAATTGAAAAAAAAAAAAAAAAAAATAGGGAGCAGAAGAAAACGGCACGTAATCATTCGCAAGGTCATGGCTATAGCAACCTGGTTGGCATATGGTTCCTTTTGAAGGAGTCCCTCCGATTGAAATAACAATAGTCCCCTTCTGAGGCATTGGCGGACAATCTATAGTGACTGCGCACTATAATAATAGCCAAGGTCCACAAGTTCAGCCGAACACTCAGTACGTCGTAATCATGTCTAATGCTGTTGGCGTCGGTTTCAGCTGTCCCCGAGTGTCCGTTGGGCCTAGGTAAATGGCCTAGTAAATTCAAACCCAGTCACTGCGCATTGAGTACTCCTAACGCGTACATATAGAACCTTCATTATCCTATCAAACCGATCCCTTCTGTTTATTTAGCAGCCCCTAAACAGAGGAAACGTCTACAGTTTGAATGAGAGAGAGACATGTAAGATAAGGGCTATCAAAGAATAATGAAAAAAAGCAAAAAGGCGTTAGAAATACGGGCAAAATATAATCCGCGTCGGCTGTTTGGGAAGCATAGAGTTCAGTTTCAGAAGCCAGTCCGCTTAATGTCAATAGCATCCCCCCATGAGGTCTAAATATCAGGTCTAACGCAGTCGACCAATGTAGCCCAACCAATGTCTATAAATTCAATCTCGCATTCTACATTCATTGTTCATTGTTCATTGCTCCCGGCGTCAGGTTAGCTTACCACTGGGTATACGTTGGGTAGCCGTCCACGCTAGGCTAACTTGGCCTTGAGGTACGCTTCGGCATCCCCAACAGACGTGAAGCGTATTCTGTCCCCGCTCTCTTCCGTGATCATCAGTTTAGCAGGGTAGTGGAGACTAGGCCTCAGCCCCCGCTTGTAAAGTAGTGCCATCACATCGCGGTACGGTGCTCGCTGTTCCAACACAGCCGGGGTATAATCATCGTAGAAAGCAATTTGTTGACCGTCGTATAGCATCTCCGCCCTTCTCTTCCTGGCCTCCCGAATCACCCGTTCTTTAGTTTGATAGTTATGAAACCTGATGATAACGGGCCTAGGCTTTTCACCCTGCTTCGGTTTAGCTGCCAGAGACCTGTGTGCGCGGTCCAATTCTGGAGGGTTAGGGAGGGTCTCTGCCCCAAGAATTTGGGGTAAAAGGGTGGCGAAGAAGGATGTTGGTCTCGGGCCCTCAATCTGCTCTGGTAGTCCAATGATCCGAAGGTTGTTACGTCGCCCTCGAACCTCGAGGTCCTCAGCCTTAGCCTTTAGCACTGCATGGCCGGCCCTCAGATCCGCACATGTAGCCTCCAGCGACATAAGTCTTTCGCTTACAGATTCTGCATTCTCCTCCAGGGAATCGACCCGCTGTGCATTGTCGGTCACATTTTCATTTCGTCAAGTTTATTTTCCAAAGCGGTAATGGCTTTTCTGAACTCGGTGGTCATAGCCTCTTTGTGGCTATCAAGCAGGGCGGCCAGCCAGGCCTTGCTAAAAGTATCGTCAGACTCTTCCTCGTTCGGAACATCGCCCCGTTTTGATCTTGGAGTCTTGGATGTCATCTTTGCGACGATAAATACTTAGTTAGCTATATCGATGTTGGCATATAAACAAGAATTGTGAGGTTTTGGAGTCTTAAAACGTAGTAATTAAAAAAACATGAGGGAGAGAGGGAAAAACGCGTCCTACTCACTGCTCACCATACCGGAAGTTCGGCTGATTCTACTTCTACTAAAGTGAAATATCATTTTAAGTGCTACTTAAATGTAGCTTAGTTATTTAGAATGCAGGTGTTGTCTTTTCCATAGTAAAACCAGTCTGTCTAAAGAGAAGTCAGTTCACTCTGCTGCCAGGACTAATGAGACCTGACCCCTATCTCTTTGAATGGGGAGACCTGACCCCTATCTCTTTGAATGGGGAGTCATCCATATCTAAGAATCTGTCATACATATCATTGTTATTCTTCCATATATATACGAACACAAAGTATTTTTTTATTCAACTTCCCCCACAAATTATTATCAATGAATTATAATCAAACATTATCGAGGAGGTAATTTAAGGAAAGAAGAGGACAATCACGGGAGGAAATGAATGGGAGACGATTTAGTCGTCACTGAAAATCAACACCACATCATTTACAACAAAATGTATGTGTTACTATGTCTTATAGGCAGCGGCACCTACAATTGTCTGTAAAAATAAGCAAGGAATGCTATATAATCAGCTGCTTAAATAGCAGGAATGTCGACAATATTTTCTAATTTTGGTATCAAAACTAGCTAAATCGGGGAGCATGTCTATGTTCCCCGGGTCCTATGTTCCCCGGGTTCTATGTTCCCCGCTTTGATTGATTGATTGATTGAAAATTTTAGACCACCAGCCCTGATTCCAAACTCTAACCTTAACCAGTTCGAAAGAGGGCCTAAGCTTAACCAGTTCGAAACAAGGCGGACATTAATAATTAATAAAATAATAAAAATTTATAAAATTCTATTAATCAATCAAGCAGGGAACATAGGACCCGGGGAACATAGGGATGATCCCCTAAATCGTTGGCCTAGCTTACTTTCATTGTTTGTTATCAACAAAAGGTGAAATACATAATCGATATGCACCCAAAATCTAAAAAGAATAAATCAATAATAATAATAATAAAATAAAAGAACCGCTGAACGACATTCCGAGTTTGTCAATATATGTTTCTAATATGTTTCTGTAAACATGTCAAATCTGTTGCTCAATCAAATATGCCTCTTGTACCTTTACAGGTATAAGCAGTTTTATGTCCCACTCCAACCGGAAGTCGCCGGTTACACCCTACAGCTCTAACACACTGTGTGTGTGTGTGTGTGTGTCTCTATTTCTGTGTCTCTATAGCCACCAGTGTGTCTCCTACAGCCCTAGCAGAGAGCCACGAGCTGGTGAGACAGTTCTCTCAGAGCTGTGGTCAGTGGGACCCAGAGGGTTGGACCATCAGGTAAGACAACCACCCCCTGCTGATATTTGGACGGACATTATTCCAAAGCTACAGCGCACGATCTGGCGTGCTAGTTAGGGTCGATCATTGTGGCATTCATAGGGGTTGTTGTGGGGTTCATAGGGGTTTTTGTGGTGTTCATAGGGGTTGTTGCAGTATTCATAGGGGTTGGTTGTTGCAGCGTTCATAGGGGTTGCTCCGTGGTCACTCTAACTTGCTGTAAAAGTCCTACTACTTTGTGTACCCATTAGGGTTTAGTTAATTTGGTGATTAATGGTCTAGTTTTTCCACAATATCAACTTGTAAAAGCTCTACTCGGATTAGGGAAAAAAGGAGCGAGAGTGGATAACCCACTGAGCTTTTACTTTGTCATTTGTAGAAATGTTTAAGGGAGCCAAGTATTTATTTTTATAAGTGACCCTTACATCTACCCCAACCCATATTACAATATTGTGCCTCTAGTATTGTGATAATATTGTATCGTGGGGCCTCTGGTGATTCCCACCCCTAGTGGTATTCCACAAGGAAGCATACTAGGACCGCTACTGTTCCTAATTTATGCAAATGACATGTCGTCAGCTTGTGACTGCAACTTGTTCCTGTTTGCGGATGACTCAGCCCTGCTGGTCTCTGACAAGAACAAGTTACAGGTTGAAAAAACCCTCAGCTCGGAACTAGGCAAAATCTGCATATGGCTCGCTGATAACAAACTATCATTATACATGGGCAAAACAGAGTCCATTCTCTTCGGTTCAAATAACAAACTCAGCAAGACCGACGGCTTCTCAGTTACAGTGGGTGACAATATTGTCACAAGGAAAGATGAAATTACCTACCTGGGTTCCATCCTAGAGGCAAATCTTTCCTGTGACAAAATGGCATCCAATGTAATAAAAAAAGTCAACCAACGAACTAGATTCTTGTACCGGATCTCCTCTCTGGTAAACAAGAATACCCTGAAGACTCTGGCAGGAGCACTCATTCAAGGGTACTACGACTATGCTTGCACCTCATGGTACCAAAGCACCTCAAAGGCGCTAAAAACAAGATTACAAACATCACAAAACAAACTAGTCAGACTACTACTTGACCTTACCCCTAGAACCCACCTCACCCCTGCACACTTTGACAACCTAGGATGGCTTAGAGTAGACGACAGAGTACAGCAACTTGCAATGGGCCTGGTCTACAAGATACACTATACGACTAAGGTACCCATGTACATGTCAAAATACTTCCCAAAGGTCAGTGAATACCACGATCACAACACCAGAAGAAGCTCAACAAATCATGTTAAACCCAGATTCGGCTCAAACAAGGGACTAAACACGTTTCGCAATTATGCCACATCAATGTGGAACGCCCTACCCAAAGCTGTAAAGGAATGTGAATCCCTACCCACATTCAAAACCGCTCTTAACACTTTCACTGCCACTCACGAGATATCTCGGGTTTCCGATAGTTATGTTGAAAGCCACTCACGAGATTTCTCAGAATTATTATTATTTATTTTTTTTAGCGATCTGAAATCATATTGCATCACGCGAGCCTACCCTAGTATACCCGAGCGCCGCCGGCGATCAGATGTGGAAAAAAGCGCCCCCTATCGTCTCCCAGATGACATAAGGGATTTTGGAATGGACTCAATGAAAATGGATGGGGGAAAAAATCCTGTACTCCACATTTTCCAGTCCACTGATGCAGCCGGGGTTATCACAGTTCATTCTGGAGCCTCTGAGACCTGCGGAATCATGTACTGCACTGTACACACGTTGGATCCATACACTTATCGATTTTTTCGAATGGTGATCAGGAATTGGAATATACCAGTTGGATACCATCTGATGTCAGGTAAGGAATCTATGTTATCAGTGTTAGGATAATCAGACTAATTTTGATGAAGATATAAGCTGTTTTGTGAAATGGGCTCTTTCGGTTTCACTGTAAAAGTCCAAGAGGAAATGAACACGGCGATTATCCGTGCGCGGCTCGAATGTGCTTGCGTGCATGTATAATATTGATCATCTAGCGTTTATTTGAAAACGATTCATAAATAGGCCGACAAATATCAACGTTCTGGAATATTCCAGTAAAAGACGATTATCATAGAATGGTCTGACTCTAGACTCTAGAATGAACTGTTTTTTACCTCAAAACGGGTGCTTTTCAAAATGCTCTCAAACGGAAATGAAGCGATAAAAAACCAATCTGCCTTGACACCACTGACTGGAAAAGGATTCTTTGATAAGCGACGGGCAGATTAGACACATAGCCATAATTTAAAACATAGATTAGGCGATATTAAGCGTAACATTGGCGCCGATGGTGGCATTGAAGCGCTAACTCTGGCGCCACCTCGTGGCATAGAAAGTGTTAAAGAGCACCTACGGGAGGCTGCAATTCGAAACTGGCCACCGTAAATGTCCAAACCCCCCACCCATATATTCTCTCCCCGCCATATATGTATATTTCTCTCCCACCCATCCCCTCCTAATGTACAGTCCCCTCCCCATCATATGTATATACTCAGGATCTATGAGTAACAGTACTGAATACTGTATATGTCACAAATGTATCAGTACTAAATACCTATATGTCCCTATGCCATAAATGTCATGCATGTTGAGTATGTCATAAATGTTAATATGAAATGAAAATGGGGGACCCTGATGTAAACAAGACAAACGTCTTTCTCTGGTCTGCATCCCCTTAACAATTGTGTGTATTGAGCCGTACTGTATTGTACCCATTCTGCAATCTGTTAAATAAAGTTTTCATTCATTCAGTTCCAAGTTGTCAGTGTTATTCTCATTCTATTATTCTCATGTGTGATGCATTTCCTGCCAATATGGTGCAATCATACCATAATATACACAACTCACTGGCCACAGTTGTCATTTAATGATGATCACTCGTCGCTGACCTATCAAGTTGTCTGCGACGATGATGTAATTGTATACTGTGAATAATGTCAAGTCTTGCTGTCCTGTGGGGGGCGCTGTGTGCAGGTGTTCCCAGTTGGAGCTGCACGGCTGCGCTCTGAGGGAAGTGTGTGTGAGTGTGACGCGAGAGGGAGAGGCCCAGGACTTGGCCTTCACCTGCCGTGTGGGAGAGATCATGGTGAGACAAGAGACGCAACCTTTAATATTTTTATTAGTTATGAAATATAAGATGCAATATGAACAGTAGGGCTGTCAGAATGAGCCCCTTTAAAGGCCCCATGAAATCAAAATAGTTATTTTATCACTTATGTCATTTAACCAATATCACACTCGAGGTTGTGCTGTTATACTGAATATCAATATTTTACTGTTCAACAGTGTTGGTTACTTTTATTTGGAAATCCCTCTCCCCCAGATCCTGGATGCGGCCACTCTCGCGGTGCCCCCTGACTCCGTCCAGGGCTTGTGCGTGTATGATGTGGTGTGGCTCAGCGGCGCCAGCGCCTCCCCAGGCTCCCCCTCATCCTCCTCGCCATCCCCGCGCCTCCACCTCAACGCCACCCTGTGCTGGCGCTACCCGGCCCACCAGCCCGTGCGCCATTTCAGGGTGTACTGGCGGCGGCTTCGCGGGCCGGACCCCAGGATCCCCCCGGGGCCGCTGGTGCCAATCGGCCGGGCCTACTCCACCCTGTTCAGGGTGACGGAGGTGTCCGTGCCGCTGCCGCCGGGTCTGCTGGAGCTGGTGGTGGAGCCGGTCCCCCAGGAAGGCTTCCTGGTTCCCGAGAGCCAGTGGGGGAGGCGGAGTCTCAGCTACATCCGAGAACAGGGCGTGGCCCAGTAGAGGAAACATACAACGTGAGAGGTCTGAACGCTCCTGCCTCTCCTTGAGTGTGTCCAGGGCCGGACCTAGCACATTTGGCGCCCTAGGCAAGCTTCACCCCCCCTCCCCCACAGAAAATTAAGCAAAACATCTTAACACTTTGGTTGCCTTGGGTTAAATTCATGATATACCATAGGTTGCCGGCTCTATTTGTCTATGGAGAAGTACCCCTTCTTTGCATGGCTATAACTTTTTAAATTCTATTGCTACATTGCCATTATTAGGGCCCATTCAAAGTCCTATATGTATTGTTCATTGTGTAGCAACGTTAAACTTTTTCATTCACATATTCATAGTAAAGTATGGTCTAATGTATAAGTATGTTTTCATCTCTTTCTGCAGCTTTCTCCAGAACGTGATCTATAGCCCCAAATGCATTATATTGATGATGCAATAGTTTTATGGCAATCAGCGCGATATAAAAAATTCCAACTAGACGTACTTCTAGAAGTTACTACACGTCATCTGATGTTGACCGGATGGGCTAGGGGGCGTTTATAATTCCGTGGGCAGCGTTATACCAATCATCTAATGTGGGTCAAATGTTGATAATAGCAGTTAGTATCGAAGACGGTAACGTTACACGCTAAAACTCACCCCAGTCTCCGCGCGCCGTTGGGCGATCATCGTAGAGTAGAAATCTTATCATTATGGGATGTAGATTTACCCGGTCCATCTCCAGCTTGTATAATGGTATATACGTCCAAATCATGTTGTTTATCGAGTTATTGGCAATCGATCACTGTGTATTGTGACGAGCTAGAATGCCGGGACCTATAGCGAGTGCCCGGAAGTAATACGGACGTCCAGCACAACCTCTATGCCACTTCCTGTTTAAGCGATTGCGCCGATCGGCCACCAGATGGCGCTCCTGAACCGCCAGAGAGCTCAGTGGGTCCTCCTGGTGGATCTCAGGCCAGTGGAGGGGACATATGAATCCGATCGCAGATTTTTGAAATATTGATATAAGGACGCTGTACAGCGTCCTCCGGCAACTTGAGCATGGCCGGCAATGACGTCTAAACACGTTTCATGGCAGCCAAAGTGTTAAAGTAAAGTTCTGCACCTTTTATTTATTACAAATAAGAACAAGAGCTAAGAATAAATGTATAAAGTGCACACTAAAGAATTAAAACAAATAAACAAATTAGCTAACAAACAATAATAATAAATTAATAATAATACAAATATAAAAAAATATATATATTTTCTTTTACTGGGTGGTTTTTGGCCCCCCCCCCCCTCTGGGTGGTGCTCTAGGCAACCGCCTATGTCGCCTATAGGAAGCGCCGCCCCTGGGTGTCCCCCCATTGAAGCTTTTTAGCCACACTCATAGATATATATAGAACACTAGATAGCTTAAGGCGGAGTCACCAGCGTCACTGAACCGCCGCCATCTTGGGAGGGTCAGCCTTGAGTGAGAGTGAGTGAGCTGCAGACAAAAATATTGACGGATTTACAAACGGGTTGGTTTGCTATAAACATCAAAGATGTAGTTATGATACTGCATACTTATAATTTTTTTTTTTTTAAAGATGTTTTTTTTTTACAAACCGCTTGAATCATAGCCACGTTAATAATGCTTGTAATAAACCAAACCGTTTGTAAATCCGTCAATATTTCAGCGAGTTATGAGTATTTTGTCTGTGCAGCTCACTCACTCTCACTCAAGGCTGACCCTCCCAAGATGGCGGCGGTTCAGTGACGTCGCTCTCCATTGGCCGGCAGCGCGGGCAAGCTATCTAGTGTTCTATATATATCTATGGCCACACTGGCCCCTTTCTGACCCTCTTCTGGCTTCCTCTTGTATTGTATATCAGGAAGTGACGTAGGAGGAGCAAAGGGGAGGAAGAGGAGTTATGTGAACAGCTTCTGTATTTCAGTGGTCATAGCAGCACAGGGGAGGGGAGGTACAGGAAGGGTAATAGAAATGAGAATAAAAACAAGATACAGAAGAAAGAACAAGATAAAATATTAATAAAAAGGAAATAAAGGTGAGGATCTGATCAGCTGGACAGGTGAGACATATATACGCTATCAATAATAACACTGACATGTGAGACATGTTACTCGTATCAATAACACAATGCACGTATATGTACAGCCCCCCCGCTATCATATACAGATTCTATCCTAAGTCAACCCCCATGTGCAAATATATATAGCTAACTAAATCGGTATAAGTAAACAGATTAAGTGGATTATCAATAAACATAAAATATGTGTATACAAATAAGATCTATGGTTCTAGTAAATTAGTGATGTATGAGTCCTTGTGCACAGTGCACCAGAGTTCAGTAGTTAAGAGAATAAGTCTATGGCTGAACGTGCTCCTTATCTTAGCTAGCTCCTCAGAGGGGATGGGCGGGGTTCTCCAGGTGTGTCCAGCTTCTTTCTTGCCCCCTTCTCTGCAACCACCTCTAGATTGTCCAGTCCATTGCCCCGCATACCAGTGAAAAAGACGATGCTACAGTAGCTACTACAGACTGGTAAAACGACTGCAGCAGCCTATTGCACACGTTGAAGGACCGGAGTCTCCTCAGAAAGAACAGTCTGCTCTGTCCCTTCCTATAGAGGGCCTCTGTGTTGTCCGACCAGTCCAATTTATTGTTCAAGTGTACTCCCAGTCCCAGGAACTTGTGGGTATATCCATCATCTCCACCTCCTCCCCTCAAATAGTGATGGGAGTTGAGGGCCTCTTCCGTCTCCACCTATAGTCCACCAGCTCCTTGGTCTTGCTGATGTTGAGTTGGAGGTGGTTGTCGTCACACCACCCTACGATGTTCTCCACCAGGGCTCTGTACTCATCCCGTTGTCTTTTCCACTAGCATTAACCCTTGTGTTGTGCTCACATTTTAATTTCTCAGACCCACAGTTTTTGGGATTTTAAAACATTAAAGCCATAACAGCCATTTACCTCTTCTAGATCACATTTATCAATGGAAGTGCTATTCATTGTGAGATCAAATGTGGTCTGTAAAATTATCCATTATAATCAAGAAACATTCATTTCATTTCATACATGGGGGTACAGTTCATCTTTGCACAATATCAGCAATTTTTTTTTTAACATGATACACCCATGGCCCCCTTCCAAACTTCATATTTATTTTAACATAATGGTCAGCTCAAGTGCACCTTACAGCTTCATACCATATAATAATAATGAAACATGAATGAAATTAATCATGTTAATCTTGAAATATATAAATGAAACAAGGTGGAGGCAGACAGTGACGGTACACAGTAAACCTTTTGGTTTCATCTACCATATTTACTTGTTTTCACCAACAATTTCCACACTTTTGGGCCCAGTGGACCCGAACACAACGTATGCAATATAAATGTGTAGGGGGGGCACAGTGTGCACTCAATGAAAACATTTTCCTTTTATGTTCTTCGCAGAACATGAGCCACTTGCCAATTAGTCTCAGGTAAAAAGGTTTTATTCATCCATTAAACATTGAAAACGGGTCCCACAGACCAGAACACCACACAAGGGTTAATTACTGAAGTTCTAGTGCAGAACAACTCCAGACCCGAACACCACACAAGGGTTAATTACTGAAGTTCTAGTGCAGAACAACTCCACAGCGACCACACTCACTGCTCCAGTCTCAAGCGGTCTGGTGTGACCAGCTCGGTCAGCCTCCTCGTGATACCAGACTTATGTCCAGAACCAAGAAACCAAAGATGTGCTCTGCAGAAAGAGTCACTGGAAATGTATTCTAAGCACTACCAGCATGAGGCGCCACAATACATCCTAAATCATGATCCAATCATCTCCCACACTGAGAAGCAGGGCATTTGATTTGGTTATATCGTTTTCTTTCTGGAGAGGACACACCCGTTTCGCCATCGCTAAAGCAGACTTCGCTCGTCAGGGGAAATCTATACGTCCAGATACTGTAGTTTGTGTGATTTGCCTAGTTTGAGATATCTGCCGTAGAGATGTCTGCCATCGCTCCAATGGAGCTGAATGGCACTCGATGTGTGGTGCTGTCATGACCCGGTTGCTTCAATACTTTTACCAACTAACTTGCATTTTTCCGCGATCTGATTGGCCACTGACGTTTCTGGTCATGTGACATCTGCGCCAATCGTGTGACGCCTGTTTCCATCACTGGTTAAGCTTAGGCACTCTTTCGAAGTTGGTTAAGGTTAGAGTTTGTCTTAGAGCAGGGCGATAGAACACCAGCCCCGATTCCAAACTCTAACCAACTTCGAAATGGTCGCCTAAGTGATATAACTAGGCGTTAGGTAGTTTGCAGGCTGTTAGAGGCGGAAATAGGCGCAGAAACAGGAGTCACACGATTGGCGCACATGTCACATGACCAGAAACGTCAGTGGCCAATCAGATCGCGGTTACACAAGATAATCCACAGACCTTGTGAGCAGTTTCATGTAGGAACTATTACCAATAATAATGAATGGGGGTGTACTTTGGTATAAAATAGTTCCTACATGAAACTGCTCAAGAATGAAGAGTTTTTTTTTTTTTTTTATTCTATTCAGACCTTCACTTTAAACACATTTCATTTTATAGACTGAATTTTAAATGTATTACATTTATTTGACAAGAGTGAAGACATGAAACTAGAGATCGCGAGGAATCTGAACATACCGAACCATGTCATGCTGGCTCACCAGAAAATGGGATGAATCATGTTCCAAAGTTAAGCTCAATTTTGGAGCTAGAAATGCATGGGCATTTTCAAAGGGGTCTCTTGAACTCTGACCTCAAGATATGAACGAGAATGGGTTAAATGGAACCACAAGAGTCCCTGTACAGCCATGCCCAATTAATACCAGTCCCACGTGGCTTATGCTAGTCCCATGTGGTTTTGGGCAAAAATTATGCAGTTTTTTTTTGCATGCAATACAAATGTTTTTGTAATTTCTTTGTAATTAAATGAGTAAAAAAGCATATGTATCTAAAAACGTTTTTACTTTGTCATTATGGGGTATTGTGTAGATTGATGCATATAATACATTTAATCTAATCCAAAAAATACGTTTAAAAAAATCATTTGAATCAGTCAGAAATTAGATTCTTGATTAGTTATTCTTGTTTAGAACATGTCATGTGTTTTTCAAACAGGATACCAGGTGTCAAAAGTCCTTTGTGTTGTGGGTCTATTTCACACACTCAGAGCCTCTTACTTAATATTCATGTGAAGGTGATTTTTGTATGCACTTCGACAGCTGATAGATATATTCTGATACGGCGTAATCTTACAATCAATCCATAGTATTCCATTACATCGTCATGGTAGATGTCCCTCCTGCAATACCACACAAGACTGGGCATATTTCTGTGTTGTGCACAGTTTGCTACAAATTTGTGAGCAAATGCATGATTTGAGAATTTGGGATATTTTTCCTGCCTTTTGATTTTAGTCAAGACTTGCTCCTATACAATCAGAAAACTGAGTACATACATTTTTAACAGCAAGAACTATGCACTTTTGTGGTGGCGTTTATTTTCTAAATGTGTTTAATTGTTAATTTGTCACCACTACTTAATCATAGGCAACTGAACAGTCTACCATTTTCTTGTGCCGATGCCAAGGAAATACAACATACTAAACAGGTTTTTAGCCATGCAAGTGTAGCAATGATATTCTAAACAACTATCTACCGGTAGTTGGATGAAACTTCAATATATGAAGATCAGAAGTTCTTGAGAATAGCAAAAAAAGAAAATCACTTATGCAATTGTAAAAATGGACGCTGTGCAATATCAATCTGAGTTACTTCTGGTTTAAGGGTGAGATTGTGAATACTTGGCAACTAGCCTCTTACATAGAATTTCACTTAACAGTTTGATATACGTGATGCCGAATTAAAGCATTCAAAATGGTCCCTAATAAATTTATTATCCAACAAATAGAATCAAGATAGGCTGCTGAAAGTGTTCCATTTCTTGTACCGTGAAATGTTTGGAAATAAAGTATTTGTGCATTAAACCCTTTCCATGTTTCCACGATTTGCCTGTTGAAAGAAATAAGCGAAGAGACTGAATTTACAAAAAAGGCTTTATTCTTGAGGCCAAAATTGAACCCTGTAAATCATGAGGTTTCCCCATTAATTGTTGAGCACAATAGGGTTTGGTATATTAGAGAGCACAATACGGTTTGGTATATTAGAGAGCAGAGTGCAATAGCTGATATGCGATTGTCATGTGAGCCATTCCAGCTGGCATTAGTGTACGTGTGTATGTGTTCATGTAATAGAAACAGAAGATCAGTCCTGCTGGGTGATCATCTTCATCATTTGTAAGGCCATGGGTCCCTGGTCTGACGGGATCTGTCACACAATGGAAAAACACAACATCATAAGACTTGACTGACTTCTAGTGTATAGAATGTGATGGGTCATAAACTTAAGGGCATACTGGAAGCAAGCGTTTTATAGAAGAACTCCCGATAGTTGCTGGCCAATAAGGCTCATCAGCTAGCTAGACCATTACAATGTACATCTGAAAACTGTTCAGACCACTAGCCTAGCTGTTGGCCAAAAACACCTCTCCTGGAATTATCTAGGCTAGTGGTCCGTATACGCTTCCATTAATTTGTGCTAAGCTATGTTAGCAGCTAGATGGCTTTCTATTGAAGGCAGATAGGAAATTGGTATCCATCTTCTTGTCCGACTCGGAGAAGACGCTAAGCGCATTTTCCATAATGTTGGTGTGTTTCTTTAACAAATATGAGAGGAGAAAAAAGACAGTGGATGTATAACTAATAAAAAAATTAAGTTAGATGTGTATTAGAACTGAATTGGCAATATTTCCCCCATACATCTTTGTGCAATTCCCAAGCTTAGAAGTCCTGCAAATTATCTAAATACTTTTTGGTATCAGTATGGAAAAGACTCACCCAGTGTTCTGGATGGTCTGCAGACATTATGCAAACTACAGTCATTAACAAAACTCACTGGACACAGTCTTGAGCCATTCACGTACCATGTGTCCAGCCTTGAGGATCCAGTAGAAGGCAAAGTTATTGTAAGTCTTGCAGAAAGCTCCGGTCACGCCTGGGGAGGTGGGGTCGTCCAGGGCCGTCCATCTGAGCTTGTTGAAGGTGGGAAGCCCCTCCCACTTCAGCTTCTTCATCCACAGCTCCTGACCTGAGAATATATATAGGGACATCAGGCATTAGTGCATTTTTCTCCTGCTCACTCAGACCAGGCTGCAGAAACAAATTAGTGGGGGGGCATTAAATGTTCTCGGGGGGGCACAATGGTTTTTCAACACGGGTTCCCTTTTACAAGTTTCAGCTGGGACAGCGGCGCTGTGGCTTGCTTGGCGCTGAACTAAACAGCAGAGAGGCAATTGAAAAATCAAATCTCTCTATCTTATACAAAAACAGACTGAACGGATATATATAACAGACCTGCTGGGGCAGCGGACTGAGCAGGGGACACAAACAGGCTGGATAAGATGGTCAAGAAGGCCAGTAGCGTGGTTGGGGTGGAGCTGGACTCTAGCGAGGGTGGCGGAGAGGAGGAACCTTGCTAAGCTCCAGGCCATCAGGGAAAACCCCTCCCACCCACTATACACAGACTTGGCTGACAGGAGGAGCATGTTATAGGCTCACGCTACCTAAATGCAGCACTGAACGGCACAGGAAGTCCTTCATTCCAACAGCCATCAGACTATACAATGCATCACTGAGCACAGTGACAATTACCATCTTCCTGGACTCTTACTTTTTAAACAGCACTGTGCATTATTACACCTACTGTAGACTTCAGTATATTTTTACTGTATTTATTTACTGTAGCTTTTATTCTATTTTTATTCTATTTCATTTTATTCTATTCTTAGGCCATTTGTTTTGTTATTCTTATTTGTGACTTGTTCTGTCTAAATGTTTAATGTTGAGTGGTTTGCAGTGTCAAATTTCCCTCAGGATAATACATTTCTATTATATTCTATATCTTTGAAAAGTCTCCATTTATTCAACACTTCTGAATTCACTGACAAACTGAACTGAACTGACAAAAATAAGGTGCATAAAAAAGCAAACAAAATTCCTCCACAGGCTACTCACCATCATAAGTAGAGCGGCAAGCGGCGTTTGGGGACAGAGTGAAATCTTCTTAAAACACTGCCCCTCCACTCATTCCTGAACTTTGTTGTTAAGTCCTTCTCAAATGCCAACTGAATTAAATTGGCCTTAGTTGTGTCGATGAAGCATACTAAGGCGATGTTCTGTAAAGACGTTCTTGAGGGTAGAAAACGAATTCTCACAGAGTGCCGTGCTAGCTTCAGTAGTGTTGTTGTTGACATCAATGCCCATTAGGGCTGTCCCTGAATAAGGATTTGGATAGTTGACTTTGATTGACACACATTTTTTTTTTTACCAGGGTGGGCACAGCTGACTCAGTGGGCGGGCCCGGCCCCCTAATGCCCGCCCATGGTGCCGGGACTGTGCTCACACACAAGCTTTTAGGGTAGCTTAGGTAGTAACATGACCCGTCCCGTTGGTTAGGGTTCCAGAAGATTGTTATTTAAAAGAGACAATTGACAGATTTCTTTTTTTTATCCACTTTTTCTCCCGTTTTTCTATTTTTCTCCCATCCCAATTTTCATATCGTCCAATTCAACCCTCCCGTCTTCGAACGTTGTTTCTTGCCTCCCACAAGCCGGCTGACTAAGTCATACATAGCACGAGTCCCCTCCGATACTCGAGGTAACAGCCGTCGCATCTTTTCACCTGCGCGGCTCGATCTTTCAGCGTCGGGGGTCTGGGCTTTGGAGGGGCCCCGCCCCCGTCGCTTCCTGATTCTACTGCGCAGGCGCACCAACCGACCTGTAGGAGTCGCTGTCCACAACGCCCGATCCCCACCCTTCAGTTTCCCTCCCCGTAATACGGCCAATGTGTATTACTGTGGACGACCAGCTAAACTGAAAGCAATCTGGAGAGCGGGGCTCGAACAAGAGGCATCCTGTTCGAGCCTAGTCTCCAGCATTCGTTGCGAGCGCCTTGCCCACTGCACCACGTAGCCGCCCACAATTGACAGATTTTTAACTGAATCCCATCGCTCTGTTGCGAGGTGATAAGCGGACATACATCAATGTGTTCCGCGTCTCGAGAGCTCTGCCACTTCGGCCCCTCTGCCGGATGACGTCATCCAGAGGAGAGCAGACCTCGATAGGGATGGGAATAGAGAACCTCCGTTCCTAATTGTCCGATTCCTGGAATCACATGCCTCCTTGACTATCGATTCCTCTTATCGATGCCATGTTTTTCCGACAGTTGCCCATTTTAAAACGATAACATTAGCGCCACGCATGCAGCCATAGCAGACTATTTGATTCCTTGACTAGGAAAACCTAAAGGGCTCGAAATTGCGACCGTTTCTATGTGCAGTGAAAACTGAAAGTGCTTTGCATCCTAGTCATTCATTTACGTGGTAAACTAACTAGCTAGCTAAATAGCCATGCTCATTGCAGAGAGTTCAAGGTCAAGTTTCTTATTAGTTGTCATACAGAACACTTTTATACAAAATGCTTCTGTTACACTCCAGAGACTGTGCTAGACAAAAAAGATAAGTATAAAATAAAATAAGTATAGCAGTATAAAATAGAAGTCACGTACGTAGACACAAGTGTTCAATATGTACATATGTACAATGTTCAATGCAGAGTAGAAGTAACCGAGTTACCATACAATATACTAATATACTATATAGTGCAAAGCAGAAATGGGATGAGGTACAATTTAGGTACAATTTACAGTAAGGTGTACTGAGGTATGGGTTGTAGTGCAAATTCTTTGCCAATAAATATAAAGTGTGTTTAGGTGTTCTAAAGTGTGTAAGTGGGTGCTGCAGTGAGTTGTTTGTTTAAAGTGAGTGTGTGCGTGTGGATGTGTGTGTTGCGAGTGCATTTGATGGTTGTTGCATAGTGTTATTGTTCGTTGAGCAACCTGATGGCCTGGGGATAGAAGCTTCTTCTGAGTCTTTCTGTGCTTGCCATGAGACTCCGGTATCGCTTGCCTGACCGCAGCAGTTCAAAAGAGGCAGTTTTTGGGTGGCTGGAGTCTTTGATAATTCTCTTAGCCTTACCCATGCACCGCTTGTTGTAAATGTTCTGGAGAGTGGGAAGAGAGAACACTGAGCTGGCACGGGTGGGGGCTCGGGGGGAGGGAGCCGTCTCTGTGTGTGTGTGCGCGCACGCGACATCAGAGGAGGTAGAAGCCTCGGAATTACGGTAGGTGAATTGCTTTCCTATATGTTACTTATGTGTCAGTTATGTTTTTACTTTATTTATACAGGTAGCGAATTCTCTTTTGCAATAACGCAATGCAACTACAGTTCTTTAAATTTATTTAATTATAAATGTATCAGGAATCGATAAAGAATCGGATCGATAAAATCGTATCAATTCCCATCCCTAGACCTCGAAGTGAACCGCAGACACCATTTCCTCAACTTTCCTCGAGTTGGGCTTCTACTACGGTTGACAATAATTGTGGAATAGTGGTCTGCAGTTCAATAGAGGTCTCCTCTCCTCTGGGTGACGTCATCTGGTGGAGTTTCTCAGGGGGCCGAGCTCCAAGACACACAACACATGTCCTCCTCACAACAGCATAATATGATTAAGTAAAAAATAGGCAAAATTGCCCTTTAAAAATTGTCTTAATTAATATAGACACTTGAACGTTAAGTGCATTGTTAAGCATTTACTCTCACTTTGGATATATTGTACAAAAACGTAATGTTATTTCAAATGGCAAAAAAATAAATAAGCATTTTGGAATGAAACTAGTATTTTTTTTTTTATTACATAAATGAAAATATCCAACAAGTGAGTAGTGAGTGGTGCAGTACCCATGGTGTCCACTATGAGGTCCAGTTGCCCATTGTAGATGGTGACGTTGACCCCAGCGGCCAGCAGCTTGTCCACTATGTCCACCACAGGTCTCATGAAGTCTCCTGCCATACTGCTGAATACCTCCTCTGCTTGGCCTGGGGGGGGGGGGGGGGGGGGGGGGGGTTATTTATAAAAAAATATATATATAATATATAAAATAGACTACAACAAGAGATAATAACAGAGAGACAGACTATAGCGCAAGATTCATAAGGCATTGTGTAATCGTTCCATTATCGGGGACACTATCCCCACACAACTATCCCTTTCAAAGGCACAAGCCTAGTCAGCATCGTCCAGTTTTAAACAAGCCCATCCTGTTGGCCCTAAACTACGAGTGCTTCTAGTTCATCCAAAAAGCATTTGCATGCGTTTGGAGGTAGTATTTTTTTTAAGATGCGACCAGCAGCTCTATAGCTAAACATGGTTGGGAACTTGGGGTTGGTCCACAAAAGTGTCCCCACCCTCCAGTGACTACAGTTGTGACCGCAGTTTCCGCCCTGGAAGCTACCATTTGGCATGGAGGTCAAGGTAACGTCGAACCGTCCGACTACATGCCAGCTGGACCAGTTACCCTCCCCACTCCTCCAGACCATAGCACCAGACATCCTCCCATTCCTAACTGCAACCATCAACTCCTCCCTCAACTCGGGGGTGGTCCCCACCTCCCTAAAACAAGCCAGAGTCACACCGCTCATAAAAAAACCAACCCTGAATCCCACCGTCATAGGTAACTAAATATCATCCTGTCTCTCTTCTCTCCTTCCTTTCTAAAACACTTGAACGTGCTGTATCCAACCAACTTACTGCTTATCTCTTACAGAATGACCTCCTAGACCCTAATCAGTCAGGCTTCCGGACTGGCCACTCCACAGAAACGGTCCTCATTGCGGTCACAGAGGCACTTCACTTAGCAAAAGTGAAAGGCCTCTCCTCTGTCCTGATTCTCCTAGATCTATCTGCAGCCTTCGACACAGTCAACCATCAGATCCTCCTCGCGGCCCTCGCAGGAATGAGAGTGGCTGGCTCTGCGCTGACATGGCTGACATCATACCTCAATGATCGCTCCTACCAAGTGTCATGGAGAGGGACCCTGTCGGCCACCCGCCCCCTGCGGACGAGTGTCCCCCAGGGCTCGGTCCTAGGACCCCTTCTCTTCTCCCTCTACACTAAATCACTGGGTAACATTATCATGTCTCATGCCTTCTCGTATCATTGTTATGCTGATGATACTCAACTCTTCCTCTCCTTCCCTCCCTCAGATATCCACATCTCCGAGCGGATCTCGGCCCGTCTGTCTGACATCTCCGCCTGGATGATGACCAACCACCTCAAACTGAACCTAAGCAAAACAGAATTGCTCCACCTGCCGGCCAAATCCTCGCCCCTGACCGACCTTTCCATCAGTCGAGAATGCAGCTGTGACCGCGTCCCCGACAGCCAAGAACCTTGGTGTTACAAAGGATCAGATTAAACCGAATATATATATTTATTTATTGATATATATTGCATAGTATTTGTATATCGTTTGATATCCCTTGTATATTCCTTGTGCATATACACGGAATATCCCTTTAGCCCAGACCATAATATTTCATTCTCCTATTGGACAGCGGTCCACCGGCGCCAGGGACCAGCCTCCAGAGTCAGGTTCAAAGCCACCGTCAAGACATGTCTGGACATGCCCGGCCTTGCCCAGGGATACGCGACAGAAATGAGATTGGCACTAGTTTGTTCACCGTGCGTATAAATACGGCGCAGGTGAATACAGAAGCACTTAGTCTTACTTAGTCAGAAGTCAAGAGTTACCCAATAAGTTGAAGCCTCACCCACGATACAACGTGCGGTGAAGTATGGCCTGTTTGGCCCCAGAATAGAGCATTGAGACCGCGTGCAAATTAATAACTGAATTGTCAGAGTTTGGCGCTATACCGTTGAGTGCGACATATTTCTATTAAGTCAGTAATAGTCTATTTGTGTATAGTGTATCGTGCGGCTAAAGTTCTACAGTGACCAGCATCACCAACGCTTCCTCGTATTAGCTAGAGTTCTTATCCAGGCTGGGCTGCTTTCATGGCGCTTTCACCCGAGGAGACCTAGACGAGAACCGTGTGGACATGTACACTGGATTAATCTACCCGACGACTACATAGCCCTTTGCGGCTGGATTATATTTGTTTTGGTCCTGTGATTTATGGAGCGGAGAATCGCCGACGCCTACGAGTGTTGGATTTACCCTGTGAGGAGACCAGTCGAGTCGGCGCCTCAGAGAGCCTGAGGCCGGCTAGCTTTCTTCACTGTGGAGCTACAGTCTACGGAGAACAGCTGTATTCGTCTGTGGATCAAGAGGCTATTGCACCGTCTCCTGTACTTGGAGTCTCCTTAGTCATCGTTGACCAGACTCTCTACTACCGACAGATCTTCTACCCCTGCTGGCTTACAACCAGGGGGACCCTTCCAGTATCTCCCGCTATATATTACTAGTGTACCATAGATATAATTCCCTAAGATTCAGGTTGTATAATTACCTCCTGCGTAACCAGAGAATGGACATTCATTGTTGATTTGCCTACGCACATTCCTTTGCCTTACAAGTGCATTCAAAGTATAATAGAGAAGTATTATGTACCTTTTGCTGCAATAAATACTTAAAGACAACTTTGTGTAGAACCGGTTCATTGTGGGACGTGTTCATTATATTTAGATATCATGTACTGTATGGCCAGTAATTAAAGTACATAAAGCGGTAGTGGTTTAATGATACCATACTTATCAATACAGTCAGGGAATTGTACCCCTCAGTTACACTTGGTGTTGTCCTCGACGACCAGTTGAACTTCTCCACTCACATCGCAGCGACAACCAGAACCTGCAGATTCCTCATGAGCAACGTCAGAAGGATCCACCCCTTCCTGACAAGAAGCCACCAAACTCCTCGTCCAATAAACAGTCATCTCCCGCCTCGACTACTGCAACGCACTGCTTGCTGGCCTCCCGGCCACTGCCAGCAAGCCTCTTCAACTCATTCAGAATGCAGCGGCCCGCCTGATCTCAAACCTACCGAGGTCGGCCCATGTCACCCCACTCCTTAGGGACCTGCACTGGCTCCCCATTGCTGCACGAATCCGCTTCAAGGCCCTCAACCTGGCATACGGTGCGGCAAAGGGAACCGCTCCAGCCTACCTCCGGTCAATGGTCTCCAACTACACACCCTCAAGACCCCTATGCTCTGCATCTTCTGGCCGCCTCAGACCCACTCCTATCCGAGCTCCGGGAGGGTCATCAAGGAGAACCTGCCCTTTCTCAGTCCTTGCCCCACAATGGTGGAATGAACTACCCACCCCAGTTAGGACAGCCGAAACCCGTCCAATCTTTCGACTAAAGACTTCAACCACTATCTGAAATAATATTTTTTTTCTTTTTTAAATCTAACCCCAACTAACCTTACAGTCATGCACTTGTCCTAATAAACTAACCTACACTGTAGCACTCAACACTTTGATGAACATGGTTACTCAGCTGATAGAGTTGTGCCCTTCCTGATGACTTGTCGTACAGAACCTGTAAGTCGCTTTGGATAAAAGCGTCAGCTAAATGACTAAATGTAAATGTAAGTGTGTCTGAATGCATATGCAGAATCATGCTAGTGAAGTCGGTGGGGCGGTCCATATATTCCCACCAGACTTCCCTTAGCGACAGAGTACAGCAACTTGCAATGGGCCTGGTCTACAAGATACACTATACGACCGGGGTGCCCATGTACATGTCAAAATACTTCCCAAAGGTCAGTGAATACCACAACCACTACACCAGAGGAAGCTCAACAAATCATGTTAAACCCAGATTCGGCTCAAACAAGGGACTAAACACGTTTCGCAATTATGCCACAACAATGTGGAACGCCCTACCCAAAGCTGTAAAGGAATGTGAATCCCTGCCCACATTCAAAACCGCTCTTAAAGAGCACCTACGGGAGGCTGCAATTCGAAACTGGCCACCGTAAATGCCCAAAACCCCCACCACCTCCTAATAGACAGTCTCCTCCCCACCGCATGTATATATTCCCTCCCCGCCGTATGTATATTTCCCTCCCACCCACCCACCCCCTCCTAATGTACAGTCCCCTCCCCATCATATGTATATACTCTGTCAGGATCTAGGGGTAACAGTACTGTATATTTGAATACCGCTTATGTCACAAATGTATCAGTACTAAATACCTATATGTCCCTATGCCATAAATGTCATGCATGTTGTGTATGTCATAAATGTCTATATGAATTGAAAATGGGGGACCCTGATGGAAACAAGACAAACGTCTTTCTCAGGTCTGCATCCCCTTAACAATTGTATGTATTGAGCCGTACTGTATTGTACCCATTCTGCAATCTGTTAAATAAAGTTCTCATTCATTCATTCATTCAGCACGTCGTTTAGCATGATGCTAAAGAGCACCTACGGGAGGCTGCAATTCGAAACTGGCCCAGAGAAATGTCCAACCCCCCCCCCCCCCCCCCCCCCCCCCCCAATGTACTGTATATATTTAATTGTATGATCTCCGTCTCTTAAATAGTACTTTATATTTGTATATCATACATGTCTGGATGTAACAGTACTGAAGACGAAAGTCTTCTCTGGTCTACATCCCCTTAACAATTGTGTGTATTGAGCCGTACTGTATTGTACCCATTCTGCAATCTGTTAAAGTTCTCAATCAATCAAGCCAAATTGCGAAATTTCTGCATCCAAGGTTTGTGACCAATCAGATAAGCTTCTAAATTCTCCTGCCAAGTGGAAATTAAAGAAAAACAGACCCATACACAGAAGTCCACTGATCCCTACCTCCCCAAGTGACATTCTGAGGAATGATGCCCAGCTTCTTCCTGATTGGCCCATTCATCAGCTGCGCCAGTGATTGGCCATGAAGGCGGCCCACGTGACGCCGTATCAGTAGAGCTGGCGGAGAACAAGAAAACATTTATTTAGACAATGCAAGTAGTCTAATAAGTATCCGTTTTAATATTTTACACAGACAGACAGGTCTCTCACATTTTCTTATACATCCGACAGGGTGTAGCCTACACACAGCAGCGAAGCCTGGTATTATTTTCTGACATGGCGTAGCCGTAGACACAGAGGCTTTGGGGTCGTTATATTCTGACATGGCGTACAGACAGTGAGGCTTGGGGTTGTTATATTCTGACATGGTATACAGACAGTGAGGCTTGGGGTCGTTATTCTGACATGGAGTACAGACAGTGAGGCTTGGGGTCGTTATTCTGACATGGCGTACAGACAGCGAGGCTTGGGTCGTTATATTCTGACATGGGGTACAGACAGCGAGGCTTTGGGGCGTTATATTCTAACACAGAAGGTGACTGTCATACGTGTCGATAATATCTGTTACAAAGGGTCAGATTAAACCGAATATATATATTTATTACTTGAGATATATTGTATAGCATTTGTATATCGTCTGATATCCCTTGTATATTCTTTGTACATATACACGGAATATCCCTTTACCTAGTACAGGCCAGACCATAATATTCATTCTCCTATTGGACAGCGATCCCCTAGGCGCCACGGCCATACCCGCCAATGTCTAGTTCAAAGTCACCGCTGAGACATGCCTGGACATGCCCGGTTCTGCGCAAGAATACGAGACAGAAATAAGGCTGGTACTAGATTGTTCACCTTACGTATAAATACGTCGCAGGTGGATACAGCAGTTAGTTACCCAATAAGTTGAAGCCTCACACCACGATACAACGTGCTGTGAAGTGGGCCCGTTTTGCCCCGAAATAGAGCCTTGAGACCGCGTGCGAATTAATAGCTGAAGTGTCAGAGTTTAACGCTGTATCGTCGAGTTCGACCTATTCTATTATTAAGTAATAGTCTATTATGTATAGTGTATCGTGCGGCTACCGTTCTACAGTGACCAGCATTACCAACGTTTCATCGTACCGAGCTAGTGTGCTTATCCAGGCTGGGCGGCTTAACCTGGTGCCGTCATCCGAGGAGCCCTAGACGAGAACCGTGTGGATATGTACACTGGATAACCTACACCGACGACTACAGAGCCCTTTTCGGCTGGATTATATTTGCTTTGGTCCTGTAGCTGTTGGAGCGGAGAATCGTCTACACCCACTGTTGTGTGGGATTTACCCTGTGAGGAGCACCGTCGAGCCCGCCTCTAGTACTCTGAGGCTGGCTAGCTTTCCTCCAATGCGGCACTGCATACCGGAGAATAGCTGTTGTTCGTCTACGGATCAAGGGATTATTGCACTGTCTCCTGTACCTGGAGTCTCCTTATTCCTCGTTGACCCAGACTTTCTGCTACCGACAAATCCTCTCCCCTGCTGGCTTACAACCGGAGGGACCCCTTTAGTATCTCCAGCTGATCTACTAGTGTACCATATATAATTCTTATGATACAGGTGGTATTAATTATCTCCTGCGTAATATGCTCATGGACTTACGCTCTTGACCTATTCATGCACATTCTTCGCCTTACAAGCGCAACTCTCAATCTTGATAAGTAATGTAAGATAATCTTCGTGCTGCTAATAAATATTCTTCTAAACAGTATTTCTTGTGAAGCCGTGTTATTGTGGGTGTGTTCATCTCATATACCTGTGTACTGTATGGCCAGTAGTAATGTACATAACTCAGTAGTGGTTTAATGATACCATACTTATTCAATACAGTCAGGGAATTGTACCCCTCAGTTAAAATATCCATCTTACAGAGGTAGCTGCCGTTTGCTGCAGTGGTGAGCCGCTGTTCGTCTGGTTCCTGGGTGAGGATATTGTAGAAGTTGACACCGTTGGTGTTCTGAAATCACACAAACCATTGATTATGTTCCTATCCTTACATAATGCAGTTTGTTGAAAACCCTGGAATTCTGCTTTTGTTTTTCAAAATGTTGCGGTTTAATTTAAGTGTTGAGCAGGTCTACAGACCATATTACGAAACCCATTCCAATGAGTATAAAAAAGAAACTAAATAATTTAAAAAAGCATGGCTGTCAATTTGAAATTACTCATATTTCAAACAACTTTTGATCCCATCTCCCTGACCACACACCTCTAGAATATAGTGTGTGTTTTGAGTCAAAGTTCAGAATACATACCGTACTAATAATTGATTGCAGTTTTCCAAGAAAATAAAACTGAGGGGAGGGGGGTCCCCAAAATAATTTTTACGAGTCCACAATTCCAGCCTAAGTCAGCGTGTGTGCGTGTATGTAATATGTATGCAATGCATGCATGTGCACCAACCTGCTCCACCACAGACTCCGTGATGGACCAGAGCTCTGTGGCTTTAGCATACTGGCCCTGCTGCACGGCTTCCCTCACGGCCTCCGCAGCACTGCTCACCTCAGCCAGGCCGTAGTCATCCAACAAGGACTGGACAATAGAGGACAATGGGAAGGCAAGTCAGAAAGAAACTACCCTACCCAGCATGCACTGGTGCACCACATTTAAAAAGGGATAGTTGCGATTTTTGGAACCCTAGCCCTTTCTCAGCACAATCCATGCCGTTCCTCATACTAGCACTGGTTAGCCACAAAACAATACAAGGTCAATGGGGCCAAGCTCCTGTGTACAAGCAGACCGAAATCTACTTTGTGTGCACTGTGGAGTAGATTTGGCCAACTAGCCAGAGCTAGAATAGTGCTCAGCAGGGATTACGTTGAGAAACCACCAATCGCCGACAAGTAAATAAATAGAAATGGGTGGATTTGAATTCAAGCAGTGCTTCTCCATGCATGGACCCAGCTATTTTGCAGCGGCATGGCACAGTGTCAGACACATGCCCCAGATGGATTGTCAGCTATAGCTTAAAGGGTTTGACATTACGTTGTATGAAATACTTGCCCAAGTAGAGTAGTGGAAGCAAAGCTATTAGCTTACATACTTACTGAGTCACGTGGTCCGAGATCTGGTTCAGAGCGAACCAGAAGCTTTAGAAAAGGCAGAAAACGTGGTCTAGAAACCAACAAGTATTAATCCACACCACACCATGCAGGCAAATGGGTCACCCACGTCCCAATACAAAACTAGTCCTCTGGCATTTTGAAACCGCTAATAGGCCTCGTTACCTGTGTAACTGCAGCGCGTAGTAATACACTGGCTTTTTCCAAAAAACTAAATGGTGCAGAGTGATGGCAGAATTGGACATGCTGGATTTGTGTTGGAAATGGCCAACTACAGTTTAACCCTTTTGCCTGCCTGTTGTAGATTGCAACCTTTTTGGTTTCATGCGCCAGTTTGCTTTCCAGTTCACTCGGAACCTGGACAGAACTCTTGATGGCGGGAATAGACTACACTACTGGCAACTTAATGTCCAAACTATCCCCTTTAAGTCATTCTTAAAATCAAACAGTCCTACAAGTGCACCATTAACTGAGGTCTAGTCCACAAGTACACTGGGACTATCTTGTCCACACCAGCTGTGTTTTAGAAAATCTCCATCCAACAACACAACAACGCTCGCATTAAATTACTTGATGGCATGACCTAAAACTTTTCGGGAGGCGGCAGGGAGCTCTCCATGGATCTTAGTTTTTGGGAGGTCCTGATTTCAGATAAAATACTGTGGATGGGGCGCCATTAGTCATGTGTGCATTTTAAATAAAACGGGAGTGATTGAAAATCCCCCCCCGGGCAGGAGTTTTCAAAAAGGTCCGTTTTCAGTTTCGTAAAATGCAGTATGTTTGCATGTGGACGAAAGCCCAAAGCACATAGAAAATAAGTGTAATAGGCCTGAATTTAAGAACCTCAGTTGGTTAACCAAGTAATGGTGGAACTGGGCTTCTTGTGTCCTGAGCACACCATGTTATTATAATTAGATCAAACTAAACCTAGGTGGGAAAAAACATTTGTTAATTGAAATAAAAAAAGGACTAACTGAACTAACTATATTGTGTACTTACAAAAGTAACTAAATAAAAAATATACAGGAAATAATATATGTCAATTTGGTCAGATGCGTCAACACAGCAAGCATGAGGAGGCACTGGTGCATAATGTTAATTGAGACTGGGATGTAGGGGTGGACGGTATAAACGGTATACGGTATAAACGGTATTAATTTGCTCTACGGTATGGATTTTGACTATACCGTTTAACCGGTAGAGCAGCTCTAAAATAGCAATGACGTCATGTAACCACAGCGCGACTATTTCAATCGCATTTGCCCCTAAAAATAGATAGAATTAGTCATAGATAATAGATATGTGCAAACTGGAAAAAGTTATTTAGGAGGCTTCGCGCAGTGGGCGTGTCAACACGCAATTGTCATTTCATAATAAACACATATCACCGCGGCGCACAGCAAGTTTCAATTTCAGTTCCTGGCATTTTTAACCAGTGGAGAAAGGTAAGATATTTCCCTATCGTTTTTCTTATATGAATTATTCTACGTTAATAAAACATACCTGGTGATCAACTACAGTTTGCTGTAAACATTAGATATGCGTGTAGTGTTATGATAACGACGGCAGCAGCGGGAATTGAATTGAAAATGGGGGACCCTGATGGAAACAAGACAAACGTCTTTCTCAGGTCTGCATTCATTCATTCATTCAGCCGGGAGGAAGGCGTGCAGCAGTGGATTTGCGAATAGCATGCAGCTGCAGAGCCGCAGAGCCAGTGGCTCTTTCAGGTCTGGTCACAGGCCCGTCAAACAGCGCCCCCCCCACCCTTGCGCCGTCTCTAAGCATTTTGTGTGTCAATTTGTTGACACATGTGTCAATTTGTTGACACAATTGTCAATTCTTAAAGCTGAGGATGAGTGGCACCTTTGTCTCAATTCTTATTCAATTCAATTCGCTCTGCAGCTACATATGCTTCTAGCAAAATCCAGCCCCTGTTTGCAATGGGAGCAGGAGTCTCGACTCGGGACTAATTTTATTTGGAATATAATGACTTTATACGCAAAAGTAGCCTAGTTTTAAGTTAAAATATTATAAATCTACATGCCTTGAGGATGTCATTCTTTATATAGCCTGCCTATCAGGCAAAAAAAATTATTCTAACAGAAACACTGATACCGTGATATATACCGTTACCGTCTATGCTTCAAATTATACCGTGATATACATTTTAGACCATACCGTCCACCCCTACTGGGATGTCTACATGACTGAGTCAACTGCCTTCACAAAGTGATGTTTGTATTACAAAATACCTTCTGAAATTCTTAATTCCCACCATATTATAATAAACAACAGAAATAAAACTTTTAAAAACAATAAAAACGCAACTGAAACTAGCAAACCCACTCTGGAAACTAACTGAAATAAAAGTATAAAAAATGAATAAAATAAACATTTAAAAAATTCTAAACAATAATAATGGAGCACAGTCCATTCCACCCACTTGACTCCATGCATCACCTGCCCTTGCTTTCAGTTAGTTATCTGGTGAAGGATGGAACACTGGAATGGGTCTCGTGAATCTTTTGCAGGGATTGTATCACGATTCAATTATATCATGATACACAATTATGTTGTCTTAACTTAAGTAAAAAACATTTTAAGTAATTAATTTATGTATATTTTGGGCTGTACCTGCTCACAGCCAGTTGAAGTGCTGTTCTTTCCTCACAAAAAACGACATCGCAAAATTGTTGGGAATATATACCGTATATATTGTTTTACACCTTTACCTAAATCAACTTTATTGAAATCAGAAAAAGGGACCAAAGTCGACCTCAGATGATAAACAAAAGATGGCCATCTGTAGTGGACACCAGACATAACACAAAACTGCAAAATAAAACACTGCAGAAGAATTTGAGCACTACGTGTGTGTGTGTGTGTCTGTGTGTGTGTGTGTGACTCACTGTGGTGTAGAGATAGGGTCCCCAGGTCATGACAGAGTCTACAGAGAGTAAGAGAATTTGCAGTTGTCAAAAATAGAAAAAAGGACACGCATCACTTCACAAACCCTCCCAGTAAAAACTAAGAATGCTAGCTATCCAGTATGACTTTGACCTCAGTGCTATTACATGAACATACTCTCATGCATGAATATGGTTTTTTTTTTTTATCCACTTTTTCTCCCATTTTCTTTTTTTTTTAAATTTTTTTTTATTATTGCAAAACAAAACTTATTAAAAGTCAGTACTCAACACACAATGTATAATGAAACTTTCAGTAAAGGTGGTTAAAATATATGCAAGTACAGAAACAGGATAAAACAAAAATAGTCAACAACAACATTTTAACCGTATACAGTGTATATCCAGCGAAGTTACAATTATATAAATGTTAGTATATAATATACCCCTAATACCTATTTTCTAAAACCCTACACACATATGCTCCAGCTCAAACCCCCCCCCTCCCGGACCCCCTCTTGGATAGTACCTCCATTATCCCTCACTCCTAACCAGACACTACCATTATAGGCTAGCTTTTATTCTCTCCACCACTTCTAACCACATTGACATTTTGGATTCATTGAGCCCCAGAATTCTTGCTGTAGATATTTCTTGATATATCACATCGAGATATGTAAGAAACCACAAACTCCCATTTTCTATATTTTTCTCCCATCCCAATTTCGTATCATCCAATTCAACCCTCCCCTGTCACGGACGCCGTTTCTTGCCTCCCACAAGCCGGCTGCAATGTGGACTAAGTCATACATAGCACAAGTCCCCTGCGGTACTTGAGGTAACAGCAGTCGCATCTTTTCACCTGCGCAGCTCGATCTCAGTGGCGAGGAGTAACGTGTGGGAGGCTCACGCTGCCCCCGACACTTCCTGATTCTACTGCGCAGGCGCACCAACCGACCTGTAGGAGTCGCTGTCCACAACGCCCGATCCCCACCCTTCAGTTTCCCTCCGCGTAATACGGCCAATGTGTATTACTGTGGACGACCAGCTAAACTGAAAGCAAATGTGGAGCGCTGGGCTCGATCTGACGAGCCCAGTGTCTCCAGCATTTCGTGGCGAGTGCCTTGCCCACTACGCCGCGTAGCATGAATATGGTTGTTAAGGAGGGAGTGAAGGTTTATAAACTGAGCAAAAGGGTGCATTGCTAGGTAGTAGGTACACTACTTACAATATTTTATTTTTTTACAACTTTTAAAAAGATGCACTGACGACAACTCTGAAACGAAGACCATGTAGGCTCAACCGTGTACAACAAAAAGTACATCATTTATTTAGTTGTTCAGTCTATGAGGTCCAAAGCGCAGTAGATTAGCGGGCCAGGAGTACAATAATGTGAAGACAAAGAAGATTAAAGCTCCCAATACCTTGATTAAGAACAATACCTTGACTAACAGCTCCCGATACCTAGACTAAAAACAGCTGCCAATACTTTGACTGATGTGAAATGCTGGTTTTTATAATATATTGAAATTCAATATATTCCTATGACAACACGTATGGTGGGGCTAGGGCTGGGCGATAAAACGATAACGATAACTATCGCGATAAATTATTTCCTCGAAATAAACATGGTCGCAAAGTTTCGATATCGATTTTCCAAGCACACGCACTAACAACCAATCAGTGAAGGAGATGGCCGAGAGCGAAGGAGACCCGCGCTGCACCTCTGGGTAGAGAGGTAGTAAACAAGGCTGGCTAGGATAATTAGCTTGCACGGCGCTATTTCATAGTTTACGTGCCGAGTTGGTGTGTGGCGTGAATTCTGATGCGACGGTTATAGTAGTGTGGGGTATACGGTGGACGTCGTTGCAATGTATTGGGGCGGAACAGAGTATTTTAGGGATATTTAGTACATTGGAAACATTGCTGGCTAGGATAATTAGCTTGCACGGCGCTATTTTATAGTTTGGCTGGCTAGGATAATTAGCTTGCACAGAGCTATTTTATAGTTTACGTGCCGAGTTGGTGTGTGGCGTGAATTCTGATGCCACGGTTATAGTAGTGTGTGGTATACGGTGGACGTCGTTGCAATGTATTGGGGCGGAACAGAGTATTTTAGGGATATTTAGTACATCGTCATGGGATACACTGCTTGCTCTGGCTAACTGCTAACGTGCGCGGACTGATGACGACATCAACTAGAGACATTCGCAGCAGCAAAACAAGTCTATTAATAGCCCGTCCATCGGCGCCGGGCATAAGAAGTTAATTAAACTTGACAGACATTATATCGACGATAATTATCGATAGAGTTATATGAAAATAATTGTATCGCAATAACGTTTTTGGCCATATCGCCCAGCCCTAGGTGGGGCAGAAGAAACTTATGTCAATATCAGCTACATTTATTCCATGTAGTAAATCACAAACTAGATGAATTTTACGAGCCCTCCATCACCCATTACAGTTTGCACAGCAGACGGCATAATCACCATCTTGTATGCAATACCGTCTCTGGTAACAACGTCAACTACAATGCCACAGATGTTAAGAATTAACATAATGTTCTTCCTGCACCCCAGGACAGTTCAGTCAGTATGTTCTTCCTGCACCCCAGGGCCCTCATTTATCAACAATGCTTAGAAAGTGTTCCATTTTTGTTCTTAAGCACAGAATTTAGAATGTGTGTACGTACAGAAAAATCGGGATTTATCACACGTGCCGCGCGTACACAGGTTCTACGCACACTCCATGTTGATAAATACCATTTGTTCTACGCTCCGCACTCGTGCATGATTTTAAGTATTTGCATATAGAACCGCCCGTAATTAACCATATACGGTAATGAAACACCCCCATGAAATGTGGAAAAGTGGACTAAGCCGAGTGAAGCGTGTTATGGGAGAAATACGCGGCTGACGTGTACACGGTGATGTCGGATATGATATCTATTAACTTCCTAAAGACCATTGCTGCCTGGGCAGCGCAAACACTAATAAAGACCGTTAACCACTGTTTGCCATTGGCGTCATTAATAACCATGCTGGAATATGACAGCTTTTTCTTCGTTTCGTTCGATTAATAATACCCAGGGATTAAAGTTCTCCGTAAATTTTATTCCAAATCGCGACGGATTTCCGTACATTTTCTACCTGCATATGATTTGTAGAGGCATACAATCTATTTTGATGTCGGTATTAGGTAGCCTATATAAACAATAATACGAGAGCATATACAAGAACAATGAATCCCACTGCCATGTAGCCTACGCCATGTGTAGCCTGCCTATATGTGATCAATACAAACTTGAATTCCATCATGTCTGTGTGCGGGAGCTCACAAGGCTGTTGTCACAATGTAAATAGAAATGTGCACTGAAAAGTTACAGTATGTAGTTGGTTGATTATTTGTATGACAGTGAGTAAACCCTTGCAAAAAGTATCAGTTTTATTTAAAGGAGACATGCATTGCTATTCCTAGCACTATTTGGGCAACTTTACACAATTCCTGAGAGTCTATTGAAGACATCTGTAAGGTTTAAAAAAAAGAAAAAAAAATGTTTTATATTTCTAATCAAGTACTCAAAACCATAATTTTTCAGTCTCAGGATGGCCCCGCCCATAAGCACTTTGAGTGACAGTCAGTCCACACAGTCTGCAACTGGTAGAGAGAGAGGGGGGGGGGGGGGGTGGGAGAGAGAGTGAGAGAGAGAGAGAGAAAAAAAAGACGGGCCGTTATTGATAAGGCCCCCTCTCTCCCCTTCTTTTTTTCTTTCACTCTCTCCCTCTCCCGTTCGGGGGTGTGTGTGGTCTGAGCTGAATCAGAGCAATCCGCCAATATGGTATTTAGACACAAAAACACATTGATACTAACTCCTATTACTATAATACAATGCTAGAGACTGAAAAATGACATTTATAATGCATGTCACCTTTAATTAATTGAAAACATGCAGCATTGCCTTCCTCCCGGTCACCAGCAACGACATGTATCAGGCAAATGCGCATCGCAACATTGACTGAGTGGAATCCCTTTCTATTCACATAACTGCATTTGTGATGGAGCTTCGACAGCTACATGGGTGGTACAGTAACAGTCTATTGCTCGATCCATCTCCAATATCACGATGGACCATGCCGGTGGCCAAAGACCCGAGGGTGGAGAGGACTTGAATGTGCATGGGGATGGCATTTGTGCGTTTTGTTCCACACTCCAATTTCGGTCTCAAATTGCGGTACAAATGAAGGAGGTGTCTCGGGTATAGCGGACTCTAGTTGATATTATGTTCTCTGCAATTAGACTGCCCCTCATTCATTCCTATCTGCTATCTCTGAAAACAGTTCCCCACGGAGCTCAGTCAGTGCACCCCATAGCATTGCGATAACCCTATATATAAACCATGCTGCATTCATTCGGAAAGAAAGACTTATTCCAAATGCTATATTTATAGGGTTTGACAATAATTACACTACTGTCGCTATTTTACAATGAACTATAATGAATTACAGGTCATACAGAACACGCCAGTGTTGAAACGAATGCACGGAAGCTTATTTCCGCGTTGCAATAATAATATTCTACCGCTGGGCGCCAGGTACGCATGCTCCGAGCTGTGCGTAAATATACGCACAAAGTCAAGCACACGTTCAAATTGATAAGTCACACACTTTGCTTAGAAATGATCGTACGCACGGGTTACGCACATATCTGTGCGTACGCACCATTGATAAATGAGGGCCCAGGACAGTTCAGTCAGTATGTTCTTCCTGCACCCCAGGACAGTTCAGTCAGTATGTTCTTCCTGCACCCCAGGACAGTTCAGTCAGCATGTTCTTCCTACTGTGCCCCAGGACCGTTCAGTCAGTATTTGTGAACATGCACCACTCTCTCCTAAAGCTAGAATTCAGAGATAAAGAACCCTCCAATCAGTGATGTAAAATATGGGGCTCCGACTTTGTGTGGCCATAACATTTTTGTGCGCGCTCTTACACCCAAATGAGGTTTACATTTCTAGCATTGCACAGATACAGACCCAGAGGAGAAATCCAGGAGTCGCCGAGAGCCACACCGGCAAAGTTGCATTTCAGTGTCCCTCGACCTATGGCCTAAACAGACAGACACAATTAAAAACAAGACAGCACCCACAAACTAGACCCGACGGCATGAGTGTTCACATCCACCACACTATGTAGGATGCATTTTGTGTTTAGGAAAAAACACATTGCTGTTGCACCGTGTATTTTTTTTTTTTTTATAAATATCGACTTTGCTACCATATAAGATCCAAATGTCTTGCGTCTTTGATTAGATTAAAATGATGATGTGAAGTTTGCATCTAACCAGAGTGCAAATGTAACAGTAAAGTTAATTAACAATATACAATCAATGTACAAGTGATTAAATATGATACACATAACAAGCGAAGCTACTGTATAACATATGCTAAACTGATGTTTGTACAGTATAATTATGTACAGCGATAGAGGTATAGATACACTAGTAGTAGTAAGCCATACTGGCCAGTGCTATAACTAGAGTAGGTATGGGATATACAGGTATGTGATGAACAGGGATGTACAGTATGCAGATATATGCAACAGTTCTAGATAAATAATATATACCTATACACAGTATAATATTATTGTACATGGCTATCATACAGATAATAAATGGGTAGACTATAGGATGAGGTACTTAGGTAGGATTACATTGAAGGCAGTAGATGGGTTATATAAATTGAGTATGGGACAACTTTAGGACAAGTTTCACACATAGATCTTTCCAGTCAAGTAGTCAGTCAAAATTTCACATTGCATTCCATCTGAACCTATGGTAAAAAAAAAAGACCAGAGCAATGTGTTGATAAATGCACTAGAAATATCCAGAAGCCGTCCACTAGGTTATGTAGAATGAGCTTCAGACGTACACATTGGTGTGGGAGGAGATTTGAGGAAGTGTTCACCCTGTAACCAAATTATCCACCAGTTCCTCTTTAGGTCATTCTTTGCTTATCCTATGACCATGACAGAGAAATAGCTTCAAATAGCTGGTCCATTTCTGCTAATAACGAAGATGGACATTAAGTTCAGTGGAGGCCAGCTTATTCGTGAGCAGAGGATAATGGTGGCGAGGAGGTGAAGGGAGCCATTTCTTCTTTCAATATGCTTTCAAACACAGGTTAAAAATCAGACCTGTATCTGATTTAGGACCACATATGAAAGTGGCCCAAATCACAATTGAAAAGATCAGATTCTGTTATGAAAGAAATCAGATCTGAGTCACATACCATGAGAAAATAAACTGATAAAACGTAGTGACTAGTTCCACCTCTGCATACTTCACACTGATGTGAAAGGGACTTGATATAGGAGGTGAGCAGTACCTTGGTGAGCTCCAAAGAGATCACGGCAGCCATCTTCCCTCCATAGGACTCAGAGAAGATGAAGAAAGGTACATTCTGCAGGGAACAAAGCAGCGTATTTGTTCATGTATACACCAAACACAGTAACGCCAAGACAACATGCACAAGACGACTAATGTACTAAAACCAAACAGGATATTTAAAGAACCAGTTTCGTGACGTTAATTCACTCAGAAAAAGCGTATTGTGGAATGTTAAGCTTTTTCCAGCTTCAGATGAATCATTTGATTTGTTATTATTACCAATTTACTACACCCTCTCTGAGCACAGCCAACTCTCAACACTCCCATGCAAAAGGGATGACGTTCCACTCTCGAATTCTGCAGGAAGTAAACCAACCGGTGCTAGCCATTCTCTAGGGATGCACCGAATTGGGAAATTCTTGGCCGAAACAGATACCGAAAATAGGAAACAGTTGGCGGAAAACCGAATGCCGAAAATGATCATAGAAATATATATATAATGTTTTTTTTTTTTTTCAGCTACCAGATTATGACAAGACATTATTATGGCAAAACTTAAATAATAATAATAATAATCACCATTATGGGTCCATAAAACATTTATTCAGCACTTTTGAATGCATACCGGTACATTAATTCCAGACTGACTGCTGAAAGATTGTACAATTTAAACATTTTCTCTTTGCATACAACAAAATGTGCATTAAAGTCAAGTGCATTTTCTTTTCTCTGTAGGATAACTACAACAAAGTGCATTGAGAACAAAGCCAAGGTGCTTTAAAACTGCATAAAGATCTGCACACACGAGAGGGAGAATAGCTTATAGCAGACTTAATGATGTTACTGTAGTGGCTACAGTAAGCATTTTATATAAAAGTACTGTATTTTTGTATGACAACCAGGGGCGGATTTAGGATTATAGGAGATCCGGGGCTTAGCCCAGATAGGTGCCTTTTTTTTTATTTTTTATTTTCCCAGGCAAGGGGTGGTTTGGAGGGAGTCAGGCACGACCCCCGCCACGGCAGATTTTTTTTGAATTTAATTAAACTGTACGTGCAATTTCCTGCAATATAGAGCCTTCAATCTTGACCAATAAAGCTGTTCTTTTCACTATAAAACTCAGTTAACCATAACGTAGTGAGCCCAAGTAGCCACCCCCTAGCCCCGCCCCTGATGACAACTAATAAAGAAACTTGAACTACTGTCATAATTCACGGCGTTCTAGCCTACACGGAAGGACTGTTGTATTTACTACATCTCCCGTGACTCCTAGCGGGGGATGACGTAGCTAATGGTGCGTTCACGTCAGGTGGGAAGAAGCGGAAGAACCAGCTTCCGACTGGGAAAAGCCATTCACGTCAGCCTCCTAGTGGTAATTCCTACTAGGTCATATGGGAGTTTTTTTATATACCCCGATATCTCCCACTTCGCGTCCCGAAATGCGGAAGTATCAACCATCATGGCAGCAAGCTTGACGGCGATGTCGGCAATACAAGGTAAATACAAATCAAAATGATCACTTTGATCACATAATCAGAATACTACAATCATACTGCTGTACTCTTCATATGAAAAACGAGCTATACTTTCTGCTGTTCGTCTACAGTTGATTTTAAAGTAACTTGCTAACGACTTGTAGCAATAGGTTAGCAGTAGGCTAAGATCGCCATCTTGGATGTGGGCGTTTCCTCGAGTTCAACGCGTGAATGCTTCCTAGTTGTAGCAACGAGATGTCATCTGGTTCGTCCGCTTCTTCCCACCTGACGTGAACGCACCATTAAGAGATACGAGTGAAAGCGGAAACGGAAGCGTTGTTAGCTAGCTTAACGCTAACGTTAGTTTAAAAGGTTTTTAACCGCGACGGGCATATAGTAATGGCGAGGATATAAAGCATGTTAAAAGATGCATTTATTGGACGTGTTTCTCGCAGAGTTTACATAGAAACAGTGAGACTCCTGAGTCCCAAGAGGAGTTATCACAGGCTGCAGAACACAGGACTAAAGAGCTCACGACTGAAGGCGCGTTTTGATTACGTCATCACAACACCACATTAGGTAGGTTACGAACGTCCCTGTTCTTTGACATTCAGTGATTTTTTCGGTGCCAAAAATCGGCCGAAAGTGCCTTTAACCATTTTCGGCCGATAATTTTCGGTGGCCGAATATTTGGTGCATCCCTACTATTCTCATATTATTTCCTTTAACATATTGAATAAATATGACCCCCTATGGTTTTTAGCCTGCTTTGTAAATGAGAACTGAAGATTTGTTCAGTTAATTTCACGGCATCTGTATAGCCATGTGTCCATGGAAATGACGATGAACACGTTAACCTTTCTGATAACTATTGTTACGGATGCTGGTATTATGTATGGGGATTTATGTTAGGTGCGTTATGTATGCAGGCATGTATGGTTGATTCCGTCTCGTCTTTCCCTGTTCTCTACATGCATCTTTTTCTCAGATGTTCCCCTGACTTCAGTCACCAGCACCACCTGATCCCAATCTGCAATCAACCTCCACACCTTCATATGTCCCAGTTTGTGTTCAGTTCTGTCTCTCTCTGGCTTTTGGGGTATGTTTGGTATAGAGCTGTGGCTTTTGTGTAGAGCTGGTGAAAGCTCTGATACGTTGCGCTGTTACGTAGTAGAAATATCTTGTGTTAGACATTGTAGAGCTGTGGCTTTTGGGGCATTATTGTGTTTGTAGAGGTGTGGATTTTTGAGTAGGTCTTTTGGTGCGAGAGCTGGTGGCAGAGCTCTGGGTCTTTGTTGTTTAGTGGAATCATTGTATCTTTTGTGTTCCTTATTGTTGCACATTTCTATTAACACTTTGAGTGCTGTGGGTTAATTCACATTTAATCCCTTGAATGCCACCATCAGCGTCAATGTTAACGTTAATATCGCCTAATCTATGTTTTAAATTATGGCTATGAGTCTAATCTGCCCGTCGCTTATCAAAGAATCATTTTCCAGTCAGTGTTGTCAAGGCAGATTGGTTTTTTATCGCTTAATTTCCGTTTGAGAGCATTTTGAAAAGCACCCGCTTTCAGGTGAAAAACAACCTAATCTATGATAATCGCCTTTTACTGGAATATTCCAGAATGTTGATATTTGTCGGCCTATTTATGAATAGTTTTCAAATAAATGCTAGATGATCAATAGTATGTGCACGCACGTACGTTCGAGCCGCACGCTGATAATAGCTGCTTTCATTTCCTCATGGATTTTACAGTGAAACAGCTAGAGCACATATCACAAAAAAGCTTATCTTTGTGAAAACGAGTCTGATTATCCTAACACAGATAGATTCCTTACCTGACATCAGATGGTATCCAAATGGTATATTCCAATTCCTGATCACCATTCGAAAAAATCGATAAGTATATTGATCCAACGTGTGTACAGTATAACCCATGCTCGCCGCGGCTCAGAGGCTCCAGGATGAACTCTGGTAACTCCGGCTGCATCAGTGGACTGGAAAATGTGGACTGGAATATATATTTTTTTCCCCATCCATTTTCATTGAGTCCATTCCAAAAGGGTGATTTACCATCTGGGAGACGATAGGGGGCGCTTTTTTCACATCTGATCGCCGGCGGCCCCTGGATTTCCAACGGTAGGCTCGGGTGATGAAAAGATCGCTAAAAAGAATAATAATATTCCGAGAAAAGCCGTGACGTGGCTTTCAACGTCACAATCGTAAACCCGAGATTAGCTGCGAGTGGCACTCAAAGTAACACTTTGAGTGCCAGCCGACGAGATCTCGTTTTTAATCGTTTTTTTTTTATTAGCGATTCATATTTCATCAATCTAGCCTCACTTTACCAGTGGGGATCTGTCTGAAGTCGAATAGGGAAAATACCGCCCCCTATCGTCTCCCGGATGGTAATGCACGCATTGGAATGGACTCAATGGAAATGGATGAGAAAAGGAATCCGGAATCCACATTTTACTTCTCAGGCAAGTAACCCGAGCCGATCGGACTCGGACAGTCAGAACAGCGTGGAATATATATTTCCAGTACCCAGCGTTGGATAAATAAGAAATCTATTTCAGCCCGCTTCTATAGCATGCATAAGTACACATATACTATCGATAATCTAGCGTTTATTTGAAAACGATTCATAAAGGCAGAAAAATTACGTTGTGTATTCCAGTAAAGATATAGTAGATAGATATGCGTTCGCAAATATGAGAGCTCCATCATTGAAGTGAGTGGTGGCATTCAAGGGGGTAAATAGGAAACAGAGGCCGGCACTAAAAGTGTTAAGGGGTTGCCAAAATAATATCCTAAATAAAATGTGGTCGTGGTATAAAAAAAGTTTGAGAACCCCTGTGTAGACCAACACATCACTCCTCCGATATGCCAGCCGCTTCTTTTCACCAGACAGCTAGGAGTTTCACTGGGAGAGGTTCATGCCATCTCCTCCAGATCCCCTCCCTGCTGAACAGGTAGGAGTCACTATTGCAACGACCGGAACTCATTTCCTCACCGGCTTCCCATCCATGAACAGTCAATTGTGTTCATAGGGATGACTGACCAAGCTGGAGGTACCACCGACATCGGGATTTTAACCCTGTGGTGGTAGGCGAGTGCTTAAACCTCTACACTACCCAGCCGCACCTCTTTTTTCTATTCCAAGAGGTCAATTAAGTTGTAAAACGTTTTAATCCAACAGCCGCTGTAGCTCGACAATGAAAACAAAGTAAGATGCAAAATAAACTTCAGTCGACCTCAGCTCTGAGGGGAAAAGATTGTTCTCTCGTCATGAAGTTGCAAGAGTTGTACCTGGAAGTCCTTCTTCTCAGTGAAGAAGTGTCTGAGCAGCACCAGCATGTCCGAGGCCACCGTGGCCACATCTGTAGCGTAGGCATCCGGCTTCTCTGCGTAGCTGAAGCCTGTCCCCACGGGATTGTCCACAAACAGCACACTGGCTGTCTGCACCTGAAAGACCACACACACATGGTTTATTTCCTGTGTTACTTGTAGGGTGACTGACACTCTTAGCCGATTAATCGGTCAGTAGTCAACAAAGACTTTGCGATTTGATTTTTACGCCATTTCCCACGCTCAGTTATTTTCTGAAAATGTATAAATAAAAATAGGGAAACAATGTCCAGGCACGCACTCCAGGTTTCCAAATTTATTGGCAGCCTGTAATCATGACGTTTCGGTGTGAACACGCCAATAAATTTGGAAAAACCTGGAGTGCGTGCCTGGACATTGTTTCCCTATTTTTTATGTATGATATCAGGTTACAGCACCCAGTGTCAAGTCTGGTGAGGTGAGCGCGTTCTACTACTTTTTTCACTGAAAATGTATAAATAAATGACAAAGCACTAGATTTCAAAAAGGTGCTATGGATAAGATTCAGCTACTTGAAGTTGCACTAGAATGCAGTGGCGAATATTCATGGAAGCCAAGGGAAGCCAAGCTTCCCCAAAAATATAAACAGTAAAACAAATACTTTTTTTTATAGTTTACAATAATTTAAAAAAAATTATTTTTCATCCGTGTTATAATAATTCTCTCCCTCCTGGAGAAATTAACCGAATGAGCGAAACTGCGCCCACTCTCTCTAACACTGAGGCAGCCCACTGAGCCCAGGTACACTGATGCCAGTAGCTTTATTTTGATTGACATTGGAGGCTTTGAAGCCAGGCCCGGTAGGGATTCCAAAAGGCTCGGTGTGCCTCAGCCTTGGGCGTGCTGGGCCAGAAGTTCAAGACCAATCCAATCACATTAAAAGCTAAACGTGACAACGTCATCGCCTCGCGGCCACGTTCGAATTCTGTAGTAGATACAACAATACGATTAAGAATGGAGGATTGGACGCCGGAGATATTGTCGACTATCTCCTACTAAATGATTTCACCAAATTGACTTTTGAACAACAATTGCTCATCAAAGCAAAAGGAAGGCAGATAAGACACTACAGCGCTGCATTCACCAGGCACGAGCCGGGAAGGGACCACGCACTTTTAATGTTGATAACTACAAGCGAACTGAATGACTAACTGGTTCGGCTAAGAGGAGGTTGGAGATATTTCAAGAGGTTTATTTTCGACAAAGCGGCTGCGGGCCTTTTCCTGGACCACCACACCACTGGATATTCTGATTTAACAAATCTGTCCAGGTCCATTGACAAGGTAAGCCTACGGTACTGCATAGCTTGCTTGCTAGCTAACGTAACATTATGTGACTGTGTAAACAAAACTGCATTGTTTGAAAACTTTATTAACATATTGCAGAATGGGTACGGCTCAATACACACAATTAACATTACACAAGTTAACACACAAGTCACATTCAACTGTAAATTAAATAAAGGAAACCCCGTTTTGTTGATAACGTATCAAGTGTCCCATGATTTTATAAATATATAAATTATGCATTACTATATTTCATCACAATATAATAGATATAGCCAGGCTACTGTATCCATTGTTTACACTTGTAGTGTATTTTTATTTTGTGTGCATTTTTATTTTGTCACATTATTTGGCTTAAATATAATATTTTTATACAAATATATTTAATTAAAAATAAACTTGGCATCCTGTTATTTTACCCACACGACGCCACTGCCAGCATGTAATGCATCTAATCAGCCGCATTCCACGTGGGGAAATAAGTAGGGAGGGGGGAGGGAATAATTTTAATCTGCACCTTCTTAAAAGCTCTGTGGATGCATTATTATTATAATAAAAAAAACAATTACTCAACAAATGTTAATATCACCTTTTCTGCATGAGGAAAACACAATTTTACCAATTTGAGATTAAGAGAAAAACCTCTACTCGATTAGTCGACAAATCCTATGACATTTAGATTAAGAATCTATTCTTTTTAAGAATTTGTTAAGTTGACAGCCCTAGTTACATGATCACTTATAATCTCCAGTTGTTAAGAAATCCAAAATGTACAGTAATAACAACCATTAGCTGTAGTAGTATTAGTGGGTATACTATAATTTAAAGTGCCTAATGGTCATGTTCTTCATCACACCCTCACAAAAAATATAGATATGAAGGAGCAGACTGTTGGAGGGAAGGCAGGAATAAAGACCCAACCACCATCATATCATCTGGGATCACCCATCCATTCTCCCTCTATGGACACAAGTACATGGAAAAAATACTAGAAGTAGAAATTCCATTAAAATGCAAAGTGGTGTATTTGGGGAAAATAGATTTAGATATAAGGGATAACGACGACAAGTATATTTTTGTGGCAAGCAAAAAGGCTCTCACAAGGAAGAGGATGAGTCAGATGGTATCGACAGAGGGAGAATGGATGGACGTGATCCATGAGATCTATGTGATGGAAAGGTTGACGTATGCACTGAGACAACAGAAGGAAAGGCTTGAGGAGAGGTGGCGAGAGTTGGTGAGGCCCACAAGGACAGGACACAGAATGTTATATATGGAGAGAAAATTGTGAAAGCCCATTTTTATTTTGTGTCATTTTCATTTATTTTGTTTATTATTTCAGGGCTTTCCCAAAACAATGGAATAGCAGTGCCACCATGCGTTTATATACATTTTTTATTATTAAAATAAATAAAAAGCTTGGTGAAAGTGGAAGCTTGGGGCCAGCTTAGATGCATTATTGTGAGTGCGTGTTAAACGTTCAACAAAATTACATTAAATAACTTTTTAATAGTTTTGCCTGGGGACCACCCCCTAGTTGTGACTCAGCACCATCTTAATTTAAAAGCTCTGTATTTTAATTATAATGTTTTGTTCCATCAGTGTCGTTTGTTTACATGTTTTGTATTTAAAAAATAAAATTACTAAAAAAAAGAAATGGTATCACAAACAGGTTACACGTTTTCCATATGAAAAACTGGCTTGCGCAACTGGCATGCGCATCATGCACCCAACGCCGGAAATAATGCAGTGTTGACCAGTTTATAAAAATGATTTCAAATGTTTATTAGCAACGCCGAGCTTTCAAACCCTGCCATGTGTGTCTGAAACCCTAATTGAACGCTGGGTACCTTTGAAATTTATATCCGATATATTTCGAACCCACCCAGAGCTTTTAAGCAGTGCTTGGTGGTCCAAATTAACCTGGCTACTAGGTAGCCCCTTTCGTGACTGCGGTTTGCAAGGCTGGGGCTTTTGTGACCGCAGTCACTTGTTTATGTGACACGACCACTTTAGAAAATACCAACCAAGCGTGAATGTGTGGATGACGTTGTGTCAAAAATATATCAGATATGAATTTCAAAGATACCCAGCGTACAATATGGGTTTAACACAGCTTTACGGTGGGGTCTGGAAGCTCGGAGTTGCTAATAAACAGTTTAAAACATCGTTAGGAAAAAAAAGTGGTACTCACAACGAACTCTGGCAAGATGGCGTCTTCTTCTGCAACTTTTTTAGGGTTAGGGAGCGCAGTGATTGCTGGACGCACCGCACCAGGCATGCAACAAAAAAAGTTGCAGAAGAAGAAGGCACCATCTTGCCAGAGTTCATTCACGCTTGGTTCAGTGGCGAATCATTATGGAAGCCAACGGAAGCCAGGCCTCCATTAAAATATGAATTAATATCAAATAAAAAAAATATATATATATAATTTTTTTTTAATATAGTTTACATTCTTTTTCATCTGTGCATCTGTGTTATAATTTTATTTTTTTTAAATGTCTCCCTCTTCTCCTTCTCACTCCCTCTAACACACTGTCAGACTCACTGTGCTCACTGCAGCTATAGAGGAGAGGAGGCAGGGGGTAGGTCTCTTTCTCCAGCCTCAACCATGTGATTCATGTATCTAGAGTCCAAAACCGATCCTAGCCAATCAGATTCGAGCTGACTGCCACACCCTAAAAGTTTAAAACGGGGCTGTGAGAAGAATCATGAGTGTGGATTCCCCTCTGCACACCTCCCCTCTGCACTCTGAACATTGTATTAACCTGTGACTGCGCCCACGGGCCGAATATTGCCCCGATCTTCGCGAGATTAAATCCACGGGTACCTCTCGGCGTGCCGAAGCTTTTCCTAAATCACTTCAATCATCGAAAACGAGGGGAAAAGGTCGGCTCGCGACCCTGAAAATGTTGCGTGATTTTAAAAACGCTGTATTAAGTGAGCCTATTATGGGATCCACGCGAGCTTTCTATCATGGAAACATCTGGGCGTCGCGCAACTTTTACTCATTCACATGTAGCCCCGAAAATGCTTAGAAAAGGAAAGCCGATCCGCTTGAAAATATTCACGGCCATAGAGGAGACCGTGGGACACCTTTTTGCAACCGAATATGTGTCTCGAATTTGCTCCCACGCGGCGCGCAAAATCGTGCAAGGAAAAATCGGACAAAAAATGAACCAATGCTCCAGCAGTATTAATGACCCTGATGTAAACAAGACAAACGTCTTTCTCTGGTCTGCATCCCCTTATACAAGTGTGTATTGAGCCGTACTGTATTGTACCCATTCTGCAATCTGTTAAATAAATAAAAATAAAGTTTGACTGGCCGCCGAGCCACTGTAGTGTACATGGTGACTGCTTGACTTATATACTATATACTAAAAATATATAATAATAATATTTAATAATTTTTTTTTGGCTTCCCCTGTTATTTTACCCAAGCGACGCCACTGGCTTGGTTGGTATTTTCTAAAGTGGTCGCATCACATAAACAAGTGACTGCGGTCACAAAAGCCCCAGGCTTGCAATCACGAAAGGGGCTAGCTACTAGGGAGCTGCGGGTGACTGCGTATTCAAAAGCCCCTGGCTTGCACATCGCAGTCACGAAAGGGGCTACTGTAGGTGTAACCCACCACCTTACCCAGGCGGATTTTCTGGGCTGTAGGTCCCTATCCAAAGGTCCAATCTCCTCAAAGTTTCCAAAACCGCTGCCAGAGCCTCCTGGGCCCCCCTGAGGAAGAAATGTATACAATATTAGAGTCAGACGTTTTATATACACCAAACACAGTACAGCAATGGATCTCTGGGACAACAGAGATACACACATGTAAAAGGATGCCAAAGTTTAACATCATTATAACAACAACGCCATGCAAGGTGTACACTGCATTATCCTACCTGCAGCCACAGAATCAGAGGTAGGTCTTTATATCCAGCAGTCTGACTGTCTGCATAGTAGAGCCACCAAAACATGTTGGCGGCGTCGCGGACCTGCACATAGCCCCAGTCCTCAGAACCACTGGGCTCTTTACTTGTCAAGGGACTCGAGATCCCTGTAGAATAAGACAGACATACAAAAATACGAATGGCGTGTCAGCTGAGCTCTCTAGTTGAACATTAAAGAGCTACCTGCTCAAGCCAATGTAGTATAATAACAAATGGACACATAATGCCGTTACTTGCCTTGCTAATTTTGGTTTCACATTCAACAGAACTAACGTATTTACACTTGCATCTGTACGATGCCAGATTGTGCCCGGTGAAGCCATTTAAACAGCGACTGTAGCTAGCTACTGCTTTCGTGTCTGTTAACGAATTAGTTATCGACAAGTCATCGGCCTATATATATTTTCTTCGGCCGAAACATACCTGTACCGATGACAGCGAAGACCATCAGCGCGGCATTTGTTGTCGACAGCCCCATTGTTCACAAGACTGCTTCCAAACAACTTTCCGCCTGTTTTATGAAGACGACGCTATTCCAGATGGGAACTTAACCACGTGACCAAGTCGTGATCAGCTGACACTAAAAGTGCAGCTTTGCACGTTTTGAAACCGGCGCGCGCCGGTCTTTCACCTAGATGTGCAAAGTCTGAGATCATTTTGATTTAATTCATATATATTTTCCTTCATTTATATTTAATTCAAGGTCTCAAACTAATTTGAACAAGTAAATAGAAAATGGAACTCTGAATAAGTTAAATATGTAAAAAAATAAAGTGCGGTGTACTGTATATTATTGTTCCCATTCTCTATCTGGTGGCATGAATTAATTAATGAATGAAAACCTTATTTAACAGATTGCAGAATGGGTACAATACAGTACGGCTCAATACACACAATTGTACCAGAGAAAGATGTTTGTTTTGTTTACATCAGGGTCCCCCATTTTCCTACACCATAGTCCAAAAATAAACACGCTCCTGGTAAGGAAGACCTGGCGCCCCTATATACTCTCTTTTCTGGACTATCACAAACAGTACTGTATTTGCAAATCTGGTATGTCATAAATGTATAGATGTAGCAGTACTGTCTATCTGTATGTAGAACACATAGTAGCATACTACAAGAACCTAGGTGTCCACAAAGACGACTTCAAACTAGAAATGGTAACTACAGATGAGGTACTAAAAAAACTGAGCACCCTCCAACCGAACAAGGCCACTGGCCATGACAACATCCCCTCCAAATTCCTCAGAGACTCAGCAGCCGCCATCACCCCAGTCATCACACACATAATAAACCTCTCCATAAAACAGGGACACGTCCCCAAGGACTTCAAAATTGCGAGAGTAACACCCCTGCACAAAAAGGGCAGCAAATTAGACCCAGGCAACTACCGCCCTGTTTCTATCCTTACATCCATCTCGAAAGTCATGGAAAAAAGAGTATACGAACAGGTCGAAAAGTACCTAGCGGCAAAAAATCTAATCTACGAATTCCAATCCACTGACACATGCCTTCTCTATTTGAACGACCACATCAAACAAGAGGTGGACGCGGGCAAATACTGCTGCATGGTCATGCTGGACCTACAAAAGGCCTTCGACACTGTCAATCACACCATTCTGATTGATAAGCTAAAAGCAATTGGTTTTGATAGTCTATAGTGAGCTGGATACAATCCTACCTGGAGGGGAGAGAACAGATGGTGGAGGTAAACGGTACCCTATCCCCCCCCCCTCACAGTGAGCTGTGGTGTTCCACAAGGAAGCATACTAGGACCACTACTATTCCTAATTTCTGCAAATGTCATGTCGTCAGCTTGTGACTGCAACTTGTTCCTGTTTGCGGACGACTCAGCCCTGCTGGTCTCTGACAAGAACAAGTTACAGGTTGAAAAAGCCCTCAGCTCGGAACTAGGCAAAATCTGCATATGGCTCGCCGACAACAAACTATCATTACACATGGGCAAAACAGAGTCCATTAACTTCGGTTCAAATAACAAACTCAGCAAGACCGACGGCTTCTCAGTTACAGTGGGTGACAATATTGTCACAAGGAAATATGAAATTACCTTTTGTGGGTTCCATCCTAGAGGCTAATCTTTCCTGTGACAAAATGGCATCCAATGTAATAAAAAGTCAACCAACGAACTCGATTCTTGTACCGGATCTCCTCTCTGGTAAACAAGAATACCCTGAAGACTCTGGCAGGAGCACTCATTCAAGGGTACTACGACTATGCTTGCACCTCATGGTACCAAAGCACCTCAAAGGCACTAAAAAAACAAATTACAAACATCTCAAAACAAACTAGTCAGACTACTGCTTGACCTGACTCCTAGAACCCACCTCACCCCTGCCCACTTTGACAACCTAGGATGGCTTAGAGTAGACGACAGAGTACAGCAACTTGCAATGGGCCTGGTCTACAAGATACACTACACGACCAAGGTACCCATGTACATGTCAAAATACTTCCCAAAGGTCAGTAAATACCACGATCACAACACCAGAGGGAGCTCCACAAATCATGTTAAACCCAGATTCGGCTCAAACAAGGGACTAAACACGTTTCGCAATTATGCCACATCAATGTGGAACGCCCTACCCAAAGCTGTAAAGGAATGTGAATCACTACCCACCTTCAGAAACACTCTCAAAAAACACCTATGGGAGACTGCAATTCGAAACTGGCCCCTACAAATGTCCTAACCCAGTTGTACAGTAAATGACCAAGTATGGCTTTGTCAGTATTCCAATGTACAGTGCCCCCCCCCACCAACCCCCCCCCCCCATCCAATGTACAGCCCAATAAACCCACCCACCCAACCCCACTCCACCTACCCAACCTCCTCCAACAGTGTCTACGTCAAATGTATACACTCTTTTTCTGGACACTTTTTGTATCACAAACAGTACTGTATTTGCAAATCTGGTATGTCATAAATGTATAGATGTAGCAGTACTGTCTATCTGTATGTTGTATATGTCATATTATGTTATGATGAATTGAAAATGGGGGTCCCTGATGTAAACAAGACGAAAGTCTTTCTCTGGTCTGCATCCCCTTAACAATTGTATGTATTGAGCTGTACTGTACTGTACCCATTCTGCAATCTGTTAAATAAAGTTTTCAATCAATCAATCAATGTTGTGTATGTCATAAATGTCACTATGAATTTAAAATGGGGGACCCTGATGTAAACAAGACGAAAGTCTTTCTCTGGTCTGCATGCCCTTAATTAGACCTGTCGCTAAACCACGCCCCCTTTGAAAACTCGGACAAGCAAAGCCGACCGTAAAGGCGATGGCCGCAGGCAGCCCCTTTCCTGACTGTGATGCAAGCCTTGCTTCACAGTCACGAAAGGGGCTAGGCAGCGGGAGATTTACCACAGCAGGTAATAGACCTGTTTTTTTTTTTATCCACTTTTTCTCCCATTTTCTATATTTTCTCCCATCCCAATTTCGTATCATCCAATTCAACCCTCCCCTGTCACGAACGCTGTTTCTTGCCTCCCACAAGCCGGCTGCAATGTGGACTAAGTCATACATAGCACAAGTCCCCTCCGGTACTTGAGGTAACAGCAGTCGCATCTTTTCACCTGCGCAGCTCGATCTCTCAGTGTCGAGGAGTAACGCGTGGGAGGCTCACGCTGCCCCCGACACTTCCTGATTCTACTGTGCAGGCGCACCAACCGACCTGTAGGAGTCGCTGTCCACAACGCCCGATCCCCACCCATCAGTTTCCCACCCCCTAATACGGCCAATGTGTATTAGTATGAACGACCAGCTAAACTGAAAGCAATGTGGAACGCTGGGCTCGAACAGGCGAGCCCAGCGTCTCCGCATTCGTGGCGAGCGCCTTGCCCACTACGCCACGTAGCCGCCCGTAATAGACCTGTTTTTTAAAGATAACACAAATATTTCATCTAGAAGCAGACAGAGAGGGTTACAATATGCAGTGGAAAAGTACGTTCATGAGATACACATTTACCTTAGACCTCCATGGTGATGCAAGCATTAGCTATAGATACCGTCTCAAGCATTACTTACAGTTGACTTGATTGAAGATTACAATAACTATGACGATAATCCATGATTACTCCTATTGCTGATATAGTTTAAGGCTAGTGGGCCAACGCAGTATACGAGCTAGACCCGACAGTTGTGTCACTAGTCACTAGAATGAGGAAAAAAGTGAGAGCTGTCACTTGCCAACAATCCTCCTCCATGAAGGGGTGAGACGTCAGAGAATGGTATGCTGCACATTCTAGTGTACACATCAGGTCAAATGATTGATTACACTAACTATAAATGTATAGTGATAGAGACCAAAGTAAAAATACCTAATAATAAAATAGACCTAATAGGGGGCGACAGTGGCTTGGGAGTAGAGCAGTCGTCTGGTAATCCGGAGGTTCCCGGTTTGATTCTTGCTCCTCCCGGGCAGCGTGTCGAAGTGTCCTTGAGCAAGACACTGATGAGCAGGTTGGCACCTTGCATGGTTGCCTCCACCGTCGGTGTGTGAATGTGTGAGTGAATGGGTAAGATGTGAGAAACAAATTGTAAAGCGCTTTGGATAAAAGCGCTATATAAATACAGCCATTTACCAAAATACCTGTAAATCACAGTATATGGGTACAGGACATTTTCTTTTTCTTATAACTTTTCTTATAACACTAAGTATAAGTTATATTTAATATAAATATAAATAAATGCATATACAACACATTCTCAAGATAGATCACTCTGATTAGAAAAGAAAACCCACAACTAAAGTGTACATAAATAGCCACTATTTTTAATATATACAATAAATATACATGGATTTACAGTTACACAAATGGATGTACGATATAAACTGGAATAGCGAACAATATCATGTGTTGTTGTGATACTATGGTGATACTATGGTAATTTACCATTATATTCTTGTAGCCAAATTAATGCTGCGACAAGGCTTAAAATTGATTTTGTCCCAACCCCAGACCCATAGTTCACAAATCTAATTAAAATGTTATCGCTGGATGCACATTGTCAATCTCCTGACCCGTTAGTCATATAGTCACAACATTTGCTGTGCTTATTGATGACCCTTGGAAGGAGAAACATGTTGATTTTGGTTACCCTTTCTTCTAGTACTGCATATCATGTCCAGGTTGCAAACAGCAGCACAATATACTCGGAGACAGTATAATGATGACAATCGATAATAACGTTAGTCCAAAAGATTGATTGATTGAATTGATTGAAAACTTTATTAACAGATTGCAGAATGGGTACAATACAGTACAGCTCAATACACAGAATTGTATTGTACCCATTCTGCAATCTGTTAATAAAGTTTTCAATCAATCAATCTTTTGGACTAACGTTATTATCGATTGTCATCATTCATTATACTGTCTCTGTTTGCAACCTGGACATGATATGCAGTATCGCCTCCGTGTCGACAGAGGGCAGCTTTGAGAATTAGTTGAATTCAAAGCTACACTTCTTCTTCTTCTTCTTATTGGGGTTTTACTGCGGTCGTCCACCATCTGATTGGGGCATTACCGCCACCCACCGACCCGGGGATCGGGCCAGTCAAAGCTACACAACCCAGGAAGGACGACCACGCTGTTTTGGTGGATGCAATGGCTGCCTCCCCCAGTACCAGTTCAATCCGCGTGCGACTGTATTTTGATTATCCTCCACCCGCTGTCTCTGACTGCCGCATGTGTTGGGTGCTCGTGGACCTGAATAAATGCCGTGTGGTCGCGGACCTAGAGAGCATCATCCGAGACAAGTTTGAGTTCGGTCGCAAAAACGTCTTAAACTTGTTCATTGAGGACTGCTACCTGCCGCACACGGAGAGCATCTATGTTGTGCGTGACAATGACAGCATCAGGTTTGTAACGTTGTTGGCAAAACGTTTGATTGAATTCAAGACAGTCCTGTGGTGTAAACTCGGTTTCAATAATATCCAGGAACGAACGTCGGCGAGCATGGGCCTAGTCATGCTTCTTTGTAAGATGGTTTGGAGTTTACTTGCGGTGGTCACCAGTGGGCGGATGTGTGGGGGTCTTGCACTGTCCATTGTGTGAGGCGGCTGAGGCCCCAATGAGCTTGAAGCACATTGGGACCGCTGCTGTCTGGGTGAATGATTGAAAACTTTAACAGATTGCAGAGTGGGTATACACTAGTAAAGCTCAATACTAACAACTGGTAAGAGGATGAAGTCGGTAAACGGTACTCTAGTATCCCCCCCTCACAGTGAGCTGTGGTGTTCCACAAGGAAGCATACTAGGACCGCTACTATTCCTAATTTATGCAAATGACATGTCGTCAGCCTGTGACTGCAACTTGTTCCTGTTTGCGGACGACTCAGCCCTGCTGGTCTCTGACAAGAACAAGTTGCAGGTTGAAAAAGCCCTCAGCTCGGAACTAGGCAAAATCTGCATATGGCTCGCTGATAACAAACTATCATTACACATGGGCAAAACAGAGTCCATTCTCTTCGGTTCAAATAACAAACTCAGCAAGACCGACGGCTTCTCAGTTGCAGTGGGTGACAATATTGTCACAAGGAAAGACGAAATTACCTACCTGGGTTCCATCCTAGAGGCAAATCTTTCCTGTGACAAAATGGCATCCAATGTAATAAAAAAAGTCAACCAACAAACTCTATTCTTGTACCGGATCTCCTCTCTGGTAAACAAGAATACCCTGAAGACTCTGGCAGGAGCACTCATTCAAGGGTACTACGACTATGCATGCAGGCTCATGGTACCAAAGCACCTCAAAGGCACTAAAAACCAAATTACAAACATCTCAAAACAAACTAGTCAGACTACTGCTTGACCTGACTCCTATAACCCACCTCACCCCTGCAAACTTTGCCAACCTAGGATGGCTTAGAGTAGACGACAGAGTACAGCAACTTGCAATGGGCCTGGTCTACAAGATACACTACACGACCAAGGTACCCATGTACATGTCAAAATACTTCCCAAAGGTCAGTGAATACCATGATCACAACACCAGAGGGAGCTCCACAAATCATGTAAAACCCAGATTCGGCTCAAACAAGGGACTAAACACGTTTCGCAATTATGCCACATCAATGTGGAACGCCCTACCCAAAGCTGTAAAGGAATGTGAATCACTACCCACCTTCAAAAACACTCTCAAAGAACACCTACGGGAGACTGCAATTCGAAACTGGCCCCTACAAATGTCCTAACCCAGTTGTACAATAAAGACCAAGCATGGCTTTGTCAGTATTCCAATGTACCCAACCCCCCCCCCCCCCCACCTCCAATGTACAGCCCCACCCAACCCCACCCCACCTACCCAACCTCCTCCAATGCACAGTTCTATGTCAAATGTATATACACTATTTTTCTGGATTTTTTTTTAGTATCACAAACAGTACTGTATTTGAAAATCTGGTATGTCATAAATGTATAGATGTAGCAGTACTGTCTATCTGTATGTCGTGTGTCATATGATGAATTGAAAATGGGGGACCCTGATGGAAACACTCAGGTCTGCATCCTCTTAACAATTGTATGTATTGAGCTGTACTGTACTGTACCCATTCTGCAATCTGTTAATAAACTTTTCAATCAATTCAATTAAAAAACAACACTTGAAGTCCATCGTGTCTGTGTGGATATACTCGTGGTTGTTATGTTATGGTGATGTTATTACCCCTCCTGCTGGTAATATGTTGGAATAAAGTAATCTACTGAAACAGTGGTACCTCCGTTACACCCGCATAGATCAGCATTGAAATTATGCTGGTCTATGCTGGTTTTTCTAGCAGGGCTGTTAAGCCATACAGTGAAATAATGTCATGTCTCACATACTGTTGTCCCGTTTGCCTACTTCCCAGGGTGAAGGTGGAGCGTGTGGGCCAGGTGAACGGAGACGGCCACACAGAGCACACCTCCAGCGACCACCTCGGCAGGAAGAGGCAGAGAGATGCGGTGGACGAGGAGGAGCAGCAGCCAGCAGAGAACGGAGTGACCACGGAGTGGAGGACAAAGAAGAAGAGGAAGAAAAAGAGTGAGGAGAGACAGAAGACGGAGCCTGAGCGGGAAGGGAACGAGGACGTCCAAAAGAAGAAGAAAAAAGATAAGAAGAAGAAGGGGAGGAAAGAGGTGGAGGGAAACGCATCCTCCACCAAGGCCTCGCCCAAAGCCGCTGTAACGGTGCCTGTCAAAAGCACCAAGAAACCTGCTGCAGCGCCAACGCCTATATCTGTCGGAAGCAAAGCTGGCGCAAGAACACAAGACGTCTCCTCCTCAGACTCCAGCGATGGCGGTAGCGAGGAGGACGTGGCTCCCAAGAAAACGCCTCAGCAAAAACCAGCAGCACCACCCAAAACGCCCTCCACCACCCCCGCCACGGTATCCAAGGCCACCCCAAAACCTAAGCCCCCTACGGCCACACAACCACAGCCTCCTCCTCCCTCGTCTTCATCGGAGACAGAATCCTCTTCAGATGAAGCCCCCGGCAAGGCGCAGAGCAAAGACTCCCCGAAAAAGAAGCCTGTAGTTAAACCTGCCTCCACAACTCCCAACGGGGTCGCAAGTGACAAGAGCACAGCTTCCAGACCTCCACCTGGGCCTCCTTCAGTGTCGCAGCAGCCGGTAACCTCTACCCAGAGACAGACAGGCGGCGGGGCCGCTGCTCTGCCCGCCGGGAAAGTTCTACAAAAGCCAGAGAGCTCCTCGTCAGACAGTAGCAGCAGCGAGGAGGAAATCAAGCTGGTGATCAAGAGGCCCATCCAGGGGTCGGGGATAGGACTGCTGGGAAGGGGACTCCAGGCGCTGGGGATGGGACTCGGGACGGCCCCTGGTCGGGGTAGGGGTAACCCCTCCTCCGGGGGTGGTGAGAGGGGTAGAGGCAGAGGGAGAGAGGGCAGGGACGCCTGGGGCAGGGACGCCCCAGGTGGCCGGGGGCGGCCAGCCGGAGACTTCCGTCATAACTATGATGAAGTGCAGAAGCAGCCATCCTACCAGAGCGACACACTTACCAACAATTCAGTCATCCTCCAGGTTCGTTAAATGTTGATGTAAAGGTAAAATGTCACTCTGCTCAGTCAGGCACAGTGATGCTTTATATAGTCTGATGGCTGTTGGAATGAAGGACTTCCTCTGCCATTCAGTGTTGCATCTTGGGAGTCTTTTTCTAACACTGAACGTGCTCCTTCTATCAGCCAAGTCTGTGTATAATGTGATGTCTTTAGGGATGAATCACCGATACCACTCACTGCTGATACCGATTCCAAGTACTAAACGTTTAATATCGACTAGGGTTGCCCCGATCACGTTTTTTCCCACCGATACCGATCATCTATGAGCCATATCGGCCGATACACTGCCGATACCGATCTTTTTTGGTTTTGTTATACAGTACTGTAAATTGGGATTTGGGTTAATTAATATTTTTTAAATAATGATTAGTAACCTATACATGATAAAAATCGAATTGAGCTGAATTCAATGCATTTTTTTAACCATTTTCATATGTATTATCTGACTGCGAGACAGCACCAACACACAAGTCGAAATTCTCCGCTCTCTCTAATGCAAGCAGCGTCTCTGTCTGAAATGCATGTCTGACTGGAGCCACTGTCTGTGTGTGACTCTGCTTTCGCCAATCACATTCCCCCTGCGAATCAGAGGCAGATTAGGGCAGGTCTTCACGACATGCTTGGTTGTCTCTCAGCGACCTGCACTGCAGATACACCCTACTCACCTGGGGCAGTGTAGCGCATAATGTTTATATATATCTATGGTGTAGCGGGGCTCCATAGATACTACTACACTATTAGTAAGTAACTCTCATGCTCGCTCGCACACACAGTCTCACAGACTCACACACACACACGCTCTCTCACACTCGCACACACACACGCTCTCTCAGTCACACACATCTCTCATGCTCTCATTCCAACTCCGCTGAGAGTTGCGTTTCTGTTATGTTTTTATGTTTTTCCGCTCGCGTCATCGATCGGTTTTCACAATCGGCGAGTAGGAAGCATTATCGGAATTCCACAATCTCATATTTATACTGATTATCGGCCGATACCGATCGCTGGCCGATCGATCGGGACATCCCTAGTATCGACCGATACAGAGTACCGATCTGATCCATCGCTTTTACTGTACAGTAACAGTATAGACTTAGACCAGGGCTATTCAACTAAATTGTTCAGGGGGCCACATTGTCAGAAACCCAAGGGGCCAGGGGCCGGACTGCCACGGCGCCTCCCCGTGCTATGAATATATGTACACTTGACACAACACGCAACCACATTTTCACAACTTTTATTTAACTACATTGCAAAAGTAGTATACTTTTCAAAAAAAGTGCTTCATTTATGTGCCACATCTGCAACATATACTGCAGAAAGTGCTTCATTTATGACTGTGCAACAACTGCAACATCTCCTCTTCAACATTTCAATATAAAAATAAAATAAAAAACAAACAAGTGCATGATGTGCATCTGAACATTCTAACATCAACACTTGAACAAAAAAACACATTTATAGTGCAGCTGAGCTTATGAAAAAGTGCTTCATGTCTGTGCAACAACAGCAAATCACAGCATCTTATTAGCACTTATTGTCCACTCTTAACTCTCAAACATCAGGGGGGTGGGGGGCAGACAGGCCTAGCCTACATACACACATCTAATGAGAGCGATTGCACTTCTTTGACTGGGCAATGGCAGAGAAAGAGGGTTCATAGGAAGTGAGGGCTACCCGCAAACAGTGATGCAAATGCTCATTTGTCAAGGAGGCACGTTGCTTGTTTTAATGGCATTCATGTGAGAGAAACTGGATTCACAGTTGTTTGTTGAGCCAAACATTGTTAGCACAGATATTACCAGCGTTTTTATTTTGGGGAATGTCTTGACATGAATACACTTTATCCAAAATGTTGTGGTGGATTCATTCTCAAGTGCCTGCTTCAGAGCAGATGATGCTTGCATGTCAATTATTTCAAGTTGCAGGAGACCTTCATCAATGTGAAGTGATGCAAGGAACTCTTGTCCTTTTGTGGAAATAGCAGCTACATTGGCAAATGGGTTGCTCACAAAATGCATCAATTCTCTGGACATGTCAAATTCATCAAATCGACTTGCAAAGTTTTCCCTCAATTTATCAATGAAATCTGTCATTAATTTAGTGACTTTTGGCTCAATTGTGCGTGTTAACGTTGACATGAAAAGAAAAAAGTAAAAAAAAAAAAATAAAAAAAAATATATATATTTTTATTTTTGATTTTTTTTTATTATCATGTAATCTTTGGCAGGCCGGTCAGAATCATCCCGCGGGCCGGATCTGGCCCGCGGGCCGCCAGTTGAATAGCCCTGACTTAGACCATCAGTTTTACTGAACAGAATAGACTTAGACCATCAGTTTTACTTAGGGATGCACCGAATGGGAAATTCTTGGCCGAAACCGATACCGAAAACAGTTGGCCGAAAACCGAATGCCGAAAGGCCGAAAATGATTCATAGAATAGAATTTTTTTTACCAATGTTGTGGAACATTATGATTATGGAAAAATATATGATTATGGCAAAACTTAACTTTAATAAATAATCACTTATGGGTCCATAAAACATTTATTCAGCACTTCTGAATGCATACAGCACATTAATTCCATCTTTTCTCTGGCTGCCGCGGCGGACATCTGTGCTCTACTGAGCACACCTTTCTAGTCCCCAGTTGAATGTGCTCTCTTGACTCGGCACAGTAGACGCGCGACGTGTATGCTCGAGAAAGATTATATTATCAACGACAGACCGCGTCAATGTGAAACACTATCCCCCCCTAGTGTTGTCAAAAATATCGAAGTATCGATACATATCGATACTGAATATTTAAAACGGCTTCGATACTCATTTCCCGAAATACCGATACTTTCTGCAGTATCGGTACCAGCTGGCGAGTGTTCTACAGCAAGTTGTTGACATGCTGTTCAGAGCGCGCTTGCCCCTCCGGGTCCAGCCCTCCCCCTCACAGAGCCGTCTTCAGTTAGTAAATAAACATTTTAGCAGTGCCAGCGCGGATCTCCATAAATAAATGAAAGAGGTTCGTGACAGCTGCTCTTTCAACATCACTGTGACTGAAGCATTAAACCATTAACTCTAGTTTAATACATGATACGTTGTCTACTGATGGTGCATAATATCAACAGCTGATTCGTTGTAACGTTACAGCTACCAGCTAACGTTAGCTACTGCTAGCAGTTAGCTCCGTTAGCTTAGCTGGCCACCTTTATAAATACTGCATGGAAACGGAGTAACGTTTAAACGTTATGTCGAGGTCATACAATACTACAGTCGACATAAGGTTAACGTTACCCCGTTTCCATCAAGTGTTTAAATAGCAGCAATCTTGTTGAAAATGTAACGTTACTAAAATGCTCCGAGCATAGCCTCTCTCTCTCTCTCTCTCTCTCTCTATCTACCGCTACCTCTCTCTCTCTCTCTCTATCTCTCTCTCTCTGTCTCTCTCTCTATCTACCGCTACCTCTCTCTCTCTCTCTCTCTTGCTCGCTCGCTCGCTCTCGTTATCTTTAAATAAAAATCGAAACTGTTACTAACTGTAATACAAACAGTTCAGTTTGTCAGGTACATGCAACACAGATTACAGTGTTTACATCTGTCTGCTTGAGAAAATACCATGTTCTGCATTTGCAATAAAAATGATTGAAGTGAGATGAACAGTTATTTTTAAATGTGTGATCTAAAGATAAACAAAGGGTTTTAAAAGTGTTATATTTATCTTCTCTTATAGTGCCAGACTCGAAGCTGAGGAGAATCAACCAGCAACAAAAGCTAAATTTGTTTAAAATATATATATATATATATATATATATATATATATATATATATACGTTTTTTTCTTTTTTTTTGATATCGAAATGGTATCGAAGTATCGATACTTTTCAAGGTATCGTATCGAAGTCGAAATTCCAGTATCGTGACAACACTATCCCCCCCCCCCCCTCTCGCTCTGAATAATATGCATATTAGATCACTGAGTGATTAACCGCGACGGGCATATAGTAAATAAGGATGTTAAAGACGCATTTATTGGACGCGTTGCGTGCAGAGTTTACATAGAAACAGCGCGACTCCCGACAGCGCGACATCATCACAACAACACGCGTTAGGTTACAGGTTGTTTCTGTTTCGGTATTATATTTTCGGTGAAAAAACTCTTTCGGCCGAAAACTTTCGGTAGCCGAAATTTCGGTGCATCCCTAGTTTTACTGAACAGTATAGAATTAGACCATCAGGTTTACTGAACAGTATAGGCTTGCTTAAACCATCACTTTTACTGAACAGTAGAGACTTAGGCCATCAGGTTTTCGTAACTGTGGACAAAACTGATTTAGATATTTAATACATGTTTCTCCATTACAAAGACTTAACCTTCTACATGTTAAAAATGCTAATTAAGACACTTTGCTTTAATTTCTGACGTGTTACACATTTCTTGGTATACGATTTTATATTTGTGGAAATTCTCTGATACCGATGCCCTATTTTAGCCTTGTATCTGTGCATCCTTACTCCTTTTAGTCCAGTGGTTGTCAAACATCCCAAATTCACCTTGGATGCCTATTTCATAAGCTCTTGTCCCAGGGATCCCCATCTGAAGAGAGATGTGTTGTTTAGTTGAGACTTTCATAACTGTTTGTAGGTCTGGACATAAGAGGAGAGAGTGAAGCCTATTGGAATAGTCATTCATATTATGTAGGGTAATTAAAATTCCAGATTTTACATGGGACCCCACTTTGAGAACCACTAGATTAGTCGACTAATCCGCAGGTAGGGATTAGTGGACTAATGGTTTTTGACACATACGTTATTTCTTGGGGAAATTAGAAAAAAATCACATTTAACCCATTCAGTGCCAACCACGAGTTTAGTCGGGTTAACTCGCCATGCGTTCCTGGCCAATCACGAGTATACTCTGGTTTTAATCGTTATTTCTTTTATTAGCGATATCCATAAATTTTTCATCCATCCAGTCTGACGTTATCATTGGGAATGGGTCTGAGCTCGCAAAGGGCAAATACCGCCGCCTATTGTCTAGGGGTGGGAATCACCAGTTTCATCACGATACGATACGATATCGATTCTTTGGACAACGATACAATATTATCCGATATCACACAGTCTGCCACGATACGATCGATTCAGGTGCCTGCGATCGATATGAGACTATATTATATGCCCATTTAACACAATAAGTAACATTTAAATCAACAAAAAAAGGCAATGGAAATATCATTTGACATTTTTATTTTTGAGCTCTTCCAGACATTTAAATGAAAAACAATCTATTGTTTTTAATACAAATAGACCTCCTGTTCACTGTTTTTGGTTCGTTTTTCTTTTTTTTCCGATATTAATATCCTATTCACTGTCACAGAGCTGTATTTTGGCTGGAAAAGGCATATTGGGAGTCCGAAGGTGCAGTACCGGCCAGATCCTGTTAGTGGGGCTATCCCGAGAATGCACCCTCCTTCCCAGTCCCCACTTCTCTCTGCCTATGGCTCTGGGTTAGCTTGTTAGCTTACACTAACGTAACGTTATCTTCGATCTTTAACGCGACGTGGGCATAATGGTAGAGCCATATGAAATCCGCGTTCACGGAATCGCGGACGGAATCGCGGAATTAACCAATAAAAATGGAATCAACTGCAAAACGTGGAATATTGCAGAATTTGGCCTAATCTGGACTGAAATTCCGTTTTTGGGTGGAACGTTTGGTGCACACGCGACCGGGGAGGCGGACGCTAGAGCGGGTTACACACAACACGGCAGTCTCCAAGCGTCTCGCTGCTTCGGTGTTAACATCGTCAAGAAGCTAAGACATTCCCCAATAAGCCCTCAATTCAGAGCAGAGCAGTATCCTAATGACTTTTATGCCTCCGGCGATGAGGTGTTTTGCAAATTATGTCAACGTTCCGTGGACTGGAGCCACAAAAACACTTGCGACACTATTGTGATTAAATAGCTATAACGTCGTTAGGACATGATAGCTTCTTGCTAAATCTAGTGCACCCATCCATTTGTTTAATGCAAACGATTGTCATTATACACTGCCCTTTATAATCTAAATAAACTTAAATAGTTATGAAACGTTACAGTACATAGGACTATAGATGGAAATGATAGCTTCTTGCTAAATCTGGTGCACTCATCCATTTGTTTAATGCAAACGATTGTCATTATACACTGCCCTTTATAATCTAAATAAACTTAAATAGCTATGAAATGTTACAGTACATAGGACTATAGATGGAAATGATAGCTTCTTGCTAAATCTGGTGCACTCATCCATTTGTTTAATGCAAACGATTGTCATTATACACTGCCCTTTATAAACGAAATAAACTAAACTAAAGGTGCCTAAATTATGCATTACTATATTTCATCACAATATAATAGATATAGCTAGGCTACCGACATTGTCATTGTGATAATGTCAGTAGTAGCTGTATCTATTGTTTACACTTGAAATGTGTATTTTTATTTTGTCACAATATTATTTGAAAAGTATTGTGTAAAATTGAACTGTATTTCTGAGTTGCAGCACTTAAAAACATTAAATGGACTGTTATATCATATTCAGTTGTGGACATTTATTAATTCCCATTTATTAGACACTATTTCTGATGGTAAAATGAGCATAAAAAGCAAAATACAGAATTCTGAAATATTAAAACGGAAAAAACGGAATTTGGGAAAAAATAAAATGGAATTTGGAAAATAATAAAACTGATTTCATATGGCTCTAAGAGACACCCATGCATACCAAACTAGGCGCAGCTCAACTGACTTTGTGCCAGTCAGATTCAGGAGCTGTATGGGGAAGTAGAGCCATATGAAATCCACGATCACGGAATCGCGGACGGAATCGCGGAATTGAGCAATAAAAATGGAATCAACTGTAAATAATAAAAAAAAAATTATAATATTTTTTCTCTTTTTTTTATGTCGTGGGACTTGTACAGCACTTTGTTCAACTTTGTCAGTGCTGTAAAGTTTAAACCTTTTTAAATCTTAGACAAACAAAACACTTTGCTTTCATGAAATATTGTAAGTAGGGCTGGGCGATATGGCCAAAAACGTTATCGCGATAAAATTATAAAATTATTTTAATATAACTCGATATCGATAATTATCGTCGATATAATGTCTGTCAAGTTTAATTAACTTATTATGCCCGGCGCGAATGGACGGGCTATTAATAGACTTGTTTTGCTGCTGTGAATGTCTCGAGAGTCGAGTTGATGTCGTCATCAGTCCGCGCACGTTAGCAGTTAGCCAAAGCAATCGGAGTATCTCATGACAATGTACTAAAAATGACCCTAAAATACTCTGTTCCGCCCAATTAATTGCAACGACGTCCACCGTATATCTAGGGTTGGGCATCGTTTGGATTTGAACGATTCCGGTTCCGGTTCCGATTCTCCATATCGATTCCTGTTCTAAACGATTCTCGATTCCGATTCTTTGAGGTGCAGGTCAAAACAGGTCACAGCTTATTTCGAAGGAGATTTTTATTTTATTTTTTATTTCAAAAAGAAAATCATACTATTCACATTTTCAGTTGACTTGATACAGTTTAATTTGGTTGCTGTACTGTAACTAGGGTATTAAAGTAAAAAAAAAAAAAAGTAAAAAAAAAAAAATCGAAATTTAGAATCGAAATTCAAATATGTTACTTCCGGTTCCAGAACCGGAAGTTAGGAACCGGTTCCTATTAGAACCGGTTTTCGGTGCCCAACCCTACGTATATCCCACACTACTATAACAGTTACCCTCAGAATTCAAAACGCACACCAACTCGGCAGGTTACCTGTAAAATAGCGCCGTGCAAGCTAATTAGCCCTAGCCAGCCTCGTTTCCGAGCGGAGTATCTCATGACAATGTACTAAAAATGACCCTAAAATACTCTGTTCCGCCCAATTCATTGCAACGACGTCCACCGTATACCCCACACTACTATAACAGTTACCCTCAGAATTCAAAACACACACCAACTCGGCAGGTAAACTGTAAAATAGCGCCGTGCAAGCTAATTAGCCCTAGCCAGCCTTGTTTACTTAGTCCTACCTCCGTGTCTCCTTCCGGGTCTCCTTCCGCTATCGGCCATCTCCTTCACTGATTGGTTGTTAGTGCGTGTGCTCATATCCAAGCTTGGAAAATCGATATATCGAAACTTTGCCACCACGTTTCATGTTTATTTCGAGGAAATAATTTATCGCGATAGTTATCGTTATCGTTTTATCGCCCAGCCCTAATTGTAAGCCGTCATTTGAGGCTTTATAAAAGCAGCACAATGAACACAAATCTGTCAGTGCCGAGTCCGACCTCATCTTAAATAACAAACAGCATTGCTTGTTGTAATTAACAAAGAGAGGCAGAGTTGATTTTGCAAAAAAATATATATATATCATTTATATTTTTATATTTTTTAATAATCAAATTTTATTTTCATATTCGAATCCCATGCCCATCGAACGAAGCTTCGGAGTATTTAAGACAGTCCTATTAAATGGACTGTTATATCTTATTAAATTGTGGACATTTATTCATTCCCACTTATTAGACACTATTTCTGATGGTAAAATGAGCGTACAAAGCAAAATACAGAATTCTGAAATATTAAAACGGAATTTGGAAAAAAATAAAATGGAATTTGGAAAGAAAATAAAACGGATTTCATATGGCTCTAGGGGAAGGGGTCATTTCTGTATTCAGCAGCTATCTATTGGAACAGTCTGCCCAGTGACCTGAAAATCGTATGCCGTTAGATTCAAGTCCAGCCTGAAGACATGGCTCAAAAGGGACTATACTTGACCTAGACACTTAGCTTAAGGCACCCTTGCATGTTGTATGAGTCTGTTATGTATATAAATGTTAAATGGTATATGTGTTGTGATGTCATGTTTTGTATGATGCATGTATTAAGCCAGTGGTTCTCAAACTGTGGTACGCGTACCACTAGTGGTACTTGGTGGTACTGCTGGTGGTACTTGAAAACATTTACAAAAAAGCAAAAAAAAAATAAAAAAAAATGTCAGGCCACTGAACTTAGAAGCAGGCCAGGCCAGTGTTTCTGGTTGCGGTGGCGCGATAGTTAGATAACCTAAGTGGGGAACAACCAGGAGATCACTGTGACAGAGAGTAATGCAGTCTAAACAGTCATAAATCTTTAATTCAACTTCAGCCCTGATCATAACCATTTATTTTTTGTAATGTCAGATAAAAAATGAAGTACTCCCACTTTTCTGAAAAGAGTTGGTGTTAAATGTACTTTGCATTTGATATATTGAAAATATTTTACTTTTTTTGTGTTTTTTTTTACAATAATTTGTGATGCCATCACACAAACTGGCATTTAAAGGGTAAACATTCAAAAATTCCTGCACCAGAATGCAGGAAATTAAGTTTTTGTAACTAAATGTGTGTGTGTGTGTGTGTGTGAGAGAGAGAATGACGGACAATTGCTTGCTGTGTGAGAGAAAGAGAGAGATAGAGAGAGAATTAAGTACATTTGAGAATGTTAGTTATTATGTTCTCAATGCCCCTTGCATTGTATGAGTTGTGTGGAAGCGTTTGCTAGTTCTAGTTAGGGCTGGGCGATATGGAAAAAAATCATATCGCGATAACGATATGATAATTTTATTTTATTTCTCGATATCGATAATTATCGAATTGTTATAAGTATAATTTTTTTTTTTTTTTTTTTTTTTAACAACAGATGTATGTTTATTTTGCAGCAATTCTTTGTCATTGCCGCCATCTTTAGTGTTACATCCCCTCACACTCCAGTTCTCAGGCTGCAGCTGGTTTAAAAGCTAAAGTAAACCGGCTTCTCTGCTGGCTGTGGCTCCAGAGGAGTTGAACAGTTCTGGCTCTGCTCGTTTATTTTCGATCTTTTGGCGCTTTTTTGGTGGACAAACCACCGCACATGTGCACTGTGACTCGTGACTGGAGTCTAGTTCTGCTAGCACACATAGCCTACTGTGTACAGACGGTTTCAAAATGTATTTTAAATTAGAAAGCAAACAAAATAAATGGACGAGAGAAAAAGAAATCTGAATTTGGTCAGTATTGTCATTTGGACAAGCAAAGCCATTACTTTAAGTTGCAGGCAAGAAAGACAAGTCTGTCCACTGTCTCTGGTTTTAAAACTGCCCTGTTGCAGGTAAAACAAATTTAAAATTTAAAAAAAAAAAAAAAAAAAAAAAAACGATTTTTCGATTTTTTTTTAATTTCGGTATTCGATATCGATTATTACAATATATCGCGATATTTATCGTTATCGTTATATCGCCCAGCCCTAGTTCTAGTGCTATCCCTTTGTACATTGTGGCTGTGTCTGACAAAAGTTAACAATAAATAATGGTATTAGGAATACATTTGCCTCCTGCGTGAACTGTGCATAGCTGAATAGACTGTATTTTAACGCCGGTCATATGGTGGTACTTGGAGAGCCAGCTACGTTCTCAGGTGGTACTTGGTGTAAAAAGTTTGAGAACCACTGTATTAAGCATCACACTCCCCCACCCCCCTACAAGGACTACAATGGAAATAAGCTCTGAGCTTTTTTGCGTTTCATCCTTGGCAGTATATCCTGACTGTGCTCTTCTGTCACATGTTTATTTTTTATATTGTCAAATAAAGTCATTCATTCATTCATTCAACGTGGAATGACATAGGAAAAAAGTATTGAACACACTTAACTGAAATTAATTCAATACTTAGTGGAGAAGCCTTTGTTTGTAATGAGCTTCAAGGACGCTTTCTGTATGATTTAACTAATCGCCTGCAGTATTCAGGTGTGATTTTGGCCCATTCCTCTACACAGATTGTCTTTAAATCTTGTGAATCTGGATCTTCAGACGCTTCCACAAATGTTCAATTGGGTTTAAGTCAGGTGATTGACTGGGCCATTCCAACAAGTTGATTTTCTTTCTCTGAAACCAATTGCGAGTTTCCTTTGCTGTATGCTTTGGATCGTTGTCCTGCTGGAAGGTCCACCCAGGTCTCATGATCATCCTCAGCATCCTGGTGGATGCAAGCAGGTTCATCTCAAGAATCTCTCTGTACATGGCTCCATGAATGTCATTGTTCCTTCAATGATATGAAGTCTGCCAGTACCACGAGAGGAGAAACAGCCCCACGCCATGATACTTCCACCTCCAAACTTCACTGTTGGGATAGTATTATTCAGGTAATGTGCACTGTGACTGCCATTTCACCTCCAAACATGGTGTGTAGTGTGAGTCCCAAAAAGAAAAATGTTGGTCTCATCTGACCAGAGTACATGCTCCCAGCAGGGTTTCCGTTAGAAAAAATTGTTGCCGGTCTCCGTGACCTGCAAGATTTCAATCTACCGGACAAATGAGATTAATTCCGGTCATAGTTTATTGAGCTTTAAAACAATTTATAGGCAGACTATATAAAGAATGTCATCCTCAAGGCATGTAGATTTATAATATTATTATTTAAAACTAGGCTACTTTTGCGTATACAGTCATTAATATATTCCAAATAAAATAAGTCCCTCGATACTCCGTGCTGCTGCTGACTTGAAATAAAATAGACCGCGTATGTGGGCAGTCGGTCCGACACTAAACAGCAGTCTGTTATAATCACATTTTTATGAGCTAATGAATTCCGTTATATTGGACATTTGTATTAATTATATCAAGCGAAGAACTGAGAAATTTTGCAGAGAGAGACGGCAACGTTATCGTGGCCGGGTTTGCGTGATGTATTTCTCCACCTCCCAACGACTTGGTGCTGGTCATAATGTCCGGTGAAAACAACTCCCTCCAAGCACAACTTGATCACCCGAACCGTACCAAAACAGGCCAAAATTAAATAGCCCATGCGACGAACGATTCATTACATTCGTTTCATCGTTGCTCCACCAAGCAGCCGGTCCAACAATGAAAGCTGTTATCAGCGCGAGCCGGCAGCAGTTAGTTTGCAAGAAGCATCCAGCTGCAGACCCGCAGAGCAGCTTTCCAGGTCTGGGGACCGCACTGTGCCAGCAAAGCTGGTGGGTTCTGTGGGTCTGCAGCTGCATGCCTTCCACAAATCCAGCAGCAAGCTCTCGCTGAGCGAAGCAACGACAACAAACGCAATGATTGTTTCGTTCATCGCATAGGCCACCCAACTCCAGCCCATCCAAATACAATTCAAATAATCAAACTGCCCAGAGGGAACTATTTTCACCGGACACTATGACCGGAGAGATTAAATATGTCGGACTTCAACAGATTTTGCCGGCCAAATACCGGTAATTACCGGCTAACGGAAACGCTGGCTCCCAGTAGTTCACTGGCTTGTCCAGATGTTGTTTGGCAAACTTTTAACACGCTTCAACATGTCTTTTTTTCAGTAGTGGAGTCTTGCGGGCTGAGCGTGCACAGAGGCCATGGCGGTGGAGTGCATTGCCATTGTCCTTTCTGTCACAGTTGTACCTGCTGCCTCCAAGTCTTTCTGGAGCTCTTTCCTAGTGGTCCATGGCTCTTTGGCTACTCTTCTAAGTAGCCTTCTGACTCCCTGATCAGAAATGTTGTGAGGAGCACATGTGTGTGGCTGGTTGATGATGGAGTGAGTGATGTTGCTTCCACTTACGGATAATGCCCCTAATGGTGCTTACTGGAAGATTCAGAAGTTGTGAAATATGTCTTAAGCCAATTATATTTTTATGATTTGCATCAATCTGTTTATGAAGGTCTTGAGAGCTCTTTGCTTTTACCCATCATTAGATGTTTCTTGTGTGGCACCTTGGTATAAAAAAGAAAATAAAACTTTTATAGCCCATCAATATATTCTAACCCAGTTGACATTATTAGTACAGATAGGAGGTAGAGTTGCCTTCTAATTCGTTTTGGTTTTCAACTCGTTCCTTGCCTTTCCTTGCTGTGGTGTACTGCTTTTTCTTAGTGTGTCCAATACTTTTTTCTGTTTCATTCCACTTTATTACACATAACTTTATTTACATATTAACTTTAATGTTTAGATTTAGATTTCTTGTTAGTTATTATTTTTAGTTAATACCAAAATCTGGTGTAAATTCCGCTTGAATACGCTCATTGTTGATGTGTTCAATACTTATTTCCCTTCTTATTATATGTGAATGCATACAATTTTATAGTAACTAGGGGTGGGGGGCAATCGATACAGTAAAATATGAGGTGAACAGACTGAACACGTTATCTTATTAGATAAATGTTAGATGTATATTGCAGATGTTAAGTTTTCCTTTGGGGACATAATTTGCAGTTGAAAGGTAATAAATAACAATGTTGTGATATTACAATATTGTGACTCTAGTATCGTGAGGCCTCTCATGATTAGCTAGCAATAAAGGATCATTGCTGTGGACAAACCATTCATTACTGCACTATCATCCGTTTTCAAAGATGTCAAGTTGGACTGATTTGTTTACCTCCCGTTTGTCCCTCCTTGTAGAACCCAGTTGAGAGTGTCCCCAAACGGGACTACAGTGCCATGCCCATGCTAGCTGCCCCGCCACAGGTGGGCCAGAAGATAGCCTTCAAGGTGAGACCTTCTACCTTTTGTCTTTGCTGAGGAATGATAATAGGTTCAGCCAGACCTCTCTCTGGCGCTGGCACAGCGCTAACGTAGTGTGGAGAGAGGTCTGGCTATGCGACACTACATAATTAATGATTGGAGGAGAGCTTTAGACATAAAATATTACATTATTCACAAGGAAAAAGGATCTATTCCAAAGGTTTTTATATACGGTATATCTTTTCCCGACCTCCCAAAATCATCTTGTTGCCTTTTTGAGGCCTGACAGACGTGGACGACGAAAATGGCAGGGGAGGAATTAGAGACCCAGGGAAGAGAATGAGGGGAGAATCTACAATGCAGTTCTACAAAGTGGAAGGACACAGAACTGGTTTCATCTCGCCCACTGCCCAGCCAGCAGTCTCGCATACACGTCAAAGTGACCGACGATAAGCAGAATAGAATCTGCATCAGCAGCATTGTTTCAGACGCATATCTGAAAACCTGATGCATTCAACTAATGAATATGAATGAACTGATTGTGGGAAAACAGGGTCAAATGTAAGCGGAACATGGATTTTATGGATCTTACAGAATAAGAGAACCAACTCATCTTTCTTCTCTGCCCCGCTGCTTAACACCCTTCCCTGTGTGTGTGTGTGTGTGTGTTCACAGCTGCTGGAGTTGACAGAGAGTTACACACCCGAGGTGTCGGAGTATAAAGTGAGTGAAAATAGAAGCTAGTCTGGCAAGATTTCACTCCAGAGTTTGCGCTGCAGTCGAGATGTCTGCCACTGTTGACACCCTGAAGGGGAGAGTTTGTCATCATGGCTTTTTCTTAACACTTTCCGTGCCAGCCATGCGGTGCCTAGGAACAGGGCTTTACAGTGCGACCATATTGCTCGCATATGTCCCTAGAAATATGTGTGTGCGAAGCGGAAAAATCAATTACTCGCACGTAGGGATGGGAATTGATAAGATTTTATCGATACGATTCCATTATCGATTCTGCTTATGGATCCGATTCTTTATCGATTCCTGATCAATTTATAATTTACATAAATAAATTGGAAATGCAACAGAACTAAGCTGGTTAGAATAACAACATGCAACTTGACATATCTGATTGTCATTTATTGTTGAGCCCCCATGTCAGAAAAATACAAAAACTGTAAAATATAAAAAAATTACCTATAGCCTACACTTAAATAAAATAATGTATTTGAGATTCTCTTAAAATGTTTTTTTTTTTTTTTATTCTTAAACTAATTGAATCTATTGAATAACGACCTGTTGAATGTAACTACAGTTCAATATCTTAAACTAATTTAATCTATTGAACCGTAGTTGCATTCAACAGGTCGTTATTCCTCTGATTTCTCTTCTGTCTCTGGTCTTTCAGAGACACACACACACACACACACACACACACTTCCTGGCTTACCGACTAGTAAACAACAGTCAGCGTGATCATCGCACGCTCTCCGTCTCTTATTATATGTGAACTAAAGAGTACAAGGTTTACACAACAGCCCCCATCCCCTTTTTTATTGTATTTGTACCTGTACTACCTGCTGTCAGCTGTTTATCTCTCTCTGTGAGCTTGATTAGCTAGCGTTAGCTCGCAAATAGTCTGCCATGGCTACATGCGTGGCGCTAACGTTATGCACAACTGTAGGAAAAACCTGGCAGCGATAAGGGAATCGATAGTCACGGAGGCATGCGATTCCAGGAATCGGATAATTAGGAACCGGCTCCCAACGGGAACCGGTTTTCGATTCCCATCCCTACTTGCACGGTGTGCGAGTGAAGATTACAGCCTCAATCGTGCTTTTTTCTCCGCTGAAAATTGTTCAAAAACTACAAGTCCCACATTGCACTCTAGCCAACGGTCCAATCACAGTAGAGTGATGTGACTGGTTAAAAAAAAAAGAAGGAAATGACCAATCGGAAGCTCTCATTTTTTCTCTTACTTCCTGAAAATCCGCCATTGCGATATGCGAGCGTTTTCCGAGACCGAAGTTACTATTAAGTTAATGTAACTTATTATAGTCTTAGCAATAGATTTGAGAACACCTAGATTTATCGATAGTAATATAACGTTAATGCAACAAAACGAATGCCTTGCTTTGTTAATCATAACGTTGATGCAGTAGCATATGTCGTTGTGTTGGCTATAAGATAAGATAAGATATTCCTTTATTGATCCCCTTGGGGAAATTCAGGCATCATAGCAGCATGGGGGGGGGGGGGGGGAGTGGGGGGGGGATACAGGTAGTAAACAACACAGTGTACAGGTAGTAAAAACAACACAGGCAGTGTAAACAATTTGGTCAATATGGTCAATATAATTTACTATCTGACTAGCTGAAGAAATATTCACATTATTCACAGTGTCACATAAGGTGCAGTATGCATGAGGTAGTGTTATAATTTACTATCTACTGAGTATACATTATTCACAGTATCACGGTATCCACTGAAATATACATTATTCACAGTATCACAGTATCACAGTGTCCACATAAGGTGCAGTAAGCCTATGGTAGTGTAGGTTGTCCTCCTTGGGTTCCTATAAGTCCCAGGTCAATGTCTGGTAGCAGTCGCTGTCGCTGCCCCCTGTTGTGGAGCCTGGAGGCTGCTAGTCGCTGCCCACTGTTGTGGAGCCTGATGGCCGCTGGTATGAAGGACTGTCCGAGGCGGTTAGTTGAGTGTCGTGGGGGAATGAGTCTGTGGCTGAACGAGCTTCTCATCTTGACTAGCTCGTCGTAGAGGGGGTGGTAGGGGTTCTCCATGATGGCAGCCAGCTTCCTTATCATCCCCCTCTCTGCCATCACCTCAAGTCTAGGTAGCTCGACTCCCACCACGGAGCTAGCCTTCCTCACCAGCTTGTTGAGCTTGTTGGTGTCCCTTGAGTTGATGTAGCCTCCCCAGCATGCCACAGCATAGAAGAGGATGCTGGCCACAACAGACTGGTAAAAAGACTGCAGCAGTCTGTTGCACACATTGAAGGACCTGAGTCTCCTCAGGAAGAACAGCCTGCTCTGTCCCTTCCTGTAGAGGGCCTCTGTGTTATCCGACCAGTCCAGTTTATTGTTCAGGTGTACCCCAAGGAACTTGTTTGAGTCCACCATCTCCACATCCACCCCTCGGATGGAGATGGGAATCGGGGGGGGCCTCTTCTTGCCCCTCCGGAAGTCCACCACCAGCTCCTTGGTCTTACTGGTGTTGAGTTGGAGGTGGTTGCTGTCGCTCCACCCCACGAAGCTCTCCACCAGGGCTCTGTACTCCTCCTCATCATCGTCGGTGATGTAGCTTACGATGGAGGAGTCGTCTGAGAACTTCTGCAGGTGACACCCGCTTGAGTTGCGGCAGAAGTCTGAGGTGTAGAGGGTGAAGAGGAAGGGTGACAGCACAGTTCCTTGGGGGGCGCCGGTGTTGCTCACCAGTACGTCAGACTGACTGTCCTTTAGTCTGACGTACTGTGGCCTCTCAGTGAGATAGTCCTTGATCCAGGCCACCAAGCCGTGCTCCAGCTGCATCGCGGAGAGCTTCTCCGCTAGCAGTGACGGCTGGATGGTGTTGAAGGCGCTGGAGAAATCAAAGAACATAATCCTCACTGAGCTGCGCGGCTTCTCCAGGTGCGTGTACGCTCTGTCTGTGGAGCATGTAGATGATTGCATCCTCCACCCCGATGTTTGCCTGGTAACGGACATGAGAATAACACTGTGTACACATTAAAATTGCGATAATCGATTCTAACATTTTCAAATCGATGCAGTCGAATTTTCCCCTTAGGATCGATGCATTGCGATGCATTGTTACACCCCTACACCAAAGTCACTGGCCCACTGTGTATGTGTGTACAGCTAACTTGGCTAGCGTTATCAACAGCAGGGGTGGGCAATAGGGTCCAGCTGCAGCGCCGGACGGCTGGAGTGCAAGCGGTGTGAAGTAATTGGCAGAATCAACTGTCAATCAATGGTCTACCTGACACGCAAACTCATAAACAATGTTTCTGTACTGGAGGTGTACAGTATTTCAATAGGCAACCCTGAAAGGATTATTTTTCTAGAAGAGCAACACTAGCCAAAACATAGGCATTGTATGCATAAAAGGGGCAAAAGCTAAAGTTAAGTGACTGTTACTTTTGTAGCAGTAGTTTGATTTGATAGTTTATTTGATAGGGACAGCACATGTTAATGAACATCAAGTACAAAGTACAAAATGTAAACATGCAGGGTTGTAGCAAGGGCTAATTTACACCAGGAGACAGCAAAACTATTTCAATAAATAAATAGCCTGCTTAGGGTAAAAGCATGGTGACAATCAATGATAAAAACGACAATAAAAACAAGAAACAAGTTACATAAACTAAATCAGATTAAAAATGATCACAGTTCTGGTTTGCTTTAAGATGCCGTTTAAGATGGGTCTTGAACATGGAGTATGTGGGGCACTCTCTAATCACAACTGGTAGGCTATTCCAGTAGTTACCACTTTTAACAGAGAACACAGTTTTAGCAAAGGTAGTATACCGAAAGGGCACCTTACAGTCCCCTCTACTGATGGCCCTGGTGGTAATGCCAGTGTCTCCTTTTTGTTCAATGTCACTGCCTTTCTTATTAGGCCTAGTTGTTGGCTACAACTTTGCCACAGTAGGCATTAATCACTTAATAGTTCAAATGTCTGTGTCCCATTCCCGTTTGCACACGCAGATACACACACACGCACACAGTGGGCCAGTGACTTTGGTGGTATGTGTTATTGCACAGATGTGTGTCCCGTTCTCGTTTGCACATGCACGCACAGTACAAATATACATTTATTTAAAAAAATAAACTTACTTGAAATATTTTCACTGTGCTCCTAAATATTTTTGGGTGCTCCTAAATCTTTTCATTTAGGAGCACATGTGCTCCTTGGGAAAAAGGTTAGCGTAGAGCCCTGAGGAACCCTGTTGCGTGCCACCGCTATATTCAATGACAGAGCTCTCATATTTGCGAACGCATAAACTATATCTTAAATTATGGCTGTGTCTAATATGACCGTCGCTTATCAATGACTTGTTTGCGGTCAACATTGTTGAAACGGGATTTTTTTTTAAATCTGTTCATTTCCGTTTTATACCATTTTGAAAAACGCTTGTTTTTTGAAATTTTCAGAAAAAAAATTTAGATTCTGTGATAAACGCCCTTTACTGGAATACACAAAACACATTGTCATTTTTCGGCCTATTTATGAATTGTTTTTAAATAAACGCTATATCGATTATCTTTTTTCCTGATCGCACACACACACACACATACACACATATGGCACACGCTGATATATAGGTGAAAATAGCTCTGATTATCCCAAGACTGGCAAAATAGATTCCTTACATCAGATCAGATGTTCTCCAAAAAGATTATTCCAATTCCTGATCTCTATTCCAAATATCGATTGTGTTTATTGATCCAACGCTGGGTACTGGAAACGCATATTCTCTGCTGTTCTGGTGGTGGGCAATGACTTGGATCGTCTCCGGTTACTTGTCTGACAAGTAAAATGTGGAAGCAGGACTTTTTTTTCTCTCCATACGTTTCATTCAATCCAATCCAATGGGGTGCAGTACCATCCGGAGAGACGATAGGGGGCGGTATTTTCTCTGTTCGAGCTCAGACAGATCCCCACTGGTAACGTGAGGCTAGATTGATGAAAAATGAATGGAAATCGATAATAAAAAAATAACTATTAAAAACGAGATCTCTCGTCAGCTGGCACTCAACGGTTGGCATGAACTAATGAGAAATCTCGTCGTTGGCACTGAAAGTGTTAAAGGGGACATTTAGTCCTTTTCAACAGGCCCCCTAGACCTGTCTTTGATGTATTTTGCTGGGAAAAAAACAACACTCAGATTATGCATTCTAACAGCCTCTATACCCATCTGTTTCAATCCTATTCTCAACGGGCTGTTTCTGTGCCTTTAACACATTCGGCGCCAGACCCAAGATATCCCGGGTTAACTCGCCATGCGTTGGGTGCCAAGACCCGAGATTTCTCGGGTTTTGGTAGTTTATTCCTTTATTCGATATTGTATTCATTATTCATCCATGGACCTCTGTGTTGCCATAGGGAATGAGTCTGAGGTCGCCAAACTGCAATACCGGCCGCATCCCGCTTGATGGCGGTATCGAGCACCCTTTGGAACCTTGTAATGGCCAAACGTCTCCGGTTTCATGTTTCCTTGTTGGGCGAGGGTAGCCGTTCTGCCGGTTCCATTGAAGCGTGTCAAATATCCCCGATCCATATGTTGTGGTCGATTATGCCGTGGGCCAAATGGACATTGGATGTACCAGATGGCGATCAAACAATTGGAATAACATTTTTGGAATACTCCCGATCACAGGTAAGAACGATCTGACGTAAATTTTAGCTTGATCCTGCAATGCTTTTATACAGATCAGGCTGATAAGCATTTTTATCATTCATGCATTCATGATGGAACATAATACCTATGATATAGATTTGATTTTGGGATAATAGCGTATACAGGCAAGAAATGGCAACGTCTATAGTGGAATTTACGTATAGGGCTATAACTCAGCATTTCATGAATTACCCTAGACCGCTCTAAAACATACTTATATTCACCACGGTATAACATGGGAACGTATGGATGGAAACATTTATTCTTTTTCACATATTGAACGATGGATAGGTGATGTCAAATGGGCCATAATATTGTATCCATAGCTAACTATAATATAGTTATAGCTCTTTATACAACGGCATGCAAATTTCTCGATTCTGATTGGCTGAAACAGTCAATTTACACGTATTTATTTTTCATAATCCCACGCTCTTGGTCCCAGGACCCGCCCACAACCGAATTACTATCACTCCGCCGTGCGACTTTGTAGAAAAAAACAAGATGGCGGACAATAATCGTTACAAATGGATATGTTGATAGCGTCATAACGACTAAATAAAAACCGATTCTGTCACGGCGAATGTCTTAGTTCTTTAAACAATGTTGGATGATGTAATTGATGGGTCATGAGTCATTGTGGAACAAAATAAAAATCGCACGAATTGATTGATTGATTGATTAATTGCAATTTTCTTTTTAATTTTTCTTTTCTTTCTATAGAAGCAGCTGGGAGGTGCGCTGTTTTAAGTGAGGGTGGACTGAATGGATATGTTGATAGCGTCATAACAACTAAATGGAAAACTATTCTGTCACGGCGAATGTCTTAGTTCTTTAACACCATGGCGACCGGCGGGGCTTGGTGATTTAGGCCTCAGAGGACAGCGTATTGTAAACAAACCGATGTACTTTCTAAGAGCTTTATATATCATTTATAGTATTGCTATCTGTCCATTCTCATTGTCACTTGAGTGCATAAACCGTGCCTTCATAATGGCTTAAAGAAAATAAAAATCCATCGGTTGGTTGTCATTTTATAGCGTCGTGAATATAAGGTATATCATGCTTTTAGTCTAGGCTTTTCTGCAGGAGGCTGCAAAATAGGCTAAACGCTGGCGCCGTTATATCGAACGCCATTTCTGCTGTATATATACGAATGAAATAAAACAAACTGCGTAGCATCCGGACTATTACAGAGCATCTATGGATGAAATGGGTGCGGCGGGGAACGCCGATTACTATTATTGTTTAGCAATACAGTGTGCGTTCAATATAGCATTTTCATTGACCGATCACGTTACGTTATAAAACAATGTCCAATCCAGCTGTAATTTGGGGTAATATTATCCTACCGTCAGGCCATGTGATCGATGGCAGCATTTCCTCACCAGTCATCGGATTCTGGTAGATCGATATGCACATTGGCTAATCATAAATCCCATTATTCCACGCTGAAAAAAAACGCTCGGCAAGCTGATCCAAGATGGAGGATGTTCGTCTGGGATCAAGGATCTATGATCCGCCCACAGAACTGTACTTGCATATTTTTTTTTAAATCGCATAATGATACTGCAGTGGAGCGATGGCGCCCCTAAGCGGGTCTGGCCGGTACTGCATGTTTCAAAAATCAAATATGTGAAAAGATGCTGGTAGTGGATCGGGTACCTAAGAAGCGTTATAAATATGGAATAAAACAATAACAACTCGTCACGTATATACTCGTGGCTCTGGTCCACAACGCTCTTTTTCGAAACACGTATATACTCATTCTCGTACGCCATAGTGTTAAACAATGTTGGATGATGTAATTGATGGGTCATGAGTCATTGTGGAACAAAATAAAAATTCATTTTTTTACCTACTTTCAATAGAAGCAGCTGGGAGGTGCGCTGTTTTAAGTGAGCATGGCCTATTGAATTGATTGATTGATTGCTTGCTAATTTTATTACTGTCCGCCTGGTTTCCAACTGGTTAAGTTTAGGCCCTCTTTTGAAGTTGGTTAAGGTTAGAGTTTGTCTTTAGAGCAGGGCGATAGACCACCAGCCCTGGTTCCAAACTCTAACCTTAACCAACTTCGAAAGAGGGCCTAAACTTAACCAGTTGGAAACAAGGCGGACAGTAATAAAATTAGCAATCAATCAATCAATCAATTCAATAGGCCATGCTCACTTAAAACAGCGCACCTCCCAGCTGCTTCTATAGAAAGTAGGTTAAAAACGAAAGAAAAGTTGGATGTGTTAGTTTGTTGGATGTCTAGGTGAAAGACAGTTGGATGTGTTAGTTTGTTGGATGTCTTAGTTGAAAGACAGTTGGATGTGTTAGTTTGTTGGATGTCTTAGTTGAAAGACAGTTGGATGTGTTAGTTTGTTGGATGTCTTAGTTGAGAGACAGTTGGATGTGTTAGTTTGTTGGATGTCCTACTGAGAACAGTTGGATGCACTTCCGAGCTGCTTCCACATGGAGGCAACTTCTCTTTTTTTCTTTTTTGGGAACTACTTTTTCTGGCGGATGGTTTTTTCAATAAATCTTCAATTAATGTGTTTATTGTATAGCAATAAGGTTGGATGAATGTGCCAGTTGTATAAAAGCATTACACCACTTGTAGTCGTGGATTGTGAAAATTAGACAAATTTTCACAATCCACTCCTGCGCGTGATGTAATGCTTAAACACAAAATGTGACTCAGTCCTATCGTTTAAAGATAGGACTAGCTACAGCGGGCCCTAACTAATAGCTGGCGCCGAATGAGTTAATGAGCGAGCTGCTTTATCGTACAAATGCGATAATTATCGCACATCTAGCCAATTATCGTACACAAGGCAAAATGTATGTTTGCTTCATCCGCTAGTGTTAGCTTTTAGCAATGATAGCAGCCAGTTGGCTCGCTTGTTGGATTATCTCACGTTCGCTAGTATTAAGTAAAAACAAAACCATACATTAATGTGGAAGCTCAGACATTTCAAGCATTAACTAACTTTTGGAATGAATGTTTTTGTTGAAATAACGTTAGCCTGCTGCGACTCCCAAATATCTAGCTGTTTTCAATGACCGCAGCCAGCTACCTCGCTTGTTTGATTATCTCACATTTGCTATTAAGTAAAAACTAGGGATGTTCGATATTGGCTTTTTTTTTTACCAATATCCGATATACCGATATTGTCCAACTCTTCATTTCCGATACCGATATATGCAGGGTTTCCTCCCAAAAAAAACTGAAACATTTCAGGTAATTAACATTACATATCTCTTGTCGTGGAATTAACACTTTGGTCGCCAAAAACGCCTTACCACGTCATTCCCCGCCATGCTCATTCTGCCAAAGACGCCGTACCACGTCATTGAGATCAATATTTCAAAAATCTGTGATCGCAATTGTTACGTACCCCCGTAGGGAGACGCAACACAAGGCCACAGACAGGGTAGGTGAGGGTGCAGTGACACAAAACGCCAGAGACAAATTGCAAAATAATAATATTTATTTCACAAGTAAGGATCAGCAACACAGAGAGCAAAGAGGACCTACCAGTGAGCACCAAATCAAATATTAAAAGGAAACAAAAACCCACCCCCCCCTTTACAGGCGCGGACGCCCCAAAGTACAGGTGGTGGTGCTCACTCTAAAGCTGGTGTCTTTAACAGTAGGTCGCCTACGTGATGCAGAATGTAGACCCAGGGTATCTTCCTGCCCTCAATGTCCCTGTGTGTGAAACAAAAGGTTAGCAACAAGATCACCATAAACTGGGTGACGAGTTAATTAACAAATACACAATACAGGTTATGGGTAACAGAAAAATATACAACAGGCAGGATCACACAAGGTACAGTACTATGATAAATGGCTAAACCACCAGAGCCTTGACCAGCTCTCACACAATTGTTAGCTCAACAGAGCTGTAACTGGCTCATGTAACAAACATGAGCCCCACAGAGCTTTAACTAGCTCTCTCACAAATACGAGCCCAACAGAGCTTTAAAATGAGCCCAAACACAAATCAAATGAGAGCCCTAACACAACACCACCAGATAGTTACCAACATACACCGACCGGGCTCTGGCTAACATTGCATACACAGGGATATATGAAGGGATGTGGAGGTCAATTAGTCTGATGAGCCTCAGCTGCTGTTGCTGCTGCTTCTGCTGCTGTTGCTGTTGTTTGGAGTGGGATGGTGATTGACCCTGAGAGTGGGATAGGTTATACAGGAGGGAGACAAAAAAAACAACAATACAACCTGCCTACATACATAACACATATATATATATAATCCCCATACAATATAATAATACATGCATACATAATGATATAAGGACACCGTCCGTAACAGCAATCATATTTCTCCCCCAGAGACTTGAGATCTACTGTTGATCCCCTCTCAACTCTCCAACGGTTCAAGAGCGCCATCTGGTGGCTAGGGATGGGTACCTTTCACATTTGAACCGATACCGGTACCCAACGGTACCTTTTTTCGGTACTTTAGTCTCAAGAAATTTTATTTACCTACCTCAGTCGTGAAAAAAAAATCCAAACTTCAAATAACTACAATTTCGACAGTTTTCGGCTTGCCATTGCTCCGACTGCTTTGTTGTTGAATCAAGTCAAGTCCTAGGTAAGCATATATTGTGCGTGTGAACGTTGTAAAACGTTTTTTTTTCTTTTTTTTCTTTTCTCTCTCTCGGTATCTCACTTGAATCGATTTTCGGTTCGGTACCTCAAAAGAACCATATTCGGTACCCATCCCTACTGGTGGCCGATCGCCGGATCGCCCAAACCGGAAACAGGAAACGGAAGCTGGTGCTCATTCCAATTCGGTCCGATCACTCGCTAATAGTCCCAGGACTCGAGCTAGACGCAATGGATAGCAATCCGTTACCAATAACTCGATAAACAACATGATTTGGACGTATATACTATTATACAACCTGGAAATGGATCGCATATTTCTACATCCCATAATAGGAATATTTCTGCTCCACGCTCATTGCCCAACGCTACGAGGAAGCTACGGTGAGATTCAGTGTTTTTTTTTTTAACGTGTTCGATATAAACTGCTCTGATGATCATATCACCCACACTAGATGAATCATCTAACGTTGGCCACGGAATTATAAACGACCCCCCCCCCCCCATCCGGTCAACATCAGATGATAAGTAGTAACTACTAGAAGCACGTCCATTTGACATTTTTTATCTCGCGCAGATCGCTATCAAACTGTATTTGATCATCAATATAATGCATTTAGGGCTATAAATCACGTTCTGGAGAATGCTGCAGAAAACGATAAAAACATACTTATACTTTAGACCGTATTTTAGTATGAATATGTGAATGAAAAAGTATAACGTTGCTACACCCTGAACAATAGATACTTGACGTTGAATGGGCCATAGTAATGTCAATTTAGCGATACAATTTAAAAAGTTATAGCCCTGCAAAGAAGGGGAACTTCTCCATAGACAAATAGAGCTGGCGTGGGATGGTTTATTATGAATATAAGCCTGGCGACGGTGTTATTAGATCCATAGCTATAATATAAAATATAGGTTTAGCAGCTCTACAAACAAGGTGAGCGTTTACATGGGGTTAATGGGCGGCAAGGCCTATGCACTTCCCGGAAGGGGGCGTGGCACCCAATTTGTTAACCGATACCGATCATTTATGATATTACATTTTAATGCCAATATCGGACATCCCTAGTAAAAACAAAATCATATGTTAACGTGGGGAGGGGGGACTATTTGATTAGTATTTGCATAGTTCCCAGTGACTATTGAATAGCAATTTGTGTGAGTTTGTGATGTGAGTTTTGCCCATCCCTAGTAACTAACTACGGTGTTATCAGTCATCAAGCCTTGAAGAGGGTGTACTCTTATCAGACTGCTTTGCTTTGTGTTTTAGGAGGGGAAGATTGTCAGTTTTGACCCAACCAACAATCAGATTGAGCTGCAGCTGACCTATGCTGCTAAAGGTGGACTGAACCAGGGTAAGGGGGTAATCTATCAGTGTACTATCAGGTACTGGGGCAGATAGCAGACTGGACTAGGGTAACAGGGTAATCCATCAGTGTACTATCGGGTACTGGGGCAGATAGCAGACTGAACTAGGGTAACGGGGTAATCCATCAGTGTACTATCAGGTACTGGGCAGGGCTCCCAGACTAACCTTTTACATTGGTTGCACCAGTGCGCCTAACTTTTTCATTTAGGTGCACCAGCACATAATTTAGGTGCACCCAAACATTTTCACTGCGCCTTTTGCCGCTGCAATAATACATTTTAAGCATTACCTTTACCATTACCTTTTTTGTCAGTTCCCATACACATTAGTAATTTCTTAAGATGTTATATAAATTATTGTAAAAAATAACATTGTATTACAGTTAGCTCGCAAAGTCCAATCCTTGGCTGTCCCCAAGCCTGTTTTTGGGATTCGAACATTCGTCAGGGTTTTTCGAACGGACATTCGAACCATAGTTTTTAATCATGCAAACAATTTGCTCCTAAATACAAATAGTCTTTCGGGTATTTTATTTTTAAAAATGGCCACTTCCGTCCGCGCCTCACTCCAGCGTACTTGATTTACTCACAGGTTTTTTCTAGTTACATTTCGTTCTTGCTCCCGTTCTGCTCTAGTGGGATATTTACCTCGTTACTTATTGTAACCTGAAAGCTTTCGCTACATGCACCTTACATTTGCCCGGCCACGCCCATTTGTGACCGTGCTTCTTCCTTCCCTCATAATTTCATTCGGAAGTGTCTTGCTCAGGGTTTCCGTTAGAAAAAATTGTTGCCGGCCTCAGTGTCAAATGAGAGAAATTCCGGTCAGAGTTTATTGAGCTTAAAAACAATTGATAGGCAAAAGAATGACAACAAAACAAAAGAATGACATCATCAAGGCATGTAGATTTATAATATTTTTACTTAAAACTAGGCTACTTTTGCGTATAAAGTCATTATATTCCAAATAAAATAAGTCCCGAGACTCGTGCTGCTGCCGACTTTAAATCAAATAGGTGTCTGTGGGCAGTCGCCCGACATTAATAAACAACAGTCTGTTATAATCACATTTTTATGAGCTAACGAATTCCGTTATATTGGACATTTGTATTAATTATATCAAGCGAAGAACTGAGAAATTTGGCAGAGAGAGACGGCAACATTATCGTGGGTTTGCGTGACGACTCTCTCTCTCTCCACCTCCCAATGACTTATTTGCGAGAGTATGTCCATGCAGAGCAGCAGATTCAGCTGTTATTGGCTCTTTTCTGGGGACCGCACAGCAGCGCCCCCCACCCAACATTGAATTGCAAATGGCTGAATTGGAGTACTGCTGGAGTACTGCACTGTGCTGCTGCTGCTCCGGCTCTGCAGCTTCACAAAAGTTTGCACACCCAGCACTAAGCTCTCGCTGACAACGTCGTTGTCATTATTAGAAGCAACGATGAAACAAATGTAATTGTTTCGTTCATCGCATAGGCTATTTAATTTTAGCCTATTTTAATACAATTCAAATAATCAAATTGTGCTTAGACTCAGGGAATTATTTTCACCGGACATTAAGACCGGAGAGATTAAATATGTCGGACTTCAACAGATTTTGCCGGTCAAATACCGGTAATTACCGGCTAACGGAAACGCTGGTCTTGCTATAGGCGCACTTTAGACAGTGGAAATTTAGCTTATAGTTTTTTCTTGTTGCTGTTTCTTCGAGATGGCATCGCCTCCGAGACTCAAGAAGCCTTTCTTGGAGCTCCACCAAGCGCTCCCTCCTTCCAACCTCTGCTGTTCGCCTCGGTGGTGTACGGCACCGAGTGCAGTGCCGCCTGAAGGCCGTTGAGCGCCCCTCACTTGTGAAGAAGATGGCTTGACATTTATACATGACAGAAGGGTGGGGCCATGTGACCAGGTGGGAAGGAGGATGCGATTGCATAGGAGGGTGAGACATTGGGGGTGGGGGTAGGTGCTTCAAGGGGAGGGGCTGACCTGGAAGGGGGTAGGAGTTTGAGACACAAAAGAAGGGATTGATTGATTGATTGAAAACTTTATTAACAGATTGCAGAATGGGTACAATACAGTACAGCTCAATACACACAATTGTTAAGGGGATGCAGACCAGAGAAAGACTTTCGTCTTGTTTACATCAGGGTCCCCCATTTTCAATTCATCAGGACATATATGACATACATGACATACAGATAGTCAGTACTGCTACATCTATACATTTATGACATACCAGATTTGCAAATACAGTACTGTTTGTGATACAGAAGGAGTCAAGAAAAGGGAGTATATACATTTGACGTAGAAACTGTACATTGGAGGAGGTTGGGTGGGGGGGGGGTTGGGTACACTGGGATATTGACAACCATACTGGGTAATTTACATTGGAGGTGGTTGGGGGGGGGGGCACACTGTATAAACAAGCAAAACTGTACATTGAGGGGGGGGGGGGGGGGGGGAGACTCTGTACAAACAAACAAAATTGTACATTGGACTATTGACAAAACCATACTAGGTAAATGACTGTACATTGGAGGGGGTTGGGTTAGGATATTTACAGGGGCCAGTGTTGAATTGCAGTCTCCCGTAGGTGTCTCTTGAGAGAGGTTTTGAAAGTGGGTAGTGATCCACATTCCTTTACAGCTTTGGGTAGGGCGTTCCACATTGATGTGGCATAATTGCGAAACGTGTTTAGTCCCTTATTTGAGCCGAATCTGGGTTTAACATGATTTGTGGAGCTCCCTCTGGTGTTGTGATCGTGGTATTCACTGACCTTTGGGAAGTATTTTGCCATGTACATGGGTACCTTGGTCGTGTAGTGTATCTTGTAGACCAGGCCCATTGCAAGTTGCTGTACTCTGTCATCTACTCTAAGCCATCCTAGGTTGTCAAAGTGGGCAGGGGTGAGGTGGGTTCTAGGAGTAAGGTCAAGCAGTAGTCTGACCAGTTTGTTTTGAGATGTTTGTAATTTTGTTTTTAGCGCCTTTGAGGTGCTTTGGTACCATGAGGTGCAAGCATAGTCGTAGTACCCCTGAATGAGTGCTCCTGCCAGAGTCTTCAGGGTATTCTTGTTTACCAGAGAGGAGATCCGGTACAAGAATCGAGTTCGTTGGTTGACTTTTTTTATTACATTGGATGCCATTTTGTCACAGGAGAGATTAGCCTCTAGGATGGAACCCAGGTAGGTAATTTCATCTTTCCTTGTGACAATATTGTCACCCACTGTAACTGAGAAGCCGTCGGTCTTGCTGAGTTTGTTATTTGAACCGAAGAGAATGGACTCTGTTTTGCCCATGTGTAATGATAGTTTGTTATCAGCGAGCCATATGCAGATTCTGCCTAGTTCCGAGCTGAGGGTTTTTTCAACCTGTAACTTGTTCTTGTCAGAGACCAGCAGGGCTGAGTCGTCCGCAAACAGGAACAAGTTGCAGTCACAAGCTGACGACATGTCATTCGCATAAATTAGGAACAGTAGCGGTCCTAGTATGCTTCCTTGTGGAACACCACAGCTCACTGTGAGAGGGGGGGATAGGGTACCGTTTACCTCCACCATCTGTTCCCTCCCCTCAAGGTAGGATTGCATCCAGCTCACTGATAGACTATCAAAACCAATTGCTTTTAGCTTGTCAATCAGAATGGAGTGATTGACCGTGTCAAAGGCCTTTTGTAGGTCCAGCATGACCATGCCGCAGTATTTGCCTGGAAGGGGGATGGTTTAGGTATGGAGGTGATCAGGGGAGACTGATTAGATCAGGGGACAAAGGATTGATGGGGTACCATAGTAGGTGTGGGGGATGGGTGACAAAATGGGAGGCGGGGGATGCATACAATTTTCACTACACTACCCTACCATGGCTTTTGGATTTATTTGACGGATACAAAAAGGTAATAATATATGTAAAATATCATATACTGCGACAAATGCATATTAATTGAAAATATAATCCTGTATCTCCTTCAGGTTACGTGGAGCCCGGTAAGTTTGACCTGGTCTACGACAACGCAGATGGTTCGTCAACGATAGAATATGCTGTGTCCCGTGGCTCCCTGGTGAGATACTACATTATAACACTGTTTTACTGATTACCCTTAAAGAGGCCCAAAAACAAAGCTCATATATTTGCTACTTTTAATTCACAAAAAGGGTCAACAGTCCACCTTATTGGAAGTGGAGCCCGCACATCCACTCTGGTGATCAGCTGCCTGGCAAACACCAGTGGAGCACGCACATCCACTCTGGTGATCAGCTGCCTGGCAAACACCAGTGGAGCACGCACATCCACTCTGGTGATCAGGTGCAGGACAGAAGATCAGCATAAAAACGATAGAATCTGCACACTGTTAAACTTGATCCAGCTATATTTATTGTGATCAACGTTCTGATCTAACGATCAGGATACATACATCTTGATGGAGATCCTTTGATTGAAACGTTGAATACTAGAGCCCAACTGATTACATCGGGTGGCCAATTTAATCTGTTGATATTGGCCCATCACAGACATATCGGTATCACCGTATATGTTGGCCGATAGGTGCAATAAACATAATGTGGCGAAAAATTACCACTAAAATTACTATTACCTTATTATCAAGACAACTTCATCATTAGTGAAGACTAAGCTATTTAGAATATAGAACATGCAATGCAAACTATTTTTGTTCCAGCTCAAATATAATTCAGTTAATGTTTAGGATGGAAAAAGTAAGGTGTGGAACTACACACACACACACACACACACACACACACACACACACACACACATGCATACATTTTACACAATTTTCATTTTGGCTCTGTACACCACTATAATGGATTTGAAATGAAACAATCAAGATGTGCTTTAAGTGCAGACTTTCTTTAATCAGCTTTACTTTGAGGGTATTTACATCTAAATCGGGTGAACGGTGTAGGAATGACAACAATATATATGTGCATTCCCTTTTTAACACATTCCCTGCCACGCAATTTGAGCATCTTATACCATTCTCTGCCAGCACTGTAAGTAGGGATGGGTACCTTTCACATTTGTACCGGTACCTGTGAATCGATACCGGTACCCAACGGTACCTTTTTTCGGTACTTTCAGTCGTGAAAAAAAAATCCAAACTTCAAATAACTACAATTTCGACAGTTTTCGGCTTGCCATTGCTCCGACTGCTTTGTTGTTGAATCAAGTCAAGTCCTAGGTAAGCATATATTGTGCGTGTGAACGTTGACATGAAAAGAAAAAAGTTAAAAAAAAGTTTTTTTTTTTTTTTTTTTGGTATCTCACTTGAATCAATACTCGGTAGTACCGACGTGTTTCGGTTCGGTACCTCAAAAGAACCGAATTCGGTACCCATCCCTAACTGTAAGTCTATGGAGATGTTCACCTTCTTTGCAGGGCTATAACTTTTTAGATTGTATTTGACATTACTATGGCCCATTCAACATCGATTATCTATCGTTCAGGATGTAGGAACGTTTTACTTTTTCATTCATACATTCATATAGGGCTGGGCGATATGGCCAAAAACGTTATCGCGATAAAATTATAAAATTATTTTCATATAACTATCGATAATTATCGTCGATATAATGTCTGTCAAGTTTAATTAACTTCTTATGCCCGGCGCCGATGGACGGGCTATTAATAGACTTGTTTTGCTGCTGCGAATGTCTCGAGAGTCGAGTTGATGTCGTCATCAGTCCGCGCACGTTAGCAGTTAGCCAGAGCAAGCGGAGTATCTCATGACAATGTACTAAATATGACCCTAAAATACTCTGTTCCGCCCCAATACATTGCAACGACGTCCACCGTATACCCCACACTACTATAACAGTTACCCTCAGAATTCAAAACGCACACCAACTCGGCAGGTAAACTGTAAAATAGCGCCGTGCAAGCTAATTATCCTAGCCAGCCTCGATTCCAAGCGGAGTATTCCATGACAATGTACTAAATATGACCATAAAATACTCTGTTCCGCCCCAATACATTGCAACGACGTCCACCGTATACCCCACACTACTATAACAGTTACCCTCAGAATTCAAAACGCACACCAACTCGGCAGGTAAACTATAAAATAGCGCTGTGCAAGCTAATTAGCCTAGCCAGCCTTGTTGACTACTGGAGTCCTACCTCCGGGTCTCCTTCCGCTGTCGGCCATCTCCTTCACTGATTGGTTGTTAGTGCGTGTGCTCATATCCAAGCTTGGAAAATCGATATATCGAAACTTTGCGACCACGTTTCATGTTTATTTCGAGGAAATAATTTATCGCGATAGTTATCGTTATCGTTTTATCGCCCAGCCCTACATTCATACGAAAATACCGTCTAGAATATAAATATGTTATCGTTTTCTGCAGTAATTCCTAGAACGTGAGATATAGGCATAAACGCATATATAGATTATCAAATGCCGTTTGTTGCCGATCCACGCTATATTAAAAATTTCAACTGTGCATGATCCTAAACGTTATGACTGATCATGCGCGGATGAACGGAGGGAGGGGGGGGGGGGTCGTTTATAATTCCGTGATCATCGTTAAATGCTTTATGTAGTATGGGTGATATATTGATCAGAGCCGTTTGCATGGATAATAATAAACAAACAGGCTGAAAGTAACGTCGGCGTCCTCTTACCGTTCGACGATGAGACTGGAGGAAAAAGATCCCAGTATTGAAGCGTTGCAGAGTTGTGCCGGCTCACACTGCATCAGACCAGGCTCCGTGAGGGAAATATGAATAATATGGCGAAAAATTTAAATATGATCTCAATAACGTTGTACGCCGTGGATTGGCAGAATTAGCATGAACTTGAAACACGTTGTACGACGTTTTTGGCGCAGGATGTGTTAAGAAGACAAAAGTTTTTGGACAATTTGATGCTCAGCTGTTCCATGGCCAGGTGTGTTATTCCCTCATTATTTCATTTATAAGGAGCAGATAAAGGGTCTAGAGCAGACCTGGGCATTGTACGGCCCGCGGGATGATTCTGACCGGCCCGCGAAAGATTACATGATAATAAAAAAAAATAAAAAAAAAATAAAAAAAAATATATTTTTTTAATATTTTTTTTTATTTTTATTTTTTACTTTTTTTTTTTCATGTCAACGTTCACACGCACCGTATATACGCTTAGGAGACATGCTCAGAAGATGTTGGTTCTCTTTGGATCCACCTACATATGTGAACAGACATTCTCAGTCATGCCGTTTACCAAGTCCAGGTACAGATCCTCTCTCACTGATAAACATCTGGCAGCTGTGCTTCGCATCTCCACCTCAGACATGCAACCTGACTTTGATGGACTTGTTAAAGCTCAACAGAGACTGGATTTCTCACACTGAATGAAAAAAAAGAACTGAAGAACACTAAAATGTGGAAATATAACAAGTGAAATGGGACACTTGATATTTTTTTTTCTTTTTTTTGCACAGTTCTGAAAACATAAAATGTTTAATATAGGCATGTAAAGTAAAAAAGGCTACAAAACTGGGACACTTTTCTTTACACAGTTCAGTGACATGTCTTGTTTATTTTTGCTATAAGATGATGTGATGTCTTTAGAAAGCTAAGAAAATCCTTGTTTCAATAGTATATGAAACTCAAAAATCCCATTGTTATTAATGTTTCACATTTTGTTTATCATTTTGGAAATAAATTCTATTTGAATAAATTATATTTTTGAAAGCTATAACCTCACCTTTTAATTGCCAAATAATAACATACACTCTTACCAGGGGTCAAAACAATGCCATTTACTGCTTTTTATATAGAAATAAAATGTATATTATGCATAATTGAGTTTGGAATTTTGGCCCGGCCCCCCAACATATTTTCAGTTGCTCATTCGGCCCCCCGGGAAAAATAATTGCCCACCCCTGGTCTAGAGTTAATTTCAAGTGTGGTATTTGCATTTAGAATTTGTTGCTGTCGACTCTCGGTATCTGGTCCAAAGAGCTGTCACTATCAGTGAAGCAAGCCATCATTAGGCTGAAAAATCTAAACAAACTCATCGGAGAGATAGCAAAAACATTAGCTGTTGCCAAATCAACTGGTTGGTACATTCTTGAAAAGAAAGAATGCACTGGTGAGCTCGGCAACACCAAAAGACCCGGAAGACCACGGAAAACAACTGTGTTGGATGACAGAAGAATTCTTTCCCTGGTGAAGAAAAGCCCCTTCACAACAGTTGGTCAGATCAAGAACACTCCAGGAGGTAGGCGTATCTGTGTCAAAGTCAAAGTCAACAATCAAGAGAAGACTTCACCAGAGTGAATACAGAGGGTTCACCACAAGATCAACCATCGGTGAGCCTCAAAACAGGAAGACTAGAGTTGGCCAAAAAAGAAAAAAAGCGTATACATTTCCGCAACAAAATTCTATGGACAGATGAGACGAAGATCAACCTGTACCAGAATGATGGTAAGAGAATGAGTATGGAGAAGGAAAGGAACTGCTCATGATCCAAAGCATACCACCTCATCAGTGAAGCGTGGTGGTGGTAGTGTTATGGTCTGGGCATGGAATGTTATGCAATGGCCAAGTCAGTAACCTGACCTGAATCCAATTGACCATGCATTACACTTGCTGAAGACAAAACTGAAGGGAAAATGTCCCCAAGAACAAGCAGGAACTGAAGAATGTTGCAGTAGAGGCCTGGCAGAGCATCACCAGGGACGAAACCCAGCATCCGGTTATGTCTATGGGTTCTAGACTTCAGGCTGTCATTGACTAAATATTTTTTAAATGACAATTTGATTTATGATTGTTAAACGTTTGTCAAATTACTTTTGGTCCCATAAAAAAAGGGGGGGGGGGGCACATGTAGAAACTGTTGTAATTCCTACACACTGTTCACCTGATTTGGATCTATTGCCCTCGAATTAAAGCTGAAAGTCTGCACTTAAAAGCACATCTTGATTTTTTATTTTTTTTTTAAAGTCCATTGTGGTGTACAGAGCCAAAATTGTGTCAATTATATAGTATAGTCATGGACCTAACTATATATAATTAATATAAAAATACTATATATATAAAGAATATCAGCCAATATATCGTATCGGTACAGTATCAGTCGGGCTCTAATGAATACAATGGGGATGAGCGTGCAGATTCTATTATTTTTAAACTCCACCTAGTTTGATTAAGTGTTAATGAGTGTTTTTGAGTGAAGTGAACTACGCAGTGATGCCGTCTAGAGGACTCTGAACCCCTGTTGTTAATTAAAGCCCAATGAAATGATGTCGTAAAATAATAAGAATTAACCCACAGGCATCAGCGAGGGACTCTGTTGAGTTGTCTGTTGTTAAAATGTCAGCAGTGGTGGAAGTTCACAGTTCCTTTACTTAAGTAAAAGTAGAAATACCCAGATAAATGAATACTCTGGTAAAAGTCCTTTATTTAAATTCTACTTAAGTAAAAGTAGAGAAGTATTTGCTATTGAATGTACTTAAAGGAACATGCCAACATTTTGGGAAATTAGCTTACCGTCTTCTCCAGACAAGAAGATAGATACCAGTTTCCTTTCTGTGCGTTCAGTAGAAAGCCATCTAGCTGCATGTTAGCCTAGCTTAGCACAATGAATGGACATGGCCGGTTAGCCTTCGGGGGAGGTGTTAGTTGGACAATACCTAGGCTAACCGGCCATGTCCGCTTCCATTCATTGTGCTAAGCTAGGCTAACGTGCAGCCAGATAGCTTTCTACTGAACGCACAGAGAGGAAACTGGTATCTATCTTATCATCTTTTCCAGAGAGAGACGAGAAGCTAATTTCCCCAAAATGTTGGCGTGTTATTTTAAGTATCTAAAGTAAAAGTAGGCATTCTATATGACGTTTGTGTATTCCAGTGCTTGGGAGCATTCAAACCTCGATCCATTGACCTCTAAAGGTTATGTTAACACTTTGGTTGCCACTTGTTAACATGGTAAAACGTGGTTGAATGCCAGCACCCACTTCAATGCTAGCGTTCTGAACGCATAATCTCCGTCTTAAATTATGGCTATGCGTCTAATCTCCCCGTCGTTTATCAATGACTTGTTTGCAGTCAACATTGTCGAAATAGGGGCGCCCTCGTGGCGCATACCATAGTGCCTTGCGCACCTACGCGTCCGACCCGGGTTCGATCCCAGCTCCCGTCGTTATTTGTCGCATGTCCTCCCCACCTCTCCTCCCGTTCACCCTCTCCTCTCTGTCCTGCGTGACCAATAAAGCTGTAAAAATGCTAAAAAAAATTATAAAAACATTGTCGAAATGGATTGTTTTTTTATCGGTTCATTTCCATTTTATAGCATTTTGAAAAGCCCTCGTTTTTCAGGAAAATATATGGATTCCGTGATAAACGGCATTTACTGGAATATTCTGGCATACACAAAAAAACTGTCATTTTTCGGCCTATTTATGAATAGTTTTCAAATAAACGTTAGATTATCGATAGTATATGTGTACTTATGCACGCTATATAAGCGATCTGAAAAAATATTCTCATTTCCTGATCAGCGCGCGCACACACACACATACACACACATAGGGCACACGCTGATATATAGGTCAAAACAGATCCGATTACCCCAAGACTGGTCAAATAAATTGCTTACCTCAGATCAGATGTTCTCCAAAAAGATTATTCCAATTCCTAATCGCCATTCCAAATATCGATCGCGTTTATTGATTCAGCGTTGGGTACTGTAAATATGTATTCCACGTTGTTTTGCGGCTCGGCCATCACTTGGATCCTTCAGTTGGCTTGACGGAAAAAGTTAAATGAGGAACCCCCCCCCCTTCATCAGTCTAATCTAATGGGGTGCAGTTACACAGGGAGAGACGATAGGGGGCGGTATTTTCCCAATGGAGCTCAGAGAGTCTGCAACACTAGCGTGAGGCTCGATTGATGAAATATGAATTCAAATCGCTAATAAAAAAAAATTCAACTGGCGGCATGAACTAACTACAAAACGTGTCAGTGGCACTCAAAGTGTTAAGTAGTATGTGGTACAGTTATGCTGCTCTGATTACGTCCTCTTGAAGTTGACTGGCTTGAAATAAGTACCATGTGAGATTGTCTGGGCATATTGGGGGACAGACGCATACACACAAGAAATGCATGTCGTAATTAAAATGTACTCAGAAATGTTTGTCTGAAGAAGTCTGTCACCAAAATTCTATTTATTTTTCTGAACTGGTATGACTGAATGTACATTTTTACAATTCATTAAAACTGTTTATTTTTTTATAATTTATTTTGCGTTGTGTCAAAATAATTAGTGGCATTAATATGCATTTGTGTTAATGTGGTATTAACTTGGACAGCCCTAGTTGTAACGACTTATGAACATAAAATAGTGTCCAAATCCCAGTAAGATCATCTTAGCGTGTCGGTGTGTATGCAAAGTTGGTCTTCATTCACCATCAGTGATCCAGCTCCAGGGCCCTCTTTTATCAATAATGCGTAGAAAGTGTTCTATTTTTGTTCCTAAGCACGGAATTTAGAATGTCTACGCACATAAAAATCTGGATTTATCAAACATGCATACACAGGTCCTATGCACACCTGCAAGTACTCCGTGTTGATAAATGCCAAATGCTCCGTGCTCGTGCACGATTTTAAGTATTTGCATACAGAACCGCCTCTAATTTACCATATATGGTAATGAAACACCCCCATGTAATGTAGAATAATGGACTAAGCGGACTTGAAACTTCACTGAGAGCGAGTCCTCCGTGATCAATCTTGCTCTCAGTGAAGTTTCAACAGAGGTAATTTATTCTAACTAACTATTTGAAGCATTTCGTTGTGACCAATCTTATTTGGAAACATGATAAAAATAATAGTATTTCGCTTTTTATTTTAAACAATATTTAATCGCATTTGGAGGTGGGTGTTCTGCGTCTGGACCTTGTAGAAGTGGAGCAATATTCCATTTACTTAGGTGTGTATTTTAGGCGGATTTTCAGAAAATAGGGCTCCGGGCTTAAAGGGGAGATGAAGCGTTAAACAATATGAGCCTAGTTTGTTTGTTGTGTACCTTGGGTAAGACATGGTTCTATAATCAAATGTGAAATCCTGCTTATTTGTCTGAAAACTCAAATGTAATTTCCCTGTTTTTGCCATGGGCGCCGCCATTTTAGATTTTGCTGGATGGTGACGTCCCGGTGATGGTTTGGGCTGGGTCCGGTTTACAGTGTTGGTTAGATGGCTACGTAAATATGGAGTGTCGTGAAAGTCAGTCAGTAAATTGTCAACCAAATGTAACGTTACCTACAGAAAAAATATATATTATATAATGATACTATTGTATTATCTGCGAGACACACACCCACAGTCTGAGTCAGAGCAATAGTTCAACTTGACTTTTTCCTCCCTCAATAATGTTATTTATGTACGTTATCATTATGTAAACAAATGCGCATATGGATTGTTTGCTGCAACGCTTCTGAATGAATTGAAGCATTAATAAATAAGCAGATAATTAAATTAGATGTCCATAACATTTGTGTTTTTAATTAGCATAGCCTAAATAAATATTAATTCAAGAAGTTAAAGGGGAACTATCTTATAAATGGCCTTTTTCAGTGTTTAGCATTGTTTCCTAGCTATGTGGACTTATATTACCGTACTTTTCGGACTATAAGCCGCGGCTTTTTCCCCCATTTTTCGACCCTGCGGCTTATATAACGGTGCGGCTTATATGTGACTCGACGTGACCAAACCCGAAAATGTTAAAATCAAAATATTGCTTTTTTGACTGCATTGAAATGTTATTTATCTGTTCCCTTATTTGCTAAACTTAATACAACTTGTAAATGAGTTAATTCTTGTTATTTGTCCGACAGTATTGTGTCCCAATGGTAATTACATATGGTAATTAAACATTAAAACACCTGCGGCTTATAGTCCAGTGCGGCTTATATATGTACACATCATTCAATTTAGCTGCTGCGGCTTATAGTCAGGTGCGGCTTATAGTGCGAAAAGTACGGTAATATGATCTATGTCTCTAATTCTCATATTGGCGCATTCTTCCAATTCTCCTCTCACAATATTCACCCTCACTGAACTGAGTCATCTGAAAATGTGCTGATTTGATTGTGATGTCAGAGAGACTCAGCTGCATGATAATGTGGCAGATGCCACCAGGCCACACAGTGGTTTAGGAGCCCAGCCTCAAAACGACTCGAGATCTTGAGGTAGAAAAATGCTGTTTTTGAGGACTTGATTAGAAATACAAAAGAATGAATTAAAAAAAATAAAGAATTACAGAGGTGTTCCATAAACTCACATGAATTGTGTAAAAGTGCCCAAATAGTGAAAGAAATAGTAAAATAGTTCCCCTTTAAATACTGAATTAACGACATTTATTAACAGGCTGAAAGTTAAAACGAATAAAAAACTATTCGCCTATTTAACACATCCCATGCCGGAAACGGCTTACGACGTGTTTCAAGTTCATGCGAATTCTGCCATTCCACAGCGTACGACGTTATTCAGATCATATTTCATTTTTTCGCCATGTTATTCATAATTCCCTCACGGAGCCTGGTCTGATGCAGTGGGAGCTTGCACAACTCTGCAACGCTTCAATACGGCGGCCTGGTGGATGATCGGCGAGTTGCAACCGGAAGTGGATCTTTGGAGATCTCCGGTGCATCTGACAAATGCGTCCGGCACTCGCATATTGTTGCGGGACTGTATACACACGTCGGTGTGTAGCGATCGCTGCCATAACGCAATAATCGATACGATTTGACCGTGTATTATGATTATACAAACCGGAAATGGATTTAGGAGATTGCCGTCAAATAAGTGGGATCTTTTTCCTCCAGTCTCATCGTCGAACGGTAAGAGGACACTGATGTCATTTTCAGCGCGTTTGTTTATTATTATCCATGCAAACTGCTCTGATCAATATATCACCCATACTACATAAAGCATTTACTGACGATCACGGAATTATAAATGCCCCCCCCCCCGTTCATCCGCGCATGATCAGTCATAACGTTTAGGATCATGTACAGTTGACATTTTTAATATAGCGTGTATCGGCAACAAGCGGCATTTGATAATCTATATATGCGTTTATGCCTATATTTCACGTTCTAGGAATTACTGCAGAAAACGATAAACGATAAAAAACATATTCCAGATAGTGATCTAATACGTTCATCAATACGTTCTCATTTTATAGCGCCGTGAATATAAGTGTTATACGGCATTTGGTCTAGTATATTTCCTGGAAGGCGAGATAAAGGGCTAATAGTTACTATTAACGTTATATCCAATGGCATTTCCGTTATACAGATGCTACAGTTAAAACTCAAACTGCATATGATCGGCACGATCCTCAAGCATGTATGCATGAAAGGGGGGGGCGGGGGACGTCGTTTCTTATTATTGATTACCAATAACCGTGTTCGTCTACAGCTTCACAAAGACACTCTGGCGTCACGAGTGAATATTTCCCGTGCGTAAAATAAATATCATATTCTCAAAATAAACTGACTGGCCAGAAATTATTGCTGGCGGGCCAATGTCGGCCCGCGGGCCGCCTATTGCCGACCCCTGCCTTATACCATTTGTTCTGACTGACGTAACCGGTTCATGGTAAAGTGCCTTTATCCAGTTCATGAGAACCGGTCCAAATCCGTATTTAGGAAGTACATAAAACAGATATTTCCACTCCACTCGATCAAAGGCTTTCTCAGCATCCAGTGATATTGCCATCGCTGGATGCTGGGAGGCCCCCGCCCTTGACATAACATGCATTAGCCTCCTCATGTTATTGGAAGCTAGGCGACCCTGTACAAAGCCGGCCTGATCAATATGAATCAATGAGGCTATAACATTTTCCAATCGCCCTGCAAGGACCTTCGCAAACCGCTTATAATCATTATTTAAAATACTCTAAAAGGTCTGAAATTACACAAGTGATCCTTGCCAGGTTTTGGAATCAATGAAATAGTAGCTTGCCGCATTGTTAGCGGCATGGATTGATTGGCCACTAATCCACTATGTGTAAGAGTGACTTGGAAACACCTAAGAAATTCACTTGTATAGCCATCATCACCCGGCGTTTTACTGGTTGAGAGGGATTTGATAGCCGATTTAATTTCATTTTCCTGGATAGGTGCATCTAATGATTCCCTTTCTTCTTCAGAGAGGGTTGGGAGATTTATATCTCTGAAAATGTTTTCCATTTCCTCTTCACTCGTACAACATTCTGATTTATACAGTGTGCTATAACATTTTGTGAATGCTTGAGTGATTTGAAGTTGATCACAGAGCCATCTTCATCATATATGCTAGAGATTGATTGACGATTTTCTTGCTGCTTCAGTCTGAGAGCAAGTATTTTACCAGCCTTATCGCCAGATTCATAATATTTTCGACGCAACTGAAAGAGGGCAAATGCATTTTCCTCATGTAGAATTGCTTGTAATTCTGTTTTTATAACCAGCACTGCGTTTTTTTGTTCTAAATTGTCAGGGTCCAACATATGAATAGATTCCAAGGACTTAAGTTCAGTAATCAGACTATGTTTCCTTGCCATTTTTTCCTTTTTCTTAGCTGTTGAGTAGCTTATAATCCAGCCCCTACAGGTTGCCTTATAAGCCTCCCATACAGTCTGCACTGACTGGACTGATGTAAGATTAATACTAATGTACTCCTGTGTTTTCTCCTCAATCATAGACACAAAAACTTGATCTTTCAATAAGGAGTTATTAAATCTCCATTGTTTGGTTTTATTGTTAATTACAGCAGGAGTAAAAAGGACTGACAGGGGCGCATGGTCTGATAAAAGTATGTTATGAATTTTGCAATCAATTACATTACCCACCAAGGCTTGTGAGAAGAGAAAATAGTCAATCCTGGAATATGAATTATGAGCGTGGGAGTAAAAAAGTATATTCATATTCACGTGTCAGGGTTGACAACATGCCAAATATCGGTTAATGCAAGTGAGTTTTGCATTTCTTTAAGTGCACTTGACAATGCTCCGTCTAGTGGGAGGGGGCGCCCAGACCTATCAATCGAGGCATTGCTAACCAAATTTCCCCACCCATCAGAATGGGATAATCTGCAAATTCTGCCAGCACCAGATTCAGCTTTGACAAAAAAGTATTCTGTCCCGTATTAGGGGCATATACATTTACTAAAGTAAATTTTTTATTTTGTAAAAGACCTGACAAAATTATATATCTACCATCTTTATCAACTATTTGTTTTGAAAGTTTAAATGATATTTTCTTTGAAATCAGGATGCTTACCCCTCTAGAGGCTCCACTGCCTGGTGCTGAGAAAACTTGACCTACCCATCTTTGTTTCAATTTAACTGATTCTATTTAATTTAGATGAGTCTCCTGGAGCATTGCCAAATCACATGATAGGGATTTCAAATATGTAATAATTGTATATGTTTTCGTTTTGTTTGAAATACTTTTCACATTCCAGCTAATCAAATTTACATTATTAGGTCCCATTATTTTTATCAAGCAACTTTACAGCTTCCTCCTTGTAAACTCTGCAACAACATGTATGGATAGACAAAGACATAAAAAGTACAAGACATACACATACATAAAATATGCCATTAGGCAAAGGAAAAACTGTAAACAAAACAGAGATAATGTCCATCCCTTGTCCGCGAGCAGAGCACGCGCGGCCGTGCTGCATCCTACACAGCTCCGTTCTCAAAGTTCAATCAACTTGCGCGATTTAAATACGCGATTGCGGGCACGAGTGTTATGTTTATAAGGGAGAGAGTGTGATTTGTTCATTTTGCACTTGTTCATTGTGTAACATAAAAAATATCTCAATTCCATCAGTCCCAGTAAAGCATAATGAATGAAGGTATAGAAGGGGGAAAAAAACAGGGGGGCTTACAGTGACGCTGGTGCAGTTATGCCTCTGGTCCTCTGACTCATGTCAACCAAAGATCTTGGGTAATCGTTTCTTCAAATATATATATATATTTCACCTCATCAATGGTGATGTTAAGCCTCGCTGGGTAAAGTATACCATAGCGCAGGGACGTTTCTCTGCGGAGTTTCCCTCTGATGTCGTCATATTCTGCACGCTTTCTTTTAATCTCCGTTGGTAGATCCTGGAAGACTCAGTGGTTGTCCTTGCCAGGATAGTTGCTTTTTCTCCGCCACGGCCTGGAGGATCTTCAGTCTGTCGCTCCATCTCCGTATGCGCACCAGATACGGCCGCGGTGGCTCACCTGGAGCCGGGCGGGGACGTAGGCTACGGTGCTGTCTTTCAATTTCTGGTGTTGGCTCGTCTTTACCATCCAGAATATATCTTAATATGTCGCCCATCATCTTGTCTGGGTTGCCTGTCTCCAGTCCTTTTGCCAGGCCAACAAAGATCAGATTATTTCTCCGATTTTGTGCTTCCAAGTTACTAAACATGATCATGACACCATCTTTCTTTCACCGCAGTATAAACAAAGTCTCAAGCGCGTGCAGGTAGTCTCGCGAGATGTGCAGAAATGGTCTGTGGAATCGGAGGAAACGCTCCAGGCTGCACTTGAATGTACAGACTGGGGGCCGGGTGTTCCGCGATAACACAGATAACATTAATGATTACACGGAGACAGTGCTGGACTTTGTTTGTACTTTGGTGGAAGAAACAATCCCCACTACCACAATTAGAGTTTACCCAAACCAAAAGCCCTGGGTAGACAAATCCGTCCGTGAGGCTCTGAAAGCGCGCACCTCAGCCTACAACACCGGGCTTGTGGCAGGCAACATGAATGACCCCAAGGTGGCGAGATACGTCAGGAGGACAGTAATAGAAGCAAAGAGGCGCTACAGGGATAAAATTGAACTTCAATATGAACAGGCTGACTCTAGAGCTATGTGGCAGGGCCTCGGAACGATGACGGATTACAAAGGCACCTCCCTCAAGCTGAACAGTGACATCTCCTTAGCAAATTATCTCAATACCTTCTATGCGAGGTTTGAGGCTGGGAATAACAACACCAGCCTACAAACTACTGCAATGGAGGGGGGGACACTGCTGATGGAGACTCGGGGTAACAGAACATGAGGTGAGGAGGACCTTTAAGAAAGTGGATATCAGGAAGGCAGCAGGACCGGACGGTATCCCCGGCCGCGTCCTAAAAGTCTGTGCCGACTAGGGCTGACCTTCGAAGCTTTTTTTGGCAATCGAAGCTTTGGGGCCGAGCTTCGATTTTAATTCGAAGCTTCGAAAAATTTAAAATTATTATTATTTTTTAATAATAATAATAATAATACATTTTTTTTATCTTATGTTGTGGGACTTGTACAGCACTTTGGTAAACGTTGTTGTTTTTAAATGTGCTCTATAAATAAAGTGGATTGGATTAATGAATTAAGTAGCCCCTTTCGTGACTGTGACGCAGCCAACAAGGTTTCACTCGGCTGTGTGATTTAATTCAAGGTGGATCGCTGTTGTCGTTTGAACAACTTCAGATTTCATGGGAACTACCAATCCCCCAAATCAAGAATGTTTAAGATGAATGAATGAAGTAAGATTTTGATTATTTGAAATATGGCCTGTGTAGACTAAACTATGCACATAATTATGTCAGTCTACAAGGTCCGGATTCTACATGGTCCAGCAATGTAGACCTTGTAGACTCCACTACAGACCAATTATCAGTGAATGTTCATGCATTTTTAAGAAGGGCTACTTCCACAAAAAAACAAAGAACTCACCAAAACATATCAGTAGCACCTTATCTAAATGTTCTATTTCATATATGGAGATTCATATTTATTTATGTATTGCATGCATTTCTACATTTTATTTCCTATTTTGTTTATTCATCCCAGTATCTTTCTTTCTTATGTGTGGAATTCTACAAGGCATGTAGGTGTATATGTGTTTGAGGATGATATCCTTCAAACAGGCAATAGTGATGATATAATTTGGGTAGTGCTGAGCTGGGTTACTTTCCTCCAGTGTATTTGTCCCCCGGCCCCACCCAATGGCCCCATATATGCGTGTGCACACACACACACACCTACACACCTACACACACACACAAATCGAAGTAAAAAACTCGTCATTCCCCGCCATGCTCATTCTGCCAATGACGCCGTAACACGTCATTGAGATCAATATTTCAAAAATCTGTGATCGCAATCATATTTCTCCCCCGGAGACTTGAGATCTACTGTTGATCCCCTCTCAACTCTCCAACGGTACAAGAGCGCCATCTGGTGGCCGATCGGCGGATCGCCCAAACCGGAAACGGAAGCTGGTGCTCATTCCAATTCGGTCCGATCACTCGCTAATAGTCCCGGGACTCGAGCTAGACACAATGGATAGCAATCCGTTACCAATAACTCGATAAACAACATGATTTGGACGTATATACTATTATACAACCTGGAGATGGATCGTATATTTCAACATCCCATAATAGGAATATTTCTGCTCCACGCTCATCGCCCAACCCTACGAGGAAGCTACGGTAAGTTTCAGCGTTTTTTTTTTTAACGTGTTCGATACTAACTGCTCTAATGATCATATCACCCACACTAGATGAATCATCTAACGTTGGCCACGGAATTATAAACGACCCCCCCCCCCCCCATCCGGTCAACATCAGATGATAAGTAGTAACTTCTAGAAGCACGTCCATTTGACATTTTTTTTCTCGCGCAGATCACTATCAAACTGTATTTGATCATCAATATAATGCATTTAGGGCTATAAATCACGTTCTGGAGAAAGCTGCAGAAAACAATAAAAACATACTTATACTTTAGACCGTATTTTAGTATGAATATGTGAATGAAAAAGTATAACGTTCCTACGTCCTGAACGATAGATAATTGACGTTGAATGGGCCATAGTAATGTCAATTTAGCAATACAATTTAAAAAGTTATAGCCCTGCAAAGAAGGGGAACTTCTCCATAGACAAATAGAGCTGGCAGAGAGGGGTATAATGATGTACATAAGCCTGGCGAAGAAAGTGTTAAAACTTCGATTTTATTTTTAATGTTCGAAGCTTGTGCCATCGAACGAAGCTTCGAAGTATTTAAGACAGCCCTAATGCCGACCAACTGGCCCCGGTATTCACTGACATATTTAACCTGTCCTTGGAACAGGCTGTCATCCCCACCTGTCTGAAGAAGTCCACTATTATCCCTGTACCCAAAAAATCCAAGCCTGCTTGCCTCAACGACTACCGCCCTGTAGCTCTCACCTCCATAGCCATGAAGTGCTTTGAGAAGCTAGTAAAGGGCTACATCTGCTCCTCCCTCCCCATCAACCTGGACCCCCTGCAATTTGCATACCACCCCAACCGGTCCACGGAGGACGCCATAGCTTATGTGCTGCACACAGCAGCATCACACCTGGACAAGAGGCAGGGGAACTATGTGAGAATGCTGAGTTCAGAGAAGAGTCGATCCAGGCACTCAAAAAGATGTAAAATCCAGAGGGAAGATGGTTAAAAGGCCTTTATTGAAGGTGGCTAAGTCATTTAAAATCTAATCAACATGTTTTGACCATAGCGGTCTTCATCAGGATTAGAGTAAAATGTACAAACACATCACCCCCTTACATACCCACAGGTGAGTGTCAGGTGAAACAATCAAGCAATAAACACCAAATGATTGAACCGAGTGATGATTGGAAGGCACACGCAAGGGCGGAGCCATCAATCAGTGACAGTGTAGAAAAATAAAAAATATATATCAAACAGGCTATAAGTATAAGCATAGATAAATAATCAGTAAGCAATATACAGAAAAATATAATATCCTATGTAGCCTATGTAAGGTACAAAGAATACACACAATACAATGGCAATAAACATATAGGATAGAAATCAAAGATAACACATGAAGTCAATATCCTCATTTAGCCCAGGGGCATTAAGAGCGTCAAGGCTATGAATCCAGAATGTTTACCTCTGATTGAGTTTGCGGATGCGGTCTCCGCCCCTAATAAGAGGTTTGATATGTTCAATGCCCACCATTTTCAGTATAGAATCGTTATTGTTGTGTACTTCTGTGAAATGTCTGGCTATGGGATAAACATGATTTTTGGGTCTGATGGCGTATTTGTGTTCAGCTAAACGATCCCGCAGACGCCGCTTGGTACGACCTACATAGAAGATGCCAGGACAAGTACATGACAAGCGATAAATGACATGAGTGGTATTACAGTTAATAAAGTCATTAATCTTGTATGATCGCTGAGATTTAAAGTCTGTGAATGTCTTGGTTTGTATGACGTTGACACAGTGTGGACAATTCATACATTTGTAGGTTCCAATAGGTCTCCTAAGCCAAGACTCCTTAGTCGCGGGAGGAAGGTAGCTATGAACTAATTTGTCTCTTAATGTTGGAGCACGTCTGAAAGAAAAAACTGGAGGTTGAGGGAACACTTGTCTGAGAGTGGGGTCACTATCGATAATGGGCCAGTTCGCATTAATGATGCGCTTAACGTGTCCCGCTGCTGTGCTATATTGGGTCACAAAGAAGGGGCGGGACTGAGACTCGTTCCGTCGTCTACTTTTCTTGAGCAAATCAGACCTATTAAGTGTCTGTGCCTTATTACGTGCCCTTGCCACTACATCTGGATTATACGATCGATTTTCAAATCTGGTAGTCATATCAGCAGCCTGTTGATGAAACTCACTATCACTATCACAAATACGACGTAAACGTTGAAATTGACCAAAAGGAATGTTGTTGATCATGTGAGGGGGATGGAAAGAGTCAGCTCTCAAGAGGGTGTTACGTGAGGTTTTCTTTCTAAGAATGGTGGTGTGTAATTTACCAAATATATCTTTTGAGATAGTAAGATCTAGAAAGTCAATAGTTGTTAAAGAATATTCTATGGACAGACGGATATTGTTATTTAAAGAGTTGAGATAACTATGAAAAGCCAACAGTTCAGATTCATTGCCATCAAAAATAAATAATAGATCGTCAATATATACCGGCCATACCAGGTGATATTGTGATACCAAGGATTGATAGGGTTGAGCACATACAACTTTTCCCAAAGGCCTAAAAAGAGACGAGCATAATTAGGAGAAAAACAAGAGCCCATAGGGACACCCATAACTTGTTTGTAAAACCCATCTGTGAACATAAACACATTGTTATGGATAATCCATCTGGTCAAGTCAACAAGAAACTTGGTAGGGGGCAAAGCATCTCCTCTATCAGATAAAAAGTGTGTCAATGCTGTAAGACCTTCCTCATGATCTACCGTAATTCCTCTAATAGTAACCCCGGCTTGTATTTGTTTCAACTGTAGCGGGTACCAGGCTTGTATTTGGAGGAGGCCTGTATAAGAGGGAGGCTTATATTTCAAATGTTCAAACGGATCATAATGAATAAATCAACATTTTGTGTCAGTTTGAACCCAGTAAAATGTACTGGGTTCATTTATTGAAAGCAAGTACTGTATGAAATACGGTAGTAAACGGGTGGTAAAAAAAAGTAAAATAAAGTAAAATAGTGCAATAACAATACTGGTACAATAATAATAATAATAACTTCGTTTTATAAAATTCTGAGGTAGACACTCTCTTGGTAAACATTAACATTAACACCATACCATTATATGGTATTTACTGCACAGCCAGGCCAGCATATACAACAATAACAAAATATATTGCCTATGGTAAATACCATAAAAACATCAACACAGTGCAACAGTGTCAATTTAACTTTAACTTCAACTGAGGTAGACTACCACAATACTGTGGTCCATCCTATTTATTGCCCATTCAAATACCAGTATATATACAGTTAGGCTAATAACAGTCAAGTTCAGCTGCAAATAATAAAATTAAAAGATATGGTACAGTATTAACTATAACAGCATCAATGCAGCTTACATGAACAAAACAGTGCAACAGTGATCAATTTAACTTCTGCAAATTACAACTTCAAAATACGGTAGTAAACAGTGCAATTACAGGTCAAAAAAAGTAAAATAGTGCAATCACAACAATGGCTGTGTATTTACTGCACAGCCAAAAAAAATCCTACAGCTTAATGGGTAGTTAACAAAACAGTGCAACAGTTTGTAAGGTGAAATCACCTTACCTTGATGCTTTACTAAAACAATTACATGTCATCCGACTCAAATCCGAGGAATTCCTCCCCCGAGCTACTAGAACTGTCATCATCAACAACAAGTTCGTTGTTAAGCAGCTCCTCTTCATCTTCCTCTTCCTCGGCTGCACGCCTGTTCTCCTCGTCTTGCTGTCGGAGTTGGGCCAGGGCCTCTCGACCTGCGGCGCAGGGCTGTCCCTCCCTGAAGCAGAGGATGCGGTCGTCTTCACTCCCGTCAGGATTCACAGTCTGACCACAAACTTTAAAAGACTTTATGATCAGATCTTTGTCCAACTTGTCCCAGGCAGTGAGCACCCAGTCTACAAGCAGGCGGCGGGCGGGGGCTCTTGGGTTACCTCCGGTCGTGTACGTCTTGTCTACGTCTCCAGCCATCCACTGATCGTAGGACTCGTGTAGACTCGCCTTGAAGGGCTGATTCCACATCACATCAGGTGCTTGGACATATTTTGTGCAGCCTCCCGGAATCACCGCGGTTGTCATCTTGTAGCCTCTCAGCTTTGGTGGCAACACTGATGTGGCAGCGGTACGCGTCCCACATCAGGAGGCGTGGAGTGAAACAGAATTTCCCCACCACTGACTTGAGCCAATATGTGGTAAGATAATCATTCATCCAGCCATTCTGAGATGTGGCGACCACTGCTTTTGAGATCTGTTCATTCATTGCCTTCACTTCACGAATAGCCCCTTTGAAGACTATATACGGCTTGAGTTTAGTGCCGTCAGCCTTGGCAGCTAGGACAACGGTGAGATGGCTTTTCTCGTGTCCTGTTGTTTTCAGCGACACACTCTTTGTGCCTCTGGCGTCAATAGTAGTGGGAGACACCATATCAAACCAAACGGCAGTCTCATCCATTGCAATTATGTCCTTCTCTAAAATCCCTTTAGAGCTGACAGCCTTGCCAACGTAGTCAACAAATGAAACTAGTTTATCAGTTAGTTGATCTGGATCCTTCTGCGCCATAGTGGTGCGTCGTCTCAGCGACAGGCCATTGCGTTGTAGAAATTTCTCCAGCCAACCTCTACTGGCCACAAACGCCTTGCCTCCATTGCTCACTGTTGGATAGATTTCCAATGCTTTTCGTGTAATCATTTTGCGCGACACACGCTTGTGTCAGAAAGTAGTGTCTCACTTTTTTTTTCCTCCTCCAGTTATACGGGCTCTTTTACCGTCCGCTGCTTTCAGCTCCGTCCTTTGCTTTTTCCAATAGCGGATTTGTCTAGTGTCAACGTTAAAATGCTTTGCAGCTTTCTCTCCTGAGTGCTCCGCCGCATATTTCAAAACTTCCTCTTTAAATTTAATGTCGAACTTTCGTCTGTTTAATGGGTACAGTTTTCACGCTACTGGTACTAGCCATGCTTGCTCTGTTGTTGTTGTGTAACTTGTGTTCGTGCTGCACGCGACCCGTGACGAAAGTGAAACTTAGTGAAACTCCGTTGAGGGAAATACCGGTATGTTCGTATACAGACTTTCAACATCCATAGTTACTAAATAATGAGATTCTAAATTGGTAAGGTTAGCTAAACTATTGAGAACATCCGTAGTATCTTCAATAAAAGAAGGGAGTTGCTTAACATACGGTTTAATGAAGAAATCAATACATTTAGAAGCTGGTTCTGTAAGGGTACCGTTACCAGATATAATAGGACGACCAGGAGGGTTGTCAAAGGGTTCCTTATGTATTTTAGGAAGTAAATAGAAAGACGCTAAAGCAGGATGTTCGACCAATAAAAACTTAAGATCCTTATCAGAAATCCAATTAGCCTCCTTAGCATGGTTAAGTATTGTATGAAATTGTAATTTCATATCAGATAAGGGGCTACTAGTAAGTTTGACATAGTACTTAGAGTCTAATTGGCGTATGGCCTCTGAGATATATTGGTCTTTAGAAAGAACCACAGTAGCACCCCCTTTGTCAGCAGGTCGAATGATAATATCGTCACGTTTAGCCAGTTCATCAAGAGCAGTTCGTTCCTTATAAGTCAAATTACATTTGCGCAAAGATTGCAGAGTAGTACTACTGAAAAGTTTATTAATCTCATGGTCAACTTTCCTAGTAAAGGCTATGAGACTAGGGTTCGACACAATAGGAGCAAAATTAGACTTGGGTCTAAATAATGGAAGAGAGTCGGGCATAGTTTCAGAGTCACTGATAAGGGCCGGCACAGCGTCCGTTTCGAGATCCGTTGTTTTGTATTTCTAATCAAGTCCTCAAAAACAGCATTTTTCTACCTCAAGATTTCGAGCTGTTTTGAGTCTGGGCTGCAGGGCGGCACCTAAACCACTGCGGAGCGTCGTCGTCTATCTCAACATTAACATGCAGCGGTGACTATATGACATCACATATAGGCACATTTTCAAACGACTCAGTTCAGTGAGGGTGAATATTGCGAGAGGAGAATTGGAAGAATGCGCCAATATGAGAATTTTGAGACATAGATCATATTAATATAAGTTCACATAGCTAGGAAACAATGCTAAACACTCAAAAAGGCCATTTATAAGATAGTTCCCCTTTAAGATGTAAGTTACGATAAAATCGAAATAAATCGACTCTGGTGTTGAAAAGACTGGTGTTATATGTAGGAGCAAAAGATGTACCTTTAGACAGAACTGACAACTGTTCGTTACTGATGTTGATACCGGAGAGATTGACTACCGTGGATACCGTTTCCTCGGTTGGTTCCTCAGTGCCGACGGTCTGCGATGAGCGGGCTGAGCGCGCCGAGCGTCTTCCTCTTCCACGGCGTGTCTTCCGTAGTTGATGGTTCTGGTAGGTGGTAGAGGAGGAAAGTCGCCCCCTAAAAAATTGTCCTGTTCCGTGGAGATGCTGGAGCTCCTCTCATCCTCGCTGCTGGCAAGACCGAACGAGACCCTCCTGGAGCGCCGCTGTTGATCGGATGGCCAGGGTCTGGAAGGACGGGGTGTGCGTGGAGGACGATCCCAGCGATACACCTGACCTCGTTGGTAGTCCTCTAGATCCCTTTTGAATTTGCGCACCTTGAGTTCTTTGATGGTAACCTCAAGTTTGAGGATCTCGTCCTTGATCTTCTGCTGGAAAGGAATCTGTAGCTCAGATGACATAGGGAGTTTAGATTCAATGTCCGTGATCTTGGTTCTGAGGTCATCTCGTTGTTTCTTGCCGTCCTCAATTAATAAAAGCATTAAATCCATGGAACACTTGTTCAGGATAGCTTCCCATTTTTCCTTGAAAGCCACGTCGTCATTAGAAGAGGAAGGGAACTTGGCGATGCGTAATCCTCGGGATGCGTCCCTCCCTCCAGTAGTCGGATAGCGACACAATGTGCCACTTTAACTTCATATCCTTCTCTAAAAGTTTGTGCAACTCGTATTCAGTCTTTTTAAAATCAATTGGTGTATCAACATCACCGGGGTGCAAGAGAGAGTCAGTGACAATGATTTTCTTTCCCTCCTCATTGGAGTATGAATAGTATTGCATGATGAAAAACGATGCAAAAATAGAATGAAATAATATTCCCAAACGCTAGAAAAAGCGGAGCAACGAATGTGAGAATGCTGTTCATTGACTACACCTCAGCATTCAATACCATAGTCTCCTCCAAACTCATAGCCAAGCTCAGGGACCTGGGCTTGAATTATGACCTCTGCCAGTGGGTCTTGGACTTCCTGACGGGCAGACCCCAGGTGGTGAGAGCAGGCAACTGCACCTCCTCATCCATCACTCTCAACATAGGGGCCCCCCAGGGCTGTGTTCTGAGTCCCCTCCTCTACTCCCTGTACACACATGACTGTGTGGCACAGCGGAACAACAACACAATCATCAAATTTGCTGACAACACAGTAGTGGTGGGCCTGATCTCTGCAAACGACGAGAGGGCCTACCTGGAGGAGGTCAAGGTTCTAGCGGGATGGTGTCAAGAGAACAGCCTCTCCCTGAACGTCAGCAAAACAAAGGAGATGATTGTGGACTTTAGCAGGTCGGGGGGTCAGGGACTACAGCCCCCTCAGCATCGACGGGGCACCGGTTGAGAGAGTGAACAGTTTTAAGTACCTCGGAGTATGGCTGGGCGATATAACGATAACGATAAATATCGCGATATATTTTAATAATCAATATCGAATATCGAAATTTAAAAAAAATTGAAAAATCGTTTTTTTTTTTTTTTTTTTTGACCTGCAACAGGGCAGTTTTAAAACCAGAGACAGTGGACAGACTTGTCTTTTTTGCCTGCAACTTAAAGTAATGGCTTTGCTTGTCCAAATGACAATACTGACCAAATTGAGATTTCTTTTTCTCTTGTCCATTTATTTTGTTTGCTTTCTAATTTAAAATACAGTTTGAAACCGTCTGTACACAGTAGGCTATGTGTGCTAGCAGAACTAGACTCCAGTCACGGTGCACATGTGCGGTGGTTTGTCCACCAAAAAAGTGCCAAAAGATCGAAAATAAACTAGCAGAGCCAGAACTGTTCAACTCCCCTGGAGCCACAGCCAGCAGAGAAGCCTGTTTACTTTCGCTTTTAAACCAGCTGCAGCCTGAGAACTGGAGTGTGAGGGGATGTAACACTAAAGATGGCGGCAACGACAAAGAATTGCTGCAAAATAAACCTACATCTGTTGTTAATTTGTTTTTCTTTTTTTAATACTTATAACAATTCGATAATTATCGATATCGAGAAATATGATAACATTATCATATCGCTGCTGTCGGGACAAAACCTCATAACTCCATTTTTTGAATTTTTTTTTTATTATATAAATCAACTCCGTAGATCATCCTCCATATGTGTGTGTGGGTTTTACAAAGTTTAAACAATGGGAAAGCATTAAACCGATCATCTGTCTAAACCTCTTAACTCTATTCACCCTCAAATCTGTGTTAGTTTTTTTCATCTGCTGAAAAGTTGGGTTTTTGGAGTTATGAGGTTTTGTCCCGACAGCAGCGATATCGTTATCGCGATATATACCCAGCCCAGCCTCGGAGTCCACATATCCGAGGACTTGACATGGACCACACACATTGACAGTGTTGTGAAGAAGGCACGGCAACGCCTCTACTTCCTCAGGCGCCTAAGGAAGGTCAGTCAGAAGAGCCTTAAGAACTTCTACTCATGTACAATAGAGAGCATCCTGACTGGCAATATCACCTCCTGGTTTGGGAATAGCACCGCACAAGACCGTAGCAGACTACAGAGAGTGGCCCGTTCAGCCGAACTCACAATTGGAGGGGGGCTTCCCACTCCAGGACATTTACAACAAGCGGTGCATGGGTAAGGCTAAGAGAATTATCAAAGACTCCAGCCACCCAAACAACTGCCTCTTTGAACTGCTGCGGTCAGGCAAGCGATACCAGAGTCTCATGGCAAGCACAGAGAGACTCAGAAGAAGCTTCTATCCCCAGGCCATCAGGATGCTCAACGAACAATAACACTATGTAACAACTAGGGCTGCAACTAACTATTATTTTGGTAATCGACTAATCTGTCGATAATTTTTTCGATTAGTCGACTAATCTAACGATTATTTTTGTCATTCGATTAGTCGACTAATCTAACGATTATTTTTGTCACACCCTCAATCTCTGCTTCCTGTGGGCATGGCTCCTTCTCCAATGCATGTTTTACCTCACATGCTCAAGTCTGCACACCTGTGAATGTCACCCTGTTGTCCAGTCCCTCTGCCTTAACAGTTAACTTAACATAACATGATGATCCCATAGCAAATTAAAATAATGACTCATGAAACATTTGAATTTGGATCTTAAGCAACTTTAAATCAAAATGTATTTGAACAATACAACAATCACTCATAACAAGATAAATAAATTAAATAATACAAATTAAAGTGGAAGTGTTTAAATAACTAAAAAAAATATATAGCAGACTTCTTAGCTTAACATCCCAGGGAACTAATGGGATAACTGGGGATGTTGTTTGCTCCTGACAAG
>NC_140178.1:57222594-57490094 GCF_963971535.1 Notolepis coatsorum | reverse complement strand
GAAAATCTTACTTTGCTAGTCCGCCCTTCACACAAAATCACACAATACTTAACTTTTAAATACAAGTGAATGCTAAAAATAAGGAGATATTTTTTATAAAAATGGTATAAGATACAAGGCACAAGTGAGTAACATTGACATTATTGCACGTTCCGATTCACCGTGTAGGATCCAGTAGTGTTTACAAATATAAATATATTATAGCAGCAGTCAGGTCTGCCTGACACAAAAGAAAAGGGGGGGGGGTCACTATATAAATGCACAATTTATCACAGTTTTAAATTCTGTGATGTGGGGGTGTGTGTACTGTCCTTAATGATGTTTTGTGCTCTCCATGGTGACCCTGGTAGAGTATTATGTCCTGTTGTGAGGGGAAGGCTGCTCCTGAGATGTACTGCACAGTTTTTATCACTCGCTGGAGTGCCTTCCTTTCCTTAGCAGTGCAGTTTCCATACCAGACTGTGATTGAGGTTTAAGGACTTGTGATTAAAGTGATTAAGGACACTCTCAACCGTACTTCTATAGAAGTTGCTGAGAATTTTGGGTAGCATGCCAACATTTCTCAGCCTTCTTAGGATTAAGGTCTCTCTCTTCTGATTGATTTAAGCTGCCAGGTTATTGAATAGCCTTAGTGATTAGAATAGATCTTATCGGGGTGCCCGAGTGGCGCACCGCATAGCACTACGGTGCAACACGGCCGTCCCGGGTTCGACTCCCGGACCCGGTGACCTTTGCCGAATGTTCTTCCCCCATCTATCTCCCATTCTTCCTCTCTCTCTCTCTCTACCGGACTGCCCGGTAGAAAAAAATCAATAAAAACCTACAAAAAACATAACTTGTCCGAACAGGACAAGTAACATTTAGAATACATCTTATCAAATTACATCAATCAGACCATAAAATTAAACATTTAAAATATATATTTTTTTTCAAATATCATACATTAAAACTTTAAAAGCGAGCAGGTACAATGTAATGGGGAACATTTATATATATATATATAAAAAAAAGAAGACAATGCTTTTGTGTGGTGGCGGAACATGACAAGCTATATAGTTTGCTGTGTGGTGTGATTTGATTCAATAGTGGGGCTCATGTACAAGATGCATAAAATGTGAAATATCTGGTCTGCTTCTGTCTGTATCACATGAGTGCCTTCTGTTGGTTCCAACACTTTCTAATGTCCACTGGTCTGTGAGCCGACATTGCTTAGTGCTGTGCCGTATTCGGTGTGGTTGTGTGTGTGTGCGCATGTGTGTGTTTTTAAAGGGAAGGTTTAGGATTTTTAGAAGCCTATATTATTACTCATCACTGCCCCAAGCCACTTTCTGAGACATTCAAAACACCAATTTTTGAGAAACTAGCAGCCACCTGGGCCCCGTTCCCCGTACCTGGATAACTGAGTTAGCCGGATAACTTTCGGTGAAGTCTGACTTAAGCCGGACTTTCCGGTTCCCCGAATCTGGATTGTCCAAATCACCATGACAACAGATCCAAAAGTTTGAGCCTGGTCGAATGCAGGGTTTAAGTTCAAGTTAGCCGGATGAACCATCGCCACGCCCCCGCAAAGAAGTGACAGCCCGTTTCCTGAAATTATTCCCACAGTCTACGATCTGCATTATACCATTCTGAATTACGTTTTTGTGCTCCATTCTTCCAGAGGGGGCTTTTGAAATGTAAAATAGACCCAAAATGCTGATACTAAATTCACTTTGTCCTAAATAATGCACGTTATATATACCGTGGCGCTCGCTCGGTGCGATGTATACATTATGTGGTTATTTTAATTGTAACTGGGATTAAGATGTCTGATGAGATGCGCTGTTTGACGGATTTGAGAAATTGAATGAGCCGTTGACGTCACATTAATGAATGAGGATAAAGAGATAAAACTTCATTCAAAATAAAGAATATTCTAAACACGGGTCTCTCGTTCATTAATGTATAAACAATGAATTTATCCCATCTGGCACAGTGGCGCAGCGGTAGTGCTCAATCCTGGCAACCCAGCGACCGGTGTTCGAAACCCCGTGTTTCCAATATAATTTTTTGGAATATAATATTAATGATTATACGCCAAAGTAGCCTAGTTTTAAGTTAAAATATTATAAATCTACATGCATTGAGGATGTCATTCTTTATATAGCTCTCAACGTGCACCAAATAGAATTATTCCTACATCGCAAAAAGAAGGGAAAGACTAGGTTTCGAACCCCGGTCGTCTGCGTGAAAGTCAAAAGAAGAACCCGTTACACCAGAGTGGAGATAAGTAAAAGATCGACCATACATCAATCAATGGGAAGAGAGCCGTATCGTTATTCTGTATAACAGTTTAACTAATTATTTTCGCTAGCAAGATCTCATTTGATTATTCAATCCAGCAGGCAAGTTTAAAGAAATATAATCTGATTGATTGAGGTAATGAGGGACTTAAAATTAGCCTATAGATAACGCATTTAACTTGTCGGCGAGGCGATTGAGCCGTACTGCAATATGTTAATAAAGTTTTAAATCAATTAATCAATCAATGCCGCTAGAGAATCAGGATCTCTGCTATCGATACGTGCTGGCTTTTCAACTGGAGCGGCCGCGCGCACTTATCCTGGGTCTCAAGTCTGGCTTGAGTTAACGAGACTGAATCCACCTTCGAGGAACAGGAAAATCACGGCTTCAAACATCGGGTTAACTGAATCTGGATAATGACATCTTGATCGACTTAGTTGAACCAGGTACGGGGAATAGGGCCCTGCTAGCATTGGTTAGCAAGGAGAGTAAAGGTCAATGGGTCTCATTCTCCAACGGACTTAAGAAGAAAAAAAAAGTGCTCTTCGGGCCATTTAAGACATCTTAGATTTTGGGATTCCCCAACCGTCCCTATTTATTTATTTAGACGGGACAGAGCATATTACTGGACACTATAATAAATGCAGTGTAAATACACCGGATTTAGCAAGGATGCTAATTTTCATCCGCAGTCCCCACACAAAGCATAAAAACGAAACATGCATAACATGAAGCATAACATGCTATGAGACAAGGCATAAAAACATACATACAGAAAAAAATACAAGGTATAAAGAGTGCACTACAATACTATTTGACTATACATGGTCACAGGTTTGGTTGTCGAGTAACCTTTTTTTTTAGATTGAATTTAAAAGATGGAAATGATGTACAATCTCGTATGGTCAGTGGTAGATCATTCCAGATTAAATAGCCCTGGACTGAGAGGGTGTTTTTAGCAAAGGCGGTTTGCCGGAAGGGCACTTCGCAATCCCCTCTAGTGGTTGCTCTAGTGCTGAGTCCTCTATCAGGCTTCCTTTTCTAAGACAAGCAGGATTTAGGAGCGCCGAAGAGCAGTCTTAACTTGACAGACTGTTGTGCTCCGTGTTCTCCGTGTTCAAAATGGGTTTATTTATGTTGATTTAATTTGGTTGTGTTGATGTTAAATTTTTTATTTTTTTTTGCAAATTGGTATATTCTGTTTGGTTTTACACAATATGTCTATCGGTGTGTTGTGTGTGTGTAGGGGCAGGTATATATAAGATTTTTTCTTCTTCCTGTTCCTTTCGGCCATGGTATTTTTGGTGAATTATATGAATATGTACTGTTGGACTGTGGTAATTCCATGTACGAATAAATAAATGATGATGATGATGATGATGATTTGGGAGGAATCATAGTGATTCCTTCATGTCAACTCTACAGGCCTCCTTGGAATTCATTAACACTTTGACTGCCATGAAACGTCTTTTCACGTCATTGCTGGCCATGCTCAAGTTGCCGGGGGACGCTGTACAGCGCCCTTATATCAATATTTCAAAAATCTGCGATCGGATTCATTTGTCCCCTCCGCTGGCCTGAGATCCACCAGCAGGACCCACTGAGCTCTCTGGCGGTTCAGGAGCGCCATCTGGTGGCCGATCGGCGCAATCGCCAAACAGGATGTTATTGTTGAATAGAGGTTGTCCTAGACGACCGTAGTACTTCCGGCGCTCGCTATAGGTCCCGCGACTCTGGCTCGTCACACTACACAGTGATCGATTGCCAATAACTCGATAAACAACATGATTTGGACGTATATACCATTATACAAGCTGGAGATGGACCGGGTAAATTTACATCCCATAATGATAAGATTTCAACTCGACGATGATCGCCCAACGGCGCGCGGAGACTGGGGTGAGTTTCAGCGTGTAACGTTACCGTCTTCGATACTAACTGCTATTATCAACATTTGACCCACATTAGATGATTGGTATAACGCTGCCCACGGAATTATAAACGCCCCCTAGCCCATCCGGTCAACATCAGATGACGTGTAGTAACTTCTAGAAGTACGTCTAGTTGTAATTTTTTATATCGCGCTGATTGCCATAAAACTGTATTGCATCATCAATATAATGCATTTGGGGCTATAGATCACGTTCTGGAGAAAGCTGCAGAAAGAGATGAAAACATACTTATACATTAGACCATACTTTACTATGAATATGTGAATGAAAAAGTTTAACGTTGCTACACAATGAACAATACATATAGGACTTTGAATGGGCCCTAATAATGGCAATGTAGCAATAGAATTTAAAAAGTTATAGCCATGCAAAGAAGGGGTACTTCTCCATAGACAAATAGAGCCGGCAACCTATGGTATATCATTAATTTAACCCAAGGCAACCAAAGTGTTAATCATAATTTAAATAAATATGACAATATTTGTACGATAAAAGATTACGCATTTGATGTCGGAAAAATAAATAATATGGATTCATCTGATCTTCTGTGACATTTGTATTTCTTATTTGTTAAATATCTGTTTTATTGATTAATTATACATTTGAAAGAATGCAGGTTATAGCTATATAAAACGACAAATGTCTGTCCCATTGTACCAATCAATGGGATATATTGCATGTTGCATGGCTATAACCTGCATTCTTTCAAATGTATAATTAATCCCCTGGGCGGCTGATTGGCGCAGTGGGCAAGACGCTCGCCACAAACGCAGGAGACGCTGGGTTCATACTGGCACAATTGGCAAGTGTTAGAGGGTGGGAAAGCCGGTGGGTGGGGATTGGATGTTGTGGACAGCGACTCCTACAGGTCGGTTGGGTGCGACGGAAACAGGAAGTAGCGGGGGCAGCGTGAGCCTCCCGCGCATTACTCCTTGCCACTGAGAGTTCGAGCTGCTGCGGTGAAAAGATGCGACAGGCTGCCTCCTCGTGTACCGGAGGGGACACGTGATGCAAGGCTTCTATCCTCACTACAGCCGACCAGTGGGAGGCATAGTCTAGCAACGTTCAAGACAGGGGAGGGAAGAATTGGATAATACGAAATTGGGATGGGAGACAAATAGAAAATGGGGAGAAAAAGTGGATAAAAAAAAAGTATAATTAATCAATAAAACAGATATTTAACAAACAAGAAATACAAATGCCACAGAAGGCATTAAATAATATATATATATATTTTTTTAATTGATATTTTTTGCACAAATCTCTCCAATATTCAACACATATCTTTCCACATCACAATATGCAACGTCCAAGATTTGCCTTTTTCTTTTTTTGTAAGAACATACAAAACATGTAAAAGACTCATACAAATACATTAAAAACTGACATGGAAATAAAAAAAAGACTTACGAAAAAAAACACTATACATTGTGCATATATATCCCTGATGCACATACTTTACATGTAGACCGATCTACCTGCGAGCAGGTATGTGCTGCATCTTCTATCGGGATGCCATCCTTCTCCATATTGCATGTGAGAGAATGCGTCTCAGATATATGTAGGTGTGCATGAGAGCATGCATGCATGTGTGTCTCAGATATATGTACGTGGGTACGTGTATCACGTAAGTATGTGTGCATGCCTCATACGTGTGTGTGTGTGCATCTTTCTGGTGTGTGACTGTACTCCTACCTCTTGTGTGTGTCTCGTATCCATGTGTGCCTCTGCCCCCTATGTGATTGTGTATCTCAGGTATGTATATGTATGTGCGTCTCAGCTACGTATGTGTGTGTCCCCTATGTATGTGTATATCCCCCATATGTGTAAGTGAGAGCCTATGCTTCAACTATGTGTATATGTACGTGTGTGTATGCCTATTTCCCATAAATGAGTATGTGCATGTATGTGTGCCCCTGGCATGTATATCTCAGCCTTGTGCATATGAGTGTGTGTAAATCTATTATATACACATACGAATATGTGTATCCTAGATACGTGTATGCGGCTAAACATGCGCATATGAGAGTGTGATAGAGACGGTGGCAATTCCATACATACACCATCCGGACATAAAATCTATGCATATACATACATAATACAATATAAAGTACAAGTACCATCAGATCAGATCCCCTTTTTCACATTCATCCTTGATACCATTGTAATCCCACCTTAATCATTTGTCCCCAGACCGTTCAGTCAGGTGTAGAAAACTGTCCCATACCTCAGCGAAGATATCCTCTCTCCCTGCGACTCTATATGTCACCCTTTCATATGATGCTGTCCGGAACATTAGTTCCATCCATTCTTTAAAAGTAATATCAACGGGTGATTTCCAATGTCGTAATGCAATTCTACATCCTGATATCATGGCTATTCTATACCACATTCCCCGGTATTTAGGCAGTTTAATCCCTTTCGGTACTATACCCAAAACACATGCCATTGGGGAGTTATTTATCTTCACATTCAGAACCTTACTTAGGAATATCACAATTTGATCCCACATTTTCCGGACCTTCTCACATTCGTATAGCATATGTAGTAAAGTGCCTGTCTCCTTCTCACATCTCCAGCAGATGTCACTGTCCCTTAATTTTAGTCTGGCCAGTTTACTAGGCGTCCAATAGCTTCTGTTCAACACTTTGTAAAAGATAAGTTGTGATTGTGCCTCCCGAGAGAATTTACCCCATTTGGACACCAGCTTCTCCCACATTTCCTCAGTAATATCCTCACGTACATCGTTCTCCCAGCTCAGCCTCAGACCCGCCAACTTGGGTGCATTGTATTCTCTTATAACATCATAGAATCTTGACGCACCGCCTTTCCTACGCCATCCTTTATAAAATATTTCTTGAATTGTAGTAATCGGGCCACACTTTGGCCCTCCCATTGATGACGATATACAATGTCTAATCTGTAGGAATTTATAGAAGTTTTTATTATCTATATCAAAATCCTCTTTAATATCCTCAAAAGGTAAAACCCCATCTTCCCCGACTATATCACCAAGAGGCTTGTGGAGGGGACTGAAGACAATAACTGACTACAAAGTCAGCGCCCCCGCAATGGGGAGCGACGACGCCTCTCTAGCGGACAAACTCAACTCCTTCTACGCTCGGTTCGGTGTAGACAGTGTCGCCGCTAGCCCTCTGGCTAGTGACGTCACTGGCGCACCGGCTGTTGTGGAGGGGGGGGGGCAACCGCGGGGGGGCGGGGGCGCTCTCTCGTTGTCGGAACACAGTGTGAGAAGAGCATTTATGCAGGTGAACACCAGGAAGGCTGCAGGCCCAGATGGTATAACAGGACGCATACTTAAGTCCTGTGCAAACCAGCTTGCCCCGGTGTTCACCGCCATATTTAATCAATCCCTGGCGGAGTCAGTAGTCCCTGCCTGCTTCAAGATGTCTACCATCATCCCTGTACCGAAGAAACCCTCCCCAACATGTCCAAATGATTACAGACCGGTGGCACTCACCTCTGTGGTCATGAAATGTTTCGAGAGGCTGGTCAAGGACCACATTTGTGCCTCTCTCCCCAGCGATATGGACCCTATGCAATTTGCATACAGGACAAACAGGTCCACTGATGACGCTGTCTCCCAGGTACTGCACAGCACTCTCTCCCACCTTGACCGTCAGAAGGGGGGCTATGTGAGACTGTTGTTCATTGACTACAGCTCAGCGTTCAACACCATAGTCCCCACCAGACTGGTGGACAAGCTGATCGAGCTAGGCCTGAGCTCCGCCCTGAGCGCCTGGGTACTGGACTTTCTGAGTGAAAGACCCCAGGCGGTCAGGGTGGGGGGTCAGACCTCCAACACCATCACCCTGAGCATCGGGTCCCCCCAGGGCTGTGTTCTAAGCCCCCTGCTGTACTCACTCTACACACACGACTGTGTGGCCAAGTTCAGCTCCAACTCCATTGTGAAGTTCGCCGACGACACGGTGGTGGTGGGGCTGATCTCGGACAACGACGAGAAGGCCTACCGGGAGGAGGTTGAGGTACTGGAACGTTGGTGCCAGGACAACAGCCTGCTCCTGAACATTGGTAAAACCAAGGAGCTGATCGTGGATTATAGGAGAGGACAGCGGGAGACACACACACCACTGAGGATTAACGGGGCTACCGTGGACAGGGTGAGCAGCTTCAAGTACCTGGGGGTCCACATCTCAGAGGACCTGACATGGTCAACACACATAGGCACAGTAGTAAAGAAAGCGAAGCAGCGCCTCTACCACCTGAGACAGTTAAGGAAGTTCAGAGTATCGGGGAAGATACTTCAGTCCTTCTACTCAGGAGCTGTAGAGAGCATCTTGACCGGAAACATCACTGCCTGGTATGGGAACAGCACGGCACAGGACAAGAAGGCCCTACAGAGTGTGGTGCGCTCAGCCGAGCGTACCACGGGTATTGCGCTACCTCCCCTGCAGGCTCTATACAACAAGAGGTGCAAATCCAGAGCCTGCAGGATAATGAAAGACCCCCACCACCCCAATAACAGCCTGTTCCAGCTGCTGAGGTCAGGCAGACGCCTGCGAATTCTAGAGACTAAGACGGAGAGGCTTAGGCTAAGCTTCTTCCCCCAGGCCATCAGAGCCTTGAACAATGAACATCGAGAGACACAGAAACTGAACTATCCACACACAAGTACATACACGACACGCACGCTGAGCACGCTCACACACTAGCAGCCACTTTAACACTCATGCCGCACACACGCACACTTATGGCCAGAGGAAAGGCCACTTAAAATAGTATAACATCAGGAACAGTGTATTGCACTACTAAAGCTAACTAGCATGTCCTATATGCTCTGTAAATACTAATGTACAGATACCGAGATGGCACACCATGTACCTGTTTATTGCACTGTTTTATTGGATTCTATTAATATGTTGTACCACTGTATTTTATTGGATTCTATTATATGTTGTACCACTGTATTGCACATCGTCGCGGGCAAGACCAGCCGCATTTCATTGTATACCTGTATGCCGTGACAATTAAAACTCTTGAATCTTGAATCTTGAATCTAGTACATGTATCCCCCTTTTAATCCAGTCGTCCCATATGACTGATTTGTTACCAATCTTTAGTTTTTTATTATACCATATAGAGGCTCTTGTAGTTAAATATGGGCTATCACCAATCAGCCTGTGCAACTGATTCCAAGTTTCCCTGACAAATGCCATTAGAGGGTGTGAGGTTTTGTCCGCTGCTCACCAACTTTCTCTGTTTTCTTTAAGCCTACTGTTAGGAATTCCCTACTCACTCTCTCTAGCCCCCACCCTCTCGTTCTTTACTCTCGTTTACTCTCAGTGGCCACACCTGGACTATTTATCAATTACCTCTCGCACCTGTGGTGGCAGGCTAATTAGTTCCCCTGTGGGCTTTAAATACCAGGGCTCTTCCCCTCGTTTCGGCGTGGGGTCGTGTTGTATACTTGCAGAGTCATATTCTCTAAACATCTAGACTCTTTCGGGAGATCCTCTGTCTGCCTATGCTGTTCCATTCTCCGGCGTCGAGATGTTTGCTCCAGCCTTCGCCAGCTGTCGCCGTTGCCTGTGGGGGAGACTGGTCTGCGCTCCCTGTACTTCCACGGGAGGCACCCCAGCGTTCCACTGCAGAACCCCGCGCAGCTGTTCGTCCTGACGCACATCCAGACCAGCGCAGACGCTCTCCAGTCCTCAGCGCGCAACGCGCATCTTCCAAGGACGCTCGAGCTTGGCACGCTCTCCAGACCAGCGCGCAACGCGCATCTTCCAGACCCTCGAGCTTGGCACGCTCTCCAGACCTCAGCGCGCAGACGCGCATCTACCAGACCTTCGAGCTTGGCACGCTCTCCAGACCAGCGCAGACGCGCATCTACCAGACCTTCGAGCTTGGCACGCTCTCCAGACCAGCGCAGACGCGCATCTTCCAGACCTTCGAGCTTGGCACGCTCTCCAGACCTCAGCGCGCCGACGCGCATCTTCCAGACCTTCGTGCTTGGCACACTCCTCCACGCACACGCACCAGATGCGTCTCTCGGTTCCGACGCGCACACCAAGGTGTGGCGCGCCACTCTGTTCCTCGGCTCCGACAGCGGCTACCCGGTGGACGACACCCTCGCCACCGCCGCTGTTCCAGCACTCTGTTCCTTGGCTCCGACAGCGGCTACCCGGTGGACGACACCCTCGCCACCGCCGCTGTTCCAGCACTCTGTTCCTTGGCTCCGACAGCGGCTACCCGGTGGACGACACCCTCGCCACCGCCGCTGTTCCAGCACTCTGTTCCTCGGCTCCGACAGCGGCTACCCGGTGGACGACACCCTCGCCACCGCCGCTGTTCCAGCACTCTGTTCCTCGGCTCCGACAGCGGCTACCCGGTGGACGACACCCTCGCCACCGCCGCTGTTCCAGCACTCTGTTCCTCGGCTCCGACAGTCGGCTACCCGGTGGACGACACCCTCGCCACCGCCGCTGTTCCAGCACTCTGTTCCTCGGCTCGGACAGCCAGCCACCCGGTGGCGATGCCCTCGCCCCGCTGCTGTCCCTGTACCATTACGCATACGCCTGGGTGAGTTTTGATTGTGATGTCACTCACCCAGCGTAATGCCTCTTGCCCCCGTCCCGCTGCGTTTCCTGTACCATTACGCATACGCCTGGGTGAGTTTTGATTGTGATGTCACTCACCCAGCGTAATGCCTCTTGCCCCCGTCCCGCTGCGTTTCCTGTACCATTACGCATACGCCTGGGTGAGTTTTGATTGTGATGTCACTCACCCAGCGTAATGCCTCTTGCCCCCGTCCCGCTGCTGTTTCCTGTACCATTACACATACGCCTGGGTGAGTTTTGATTGTGATGTCACTCACCCAGCGTATTGCCTCTTGCCCTCGTCCCGCTGCTGTTCCTGTACCATTACGCATACGCTTGGGTGAGTTTTGATTGTTAAGTCACTCACCCAGCGTAATGCCTCCTTTTTTGTTCTCACTTAGTTAGTAGTTCGGACATTTCATCTCCCACTCTGTTTTTGTTCTCACTTAGATAGTATTTTTGGACATTACATCTCCCCCTGTGTGTTTGTCACACGAAGATATTATTACTTTGTTACTTTGTTTATTTGGACTGTTCTGCATCTGCTCTGTTTGTTCCCTTTTGAATATTAACCCTCTCCTCTGTTCTGCAGAGCGGCCCAGATGTTTTCCCACCAGTCCCCAGTTCCTCCCTGTCCCCAGCCCGCCTCCGCGGGCCTCAGTCCCCTCTGTCCCTAGTTCTCCCCTTTCTAGTTCCACCTAGTTCCTGGTCCCAAGTTCTCCCCTTCTAGTGCCACCTAGTTCCTTGTCCCTAGTTCTCCTAGTCCCTAGTCCTCTGTCCCTTTTGTCCCTAGTCCTCTGTCCCTAGTTCTCCTTGTCCCTAGTTCTCCTAGTCTCTAGTTCCTCTGTTCCCTAGGCGTTCCCTTATACCTTCCCTTAGTGTTCCCTTTTCCTGCCCGCCTCTTAAAGGCACTTTACCTTCCCCTCTTTTGTTATTCCAGTGTTTTGTGTTTTCTCCCTTAAAGGGACAGTGCCCTTTTTCCCTGTTCTCAATAAATATCTGTTTCTTGGCAAACCATCATACCTGTCTTGTGTTGTGCGATTGGGGTCGGTTACAAACCATAACAGTACGACCCCACCAAATCGACGACCCCAGCCAGCACAGACGGTGTATGTTGAGTTTGCCTCTTTTTTTTTCTTGTTCCCTCTAGCTCCCCTGTTAGCCCTGTTAGCTCCCCTGTTAGCTTGTTAGTCTCCCCTCTAGCTCCCCTGTTAGCCCTGTTAGCTTCTCTGTTAGCCCAGTTTAGCTTCCTTGTTAGTCCTGTTTAGCTCCCTTGTTAGCCTGTTACCCCCCTGTAGCTAGCCATGCCCTGGCAGCTAACCCAGTCCCTCAGCAGAGCCCCTGTCTGCTAGCTTAGCCCCGGCTGCTAGCACAGCCTCTATGTTTATGCAGCCCTTGCTGCTGGCATAGGCCCTGTAGCTAGCCATGCCCTGGCGGCTAACCCAGTCCCTCAGCAGAGCCCCTGTCTGCTAGCTTTGCCCCGGCTGCTAGCACAGCCTCTATGTTTATGCAGCCCTTGCTGCTGGCATGGGCCCTGTAGCTAGCCATGCCCTGGCAGCTAACCCAGTTTCCCTCTGCATGGCCCCGGTCTGCTAGCTTGGCCCCGGCTGTTAGCACAGCCTCTATGTTTATGCAGCCTTGCAGCGGGCATAGGCCCTGTAGCTAGCCAGGCCCAAGCAGCTAACCCGGTCCCTCTGCATGGCCTCCACTTTTTTGTGTAGTTTATCTCACACTGCTAGGACTGCCCTTCAGCTAGCAAGGTCAGTATTCCCACAGCTAGGACTGTCCTTCCAGCTAGCTTGTTCTCTCATGCTGGTCCAGCCCTGTCTGCCAGCCTAGCTCCGGCAGCTAGCGCCGCCTCTATGTTAATGTAGCAGTACAGCTAGCATAGGCCCTGTAGCTATCAGTGCCTTGGCAGCTACCCTTTCCCCCTGCTAGCCTAGCTCGGCAGCTAGCGCAGCCTCTATGTTGATGTAGCAGTACAGCTAGCATAGGCCCTGTAGCTATCAGTGCCTTGGCAGCTACCCTTTCCCTCTGCTAGCCTAGCTCGGCAGCTAGCGCAGCCTCTATGTTGATGTAGCAGTACAGCTAGCATAGGCCCTGTAGCTATCAGTGCCCTGGCAGCTAACCTTCCCTCTGCTAGCCCTTTCCCGGTGCTACCATGGTTACCCCTTTGCTACCCTGCTTGCCCCTCAGTTCCTCTAGACCAGTTGCTCTGGACCAGTTCTCTAGACCCAGTTCCTCTAGACCAGTTCTCTAGACCAGTTCTCTAGACCAGTTCTCTAGACCAGTTCTCTAGACCAGTTCTCTAGACCAGTTCTCTAGCCCAGTTCTCTAGACCAGTTCTCTAGACCAGTTCTCTAGACCAGTTCCTCTAGACTAGTTCTCTAGACCCAGTTCCTCTAGACCAGTTCCTCTGGACCAGTTCCCCCAGTTGCCCCTCTGCTACCCTAGTTACCCCTCGGCGACCCTGTTTCTTTTGCTAGCCCCACTCTTGTGGTGGCTTCCCCTGCTGGCTTGGCCAGTACCTCTTGTTTTGCCCCCTGCCACTCTGTCTGTATTTGTTTTGGGTCGCCGGGTGGCTCCCGTTGAGGGGGGGGTACTGTGAGGTTTTGTCCGCTGCTCACCAACTTTCTCTGTTTTCTTTAAGCCTACTGTTAGGAATTCCCTACTCACTCTCTCTAGCCCCCACCCTCTCGTTCTTTACTCTCGTTTACTCTCAGTGGCCACACCTGGACTATTTATCAATTACCTCTCGCACCTGTGGTGGCAGGCTAATTAGTTCCCCTGTGGGCTTTAAATACCAGGGCTCTTCCCCTCGTTTCGGCGTGGGGTCGTGTTGTATACTTGCAGAGTCATATTCTCTAAACATCTAGACTCTTTCGGGAGATCCTCTGTCTGCCTATGCTGTTCCATTCTCCGGCGTCGAGATGTTTGCTCCAGCCTTCGCCAGCTGTCGCCGTTGCCTGTGGGGGAGACTGGTCCTCGCTCCCTGTACTTCCACGGGAGGCACCCCAGCGTTCCACTGCAGAACCCCGCGCAGCTGTTCGTCCTGACGCACATCCAGACCAGCGCAGACGCTCTCCAGTCCTCAGCGCGCAACGCGCATCTTCCAAGGACGCTCGAGCTTGGCACGCTCTCCAGACCAGCGCGCAACGCGCATCTTCCAGACCCTCGAGCTTGGCACGCTCTCCAGACCTCAGCGCGCAGACGCGCATCTACCAGACCTTCGAGCTTGGCACGCTCTCCAGACCAGCGCAGACGCGCATCTACCAGACCTTCGAGCTTGGCACGCTCTCCAGACCAGCGCAGACGCGCATCTTCCAGACCTTCGAGCTTGGCACGCTCTCCAGACCTCAGCGCGCCGACGCGCATCTTCCAGACCTTCGTGCTTGGCACACTCCTCCACGCACACGCACCAGATGCGTCTCTCGGTTCCGACGCGCACACCAAGGTGTGGCGCGCCACTCTGTTCCTCGGCTCCGACAGCGGCTACCCGGTGGACGACACCCTCGCCACCGCCGCTGTTCCAGCACTCTGTTCCTTGGCTCCGACAGCGGCTACCCGGTGGACGACACCCTCGCCACCGCCGCTGTTCCAGCACTCTGTTCCTTGGCTCCGACAGCGGCTACCCGGTGGACGACACCCTCGCCACCGCCGCTGTTCCACCACTCTGTTCCTCGGCTCCGACAGCGGCTACCCGGTGGACGACACCCTCGCCACCGCCGCTGTTCCAGCACTCTGTTCCTCGGCTCCGACAGCGGCTACCCGGTGGACGACACCCTCGCCACCGCCGCTGTTCCAGCACTCTGTTCCTCGGCTCCGACAGTCGGCTACCCGGTGGACGACACCCTCGCCACCGCCACTGTTCCAGCACTCTGTTCCTCGGCTCGGACAGCCAGCCACCCGGTGGCGATGCCCTCGCCCCGCTGCTGTCCCTGTACCATTACGCATACGCCTGGGTGAGTTTTGATTGTGATGTCACTCACCCAGCGTAATGCCTTTTGCCCCCGTCCCGCTGCGTTTCCTGTACCATTACGCATACGCCTGGGTGAGTTTTGATTGTGATGTCACTCACCCAGCGTAATGCCTCTTGCCCCCGTCCCGCTGCGTTTCCTGTACCATTACGCATACGCCTGGGTGAGTTTTGATTGTGATGTCACTCACCCAGCGTAATGCCTCTTGCCCCCGTCCCGCTGCTGTTTCCTGTACCATTACGCATACGCCTGGGTGAGTTTTGATTGTGATGTCACTCACCCAGCGTATTGCCTCTTGCCCTCGTCCCGCTGCTGTTCCTGTACCATTACGCATACGCTTGGGTGAGTTTTGATTGTTAAGTCACTCACCCAGCGTAATGCCTCCTTTTTTGTTCTCACTTAGTTAGTAGTTCGGACATTTCATCTCCCACTCTGTTTTTGTTCTCACTTAGATAGTATCTTTGGACATTACATCTCCCCCTGTGTGTTTGTCACACGAAGATATTATTACTTTGTTACTTTGTTTATTTGGACTGTTCTGCATCTGCTCTGTTTGTTCCCTTTTGAATATTAACCCTCTCCTCTGTTCTGCAGAGCGGCCCAGATGTTTTCCCACCAGTCCCCAGTTCCTCCCTGTCCCCAGCCCGCCTCCACGGGCCTCAGTCCCCTCTGTCCCTAGTTCTCCCCTTTCTAGTTCCACCTAGTTCCTGGTCCCAAGTTCTCCCCTTCTAGTGCCACCTAGTTCCTTGTCCCTAGTTCTCCTAGTCCCTAGTCCTCTGTCCCTTTTGTCCCTAGTCCTCTGTCCCTAGTTCTCCTTGTCCCTAGTTCTCCTAGTCTCTAGTTCCTCTGTTCCCTAGGCGTTCCCTTATACCTTCCCTTAGTGTTCCCTTTTCCTGCCCGCCTCTTAAAGGCACTTTACCTTCCCCTCTTTTGTTATTCCAGTGTTTTGTGTTTTCTCCCTTAAAGGGACAGTGCCCTTTTTCCCTGTTCTCAATAAATATCTGTTTCTTGGCAAACCATCATACCTGTCTTGTGTTGTGCGATTGGGGTCGGTTACAAACCATAACAGTACGACCCCACCAAATCGACGACCCCAGCCAGCACAGACGGTGTATGTTGAGTTTGCCTCTTTTTTTTTTCTTGTTCCCTCTAGCTCCCCTGTTAGCCCTGTTAGCTCCCCTGTTAGCTTGTTAGTCTCCCCTCTAGCTCCCCTGTTAGCCCTGTTAGCTTCTCTGTTAGCCCAGTTTAGCTTCCTTGTTAGTCCTGTTTAGCTCCCTTGTTAGCCTGTTACCCCCCTGTAGCTAGCCATGCCCTGGCAGCTAACCCAGTCCCTCAGCAGAGCCCCTGTCTGCTAGCTTAGCCCCGGCTGCTAGCACAGCCTCTATGTTTATGCAGCCCTTGCTGCTGGCATAGGCCCTGTAGCTAGCCATGCCCTGGCGGCTAACCCAGTCCCTCAGCAGAGCCCCTGTCTGCTAGCTTTGCCCCGGCTGCTAGCACAGCCTCTATGTTTATGCAGCCCTTGCTGCTGGCATGGGCCCTGTAGCTAGCCATGCCCTGGCAGCTAACCCAGTTTCCCTCTGCATGGCCCCGGTCTGCTAGCTTGGCCCCGGCTGTTAGCACAGCCTCTATGTTTATGCAGCCTTGCAGCGGGCATAGGCCCTGTAGCTAGCCAGGCCCAAGCAGCTAACCCGGTCCCTCTGCATGGCCTCCACTTTTTTGTGTAGTTTATCTCACACTGCTAGGACTGCCCTTCAGCTAGCAAGGTCAGTATTCCCACAGCTAGGACTGTCCTTCCAGCTAGCTTGTTCTCTCATGCTGGTCCAGCCCTGTCTGCCAGCCTAGCTCCGGCAGCTAGCGCCGCCTCTATGTTAATGTAGCAGTACAGCTAGCATAGGCCCTGTAGCTATCAGTGCCTTGGCAGCTACCCTTTCCCCCTGCTAGCCTAGCTCGGCAGCTAGCGCAGCCTCTATGTTGATGTAGCAGTACAGCTAGCATAGGCCCTGTAGCTATCAGTGCCTTGGCAGCTACCCTTTCCCTCTGCTAGCCTAGCTCGGCAGCTAGCGCAGCCTCTATGTTGATGTAGCAGTACAGCTAGCATAGGCCCTGTAGCTATCAGTGCCCTGGCAGCTAACCTTCCCTCTGCTAGCCCTTTCCCGGTGCTACCATGGTTACCCCTTTGCTACCCTGCTTGCCCCTCAGTTCCTCTAGACCAGTTGCTCTGGACCAGTTCTCTAGACCCAGTTCCTCTAGACCAGTTCTCTAGACCAGTTCTCTAGACCAGTTCTCTAGACCAGTTCTCTAGACCAGTTCTCTAGACCAGTTCTCTAGCCCAGTTCTCTAGACCAGTTCTCTAGACCAGTTCTCTAGACCAGTTCCTCTAGACTAGTTCTCTAGACCCAGTTCCTCTAGACCAGTTCCTCTGGACCAGTTCCCCCAGTTGCCCCTCTGCTACCCTAGTTACCCCTCGGCGACCCTGTTTCTTTTGCTAGCCCCACTCTTGTGGTGGCTTCCCCTGCTGGCTTGGCCAGTACCTCTTGTTTTGCCCCCTGCCACTCTGTCTGTATTTGTTTTGGGTCGCCGGGTGGCTCCCGTTGAGGGGGGGGTACTGTGAGGTTTTGTCCGCTGCTCACCAACTTTCTCTGTTTTCTTTAAGCCTACTGTTAGGAATTCCCTACTCACTCTCTCTAGCCCCCACCCTCTCGTTCTTTACTCTCGTTTACTCTCAGTGGCCACACCTGGACTATTTATCAATTACCTCTCGCACCTGTGGTGGCAGGCTAATTAGTTCCCCTGTGGGCTTTAAATACCAGGGCTCTTCCCCTCGTTTCGGCGTGGGGTCGTGTTGTATACTTGCCGAGTCATATTCTCTAAACATCTAGACTCTTTCGGGAGATCCTCTGTCTGCCTATGCTGTTCCATTCTCCGGCGTCGAGATGTTTGCTCCAGCCTTCGCCAGCTGTCGCCGTTGCCTGTGGGGGAGACTGGTCTGCGCTCCCTGTACTTCCACGGGAGGCACCCCAGCGTTCCACTGCAGAACCCCGCGCAGCTGTTCGTCCTGACGCACATCCAGACCAGCGCAGACGCTCTCCAGTCCTCAGCGCGCAACGCGCATCTTCCAAGGACGCTCGAGCTTGGCACGCTCTCCAGACCAGCGCGCAACGCGCATCTTCCAGACCCTCGAGCTTGGCACGCTCTCCAGACCTCAGCGCGCAGACGCGCATCTACCAGACCTTCGAGCTTGGCACGCTCTCCAGACCAGCGCAGACGCGCATCTACCAGACCTTCGAGCTTGGCACGCTCTCCAGACCAGCGCAGACGCGCATCTTCCAGACCTTCGAGCTTGGCACGCTCTCCAGACCTCAGCGCGCCGACGCGCATCTTCCAGACCTTCGTGCTTGGCACACTCCTCCACGCACACGCACCAGATGCATCTCTCGGTTCCGACGCGCACACCAAGGTGTGGCGCGCCACTCTGTTCCTCGGCTCCGACAGCGGCTACCCGGTGGACGACACCCTCGCCACCGCCGCTGTTCCAGCACTCTGTTCCTTGGCTCCGACAGCGGCTACCCGGTGGACGACACCCTCGCCACCGCCGCTGTTCCAGCACTCTGTTCCTCGGCTCCGACAGCGGCTACCCGGTGGACGACACCCTCGCCACCGCCGCTGTTCCAGCACTCTGTTCCTCGGCTCCGACAGCGGCTACCCGGTGGACGACACCCTCGCCACCGCCGCTGTTCCAGCACTCTGTTCCTCGGCTCCGACAGCGGCTACCCGGTGGACGACACCCTCGCCACCGCCGCTGTTCCAGCACTCTGTTCCTCGGCTCCGACAGTCGGCTACCCGGTGGACGACACCCTCGCCACCGCCGCTGTTCCAGCACTCTGTTCCTCGGCTCGGACAGCCAGCCACCCGGTGGCGATGCCCTCGCCCCGCTGCTGTCCCTGTACCATTACGCATACGCCTGGGTGAGTTTTGATTGTGATGTCACTCACCCAGCGTAATGCCTCTTGCCCCCGTCCCGCTGCGTTTCCTGTACCATTACGCATACGCCTGGGTGAGTTTTGATTGTGATGTCACTCACCCAGCGTAATGCCTCTTGCCCCCGTCCCGCTGCGTTTCCTGTACCATTACGCATACGCCTGGGTGAGTTTTGATTGTGATGTCACTCACCCAGCGTAATGCCTCTTGCCCCCGTCCCGCTGCTGTTTCCTGTACCATTACGCATACGCCTGGGTGAGTTTTGATTGTGATGTCACTCACCCAGCGTATTGCCTCTTGCCCTCGTCCCGCTGCTGTTCCTGTACCATTACGCATACGCTTGGGTGAGTTTTGATTGTTAAGTCACTCACCCAGCGTAATGCCTCCTTTTTTGTTCTCACTTAGTTAGTAGTTCGGACATTTCATCTCCCACTCTGTTTTTGTTCTCACTTAGATAGTATTTTTGGACATTACATCTCCCCCTGTGTGTTTGTCACACAAAGATATTATTACTTTGTTACTTTGTTTATTTGGACTGTTCTGCATCTGCTCTGTTTGTTCCCTTTTGAATATTAACCCTCTCCTCTGTTCTGCAGAGCGGCCCAGATGTTTTCCCACCAGTCCCCAGTTCCTCCCTGTCCCCAGCCCGCCTCCGCGGGCCTCAGTCCCCTCTGTCCCTAGTTCTCCCCTTTCTAGTTCCACCTAGTTCCTGGTCCCAAGTTCTCCCCTTCTAGTGCCACCTAGTTCCTTGTCCCTAGTTCTCCTAGTCCCTAGTCCTCTGTCCCTTTTGTCCCTAGTCCTCTGTCCCTAGTTCTCCTTGTCCCTAGTTCTCCTAGTCTCTAGTTCCTCTGTTCCCTAGGCGTTCCCTTATACCTTCCCTTAGTGTTCCCTTTTCCTGCCCGCCTCTTAAAGGCACTTTACCTTCCCCTCTTTTGTTATTCCAGTGTTTTGTGTTTTCTCCCTTAAAGGGACAGTGCCCTTTTTCCCTGTTCTCAATAAATATCTGTTTCTTGGCAAACCATCATACCTGTCTTGTGTTGTGCGATTGGGGTCGGTTACAAACCATAACAGAGGGTTAATAATTATTATTTTCAATCATTTCACAATAATTGCATAATTGTGTTTGAATAGTAATTAAGTAATATTATACATTTGTCCAAAATAGCTGGTTCAGATATGGTTAATCCAGCTGCCCTGTGATCAGATGAATCCATATTCCGACATCAAAATTTGTGTAATTTTTTATCGTACAAATATTGTCATATTTATTTAAATTATGATCAATTAATTCCAAGGAGGCCTATAGAGTTGACATGAATGAATTACTATGATTCCTCCCAAATAAGCCGAATCCAAGCTTAGGGATGGTTGGTGAATCCCAAAATCTAAGATGTCTTAAATGCCCCTAAGAGCACATTTTTGTCTTAAGTCCTTTGGAGAATGAGACCCAATGGGAGGTGAAATGATTTGCTGTCACAATTCCATGCAAGCCATTCCGTTTACTTGCACAGGCTGTAGTAATATTAAGAATAAGTAATAGAACTGGTTGAAAGGACTTGCGTGTCATTCTGAGAGAAATGGATTATGCCAACAGACTTGTACTCGCATTTCTAACAAGTGTTAAGAGGAGTGATACACATGGCAACGTTTTGAGGAATAGTGCCAAAAAAAGGGCACTGACAAAACAGGGTCTCATTCCCGAACGAAGTTACGACAAAAAATGTTGTCTTAGCCAGATTTTGGCCCATTTAAGACATATTAGGGCTGGGAGTGGGAGTCCCCAAATTTTCCTGAGATCAGATTTGATCGTGGCTGAGAGCAGATTTAAGAGTGCTGAGGAGCACTCTTAAATCTGCTCTCAGCCACGATTAAATCTCATGATTGATTCACTAATTTAAAATTTCATTATAACTTGACAGACTGTGTTCTCATAGTGATTCCTTCACGTCAACACTACAGGCCTCCTTGGAATTAATTACTTAATCATAATTAAAATAAATATGACAATATTTGTACGATAAGAAATTACGCATTTGATGTCAGAAAAATAAATAATATGGATTCATCTGATCACAGGGCAGCTGCTTAACCATATCTGAACCAGCTATTTTGGACAAATGTATAATTACTTTAATTACTCAGATATTCAAACACAATTATGCAATTATTGTGAAATGATTGAAAATAATAATTATTTAATGCCTTCTGTGGAATTTGTATTTCTTATTTGTTACACATCTGTTTTAATGATTAATTATATACATTTGAAAGAATGCAGGTCAACATGCAATGTATCCCATTGATTGGTATACAATGGGACAGACCTTTGTTTGATTGATTGATTGATTGAAAACTTTATTAACAGATTGCAGAATGGGTACAGTACAGTACAGCTCAATACATACAATTGCTAAGGGGATGCAGACCAGAGAAATAATTTCATCTTGTTTACATCAGGGTCCCCCATTTTCAATTCATCATAACATATATGACACACACGACACAGATAAACAGTACTGCTACATCTATACATTTATGACATACCAGATTTGCAAATACAGTACTGTTTGTGATACAAAAAGAGTCCAGAAAAGAGAGTACATTTGACGTAGAAACTGTTGGAGGAGGTTGTGTAGGAGGGGTGGGTGGGGGATAGACTTACACTGTACAAGCAAAACTGTACATTGGAATATTGACAAAACCATACTTGGTCATTTACTGTACATTGGAGGGGGTTGATATAGCTATAAACCTGCATTCCTTCGAATATATCATTAATCAATTAAACTTATATTTAAATACACTATATAGCCTATACACCAACACTGAAATGACAGTGGATAAATAAATAAGAACTAAAGCTAATCGGTGGAAATAGACTGCATTAATATTCCATAACAAGTCTTGTGTGCGCCTACGAATGAACAGTAGCCTATAGGTTTAATTATGGAATAATAAGCCATACTGCGTTCATTCATTACGCCCGCCGTAGGCTATATATATTATATTTCATTCATTCATTCATATACAGTACTGCGCTCTCGCGTGTGTGTGTGCGCGCGCGCGCTGTGGCAGGTGTACCGCGAGCTGTATATGATGCCAATACATTAATCTAATCTAGTTTTGATGGCGCGCGAAAGCGTGATTACGAAACCTAGCCGCATTTCTCGGAGATGCTCTCTGATTGGCACTGACTGACGCTAGGTTTCGTAATCACGCGGCTCGCAAGACTCGCAAAGCACTTCCGCCATTCCATTTGCACACAGCTGCGTCACTAGTTGCCTTATAAGGAGCTCTGGAGGCGTTGTTTTGTATGCAAATGAAGTGAACGGGAACACGCTTTCGAGTTTAAGACAGAATGCCATTCTCCAAGCAGATATCAGATCATATAATTTGTGCGACCTTTTCAGCCACTTAAGACATATTACCAGCACGTTCAGGACTCAGAGTGAACTTGTCATTGATTATGTCTCAGTGGTTCCAAGATAAGTCTTCCAGAATATATCTTTGAAACATTTTCGGGAATGAGACCCATTGACCTTTACTTGTGTTTCGTCCATATTGCTACCCTAAAGGTGGTGATACACTGGTCAACGTTTGGGCGACTGTGGGACTGTCCCCTCCCCCTCAAATACCTTCCCCTTTGTCCCTATGGTAGCCCCCTCCCCTAGTAATTGAACCTACCTTGAATATTTTTCCTATCCCACCTTACTATGTCTATCTCCCTCCTTCTAGTCACCCTCCTTTGTTTCCCACCCCCTGTCCTATCCTATATCCTCACCTCCTCTCTTCCACCTGGTTACCTGGCCCCACCCCTTCTATCATGGTATAAAGATCGACGTACACAATGAATCTAGGAGATATTCCGGGGTCCGCAGGCCGCGTGTATGCTTTCCGCAACGGATTTCGGTTTCCGGGTTCCTCTGATTGGCCGCGACCCCCATGTGACCGCTGCCGCTCTGCTGTGTGTTGTGTTGCAGCGCGCACCACAGCGGCAGAGGTTCCTGCCTTCCTCAACAATTTATACGCATGGAAGTATTGACTACGCCGTAACGAATAATTAAAAAAATATACCGGTAACGGGAATATGTTGTGCCTTTACACATATGTTGGATTATGTAATTGGTTTGTCATGACAAACAAATAAAAAAATCGCGATTTACCCGCTGGCTACAACAACACACAGTGACTGCATGTAGTCGCCCTCCTCAGAGGCAGGAATACTAAGCTCCCCCTTAAGCTCCAGGAGAGAGAGAGGCTGAAAACCCGCAGTTCTTGCCTGACTGATGGGAGCCGAATCCCCGGATCCGATTTGTCTGATGAATACCCCCAAAACATGGAGGTCCCGAATGCATGGAAGTATTGATTGCTCCGTAACCAATCATTAAAAAAAGATACCGTTAACTGGAATATGTTGTGCCTTATCACATACGTTGGATTATGTAATTGGTTTGTCATGACAAACAAATAAAATATCGCATCGCCGGCTGTCTCTGGCTTGCTCCAGCGGACTCTGGTGTCCTCTGGAGCAAGCCAGAGACAGCCGTGTCCGCTGGAGCAAGCCAGAGACAGCCGGCGATGCGATATCTTATTGGTTTGTCATGACAAACCATATTGTGCCATATGTGTAAAGGCACAACATATTCCAGTTAACGGTATATTTTTTTAATGATTCGTTACGGCTTGGTCAATACTTCTATGCGTATAAATTGAGGAAGGCAGGGACCTCTGCCGATGTGGTGCGCGCTGCAACACAACACACAGCAGAGCGGCAGCGGTCACGTGGGGGTCGCAGCCAATCAGAGGAACCCGGAAACCGAAATCCGTTGCGGAAAGCATACACGCCCCCAGGCCAGGGACTTTCGGTGGGTCCTCTAAGGTTAACTCCTGTTTTACCTAATAAATAAACAACCAACTATTTGACCAGAAAATGATTGCCTCCGACATCCACGACAGCAACGTTGGACAAGTGCGTGTTTCTACAGGTTCATACTGATCAAATCAAATCAAATGTATTTGTAAGGCCCGACAACACACGTTAATGTCCCCATGGGCCGGACACGTCTTCTTTAAACAAGTCAAGAAGAAACATCACAATAAGTCAAGAACAAAACAAGTCAATTTTTTTTTATTAAATGCAAAATAAATAAATGCAACACTCCCAGACATACCCCACGCGAAGGTAAGGAAAAACTCACTAAAACCTAGCAATAGGAAAAAATGCACCACAGGCAATGTGGAGGAGAAAACCCTTAGAAGGGCCATTCAAGGGGGGATCTCCCTTATAGATGTCGGTGATAGTAGTGTTGCAATAAAACAGGTGAACAGTTGGTAGCCATGCCATGATGGCATGGCAACCTCTATGTACAGTACAGATATATTCTATTGTGTCTTTTTCTCTCTGTCGGCAGCACATTGCCCTATCATGTTGCCATGTTTATCGCCATCCTAACAGAAGGCTATATGGCCAATTTCTAAAAAGAAGGCAAAAACACCAGCATGAAAACCTTTTGAATTACCTATAGTCTTTTTTAACGTTTTATTTTATTATTATTAAAGGAACACACCAACATTATGGGGAAATTAGCTTACTCTTTTCCAGAGTCAGACAAGAAGATTTTGTCCTCTTTGTGCGTTCAGTAGAAAGCTATCCGGCTGCAAGCTAGCCTAGCTTAGCACAAATTAATGAAAGGGGATATGGACCAGCTAGCGCAGCTGTTGGCCAAAAAAATTTCTCCCGGAGTTTTATGTTAGGCTAGTTCGCTAGTTGTCCGTATTCGCTTCCATTCATTTGTACTAAGCTAGGCTAGCCTGTGATTCTGGAGAAGACAATAAACGCGTCTCCCATAATGTTGGCGTCTTCCTTTAATAATCAATAGGATGGGCCTCCCCTTTTGTGCTCAATCTTCTAGTCTGACTGTTGAAGTCAGAGGCTCTGTGTAGGATTGTTAGTAACTGTCTAACTGCATATATAACTGTTTCCAATAGAGGGCGCTCTAGGCGGCGCCACTCAGGAACACCACCAGGTGGCGAGTATAAATATAGATGTCTCCTCCCACTCTTTCTCTTTCCCCCCAGCCTCTCAGTGAGAGGAGAACTATAGAACTGCTGCTCTGCCATGTATAAGCATTACATCACGCGCAGGAGTGGTTTGTGAAAAATAAACCATGCCTAGGGGTGGTCGTTAACAAAGTCGTTCACAAATCACGACTGCAAGTGGTGTAATGCTTTTATACAACTGCCACATTCATCCAACCTTATTGCTATACAATAAACACACATTAATCGAAGATTTATTGAAAAAAACATCCGCCACAAAAAGTAGTTCCCACAACAACAAAAAAGAGAAATTGCCTCCATGTGGAAGCAGCTCGGAAGTGCATCCAACCAACTAACACATCCAACTGTCTTTCAACTAAGACATCCAACCAACTAACACATCCAACTGTCTTTAAACTAAGACATCCAACCAACTAACCCAACTGTCTTTCAACTAAGACATCCAACCAACTAACACATCCAAATGTCTTGCAACTAAGACATCCAACCAACTAACACATTCAACTGTCTTTCAACTAAGACATCCAACCAACTAACACATCCAACTTTTCATTCGTTTTTAATTATGAAGTTAGCGGTTGTTATTGGAATGATTGATTGATTGAAAATTGTATTACCAGATGCAGAATGGGTACAATACAGTACGGCTCAATACACACAATTGTTAAGGGGATGCAGACCTACTTTCTATAGAACTTCATTCTTAGATGCTTCTATAGAAAGTAGGTAAAACAAATTAAAAAGTTTTCTTTGCCCTATAGGAAGAAAAAAAGTTTTCTTCGCCCCTTTTTTTTATTTATTTTTTTAAACCTACTTTAGAGGGCCTAAACTTAACCAGTTGGAAACCAGGCATACAGTAATAAAATTAGCAATCAATCAATCAATTCAATAGGCCATGCTCACTTAAAACAGCGCAGCACTCAGCTGCTTCTATGTCTCTCAGTCCTCCGCCGTTGCAGACAGGAGTGTGTGTGTGTGTGTGTGTGTGTGTGTGCGTGTGTGTGTGTGTGTGTGTATGTGTGTGTGCATGCGCGTGTGCATGTGCATGTGTGTGGGTGTGCCAGACAGTGTACGCGAGTGAGTGAGCTCTGCAGTCAGGGGCAAGGAAGAAATTATAAAAAAAAAAAATGCAAATAATCAATCAATCAATCCACGATTTTTCTTTTGTTCCACAATGACTCATGACCCATAGATTACACAATCCAACATTGTGTAAGAGACTGTCACTAAGACATTCGCCGTGACAGAATCGGTTATTAGTCGTTATGACCAGTGGTGCGTTATTGAAATCAACTGGGGTTGCACGCACCTAATGGCGCCACATGCACGCACGCTCGCGGCGCATGCGCGCGCTCCCGCGAATGCGCATTTAATGTCCCCTCGCTTGAGCACAGACTAAAGACTCTACGAATGGCATGTAACACATGTCATCAAGTTGTGAATGTATCTGAGAACGTATTTAACACACCTGACGACCGGCGCTATTGATATGCAAATAGCGAGTACTTATCTGGGGTTGCACGTGCAACCCCGTCCCATGAACAACGCATGCCTGGTTATGACGCTATCAACATATCCATTTGTAAAGATTATTGTCCGCCATCTTGTTTTTGTTTTTAAATCGCACGCGGAGTGATAGTGATTCGGTTGTGGGCGGGTCCTGGGATCAAGAGCGTGGAATTGTGACACATACATAGGTGTAAATTGACTGTTTCAGCCAATCAGAATCAAGATATTTGCATGCCGTTGTATAAGAATAAATAAACCACGGCAGTTAAAGGCTAAAGATAGAAACCATGCCTCTTGACCACATTATTGTCGCCCTATAGCCGGATTCTGTCAACACTGACCGTTGGAGCTAGTGTCCTAAATCCTGTCTTGTTACTTGAAATGTCTCTTTAAGAATAGGTTGCCATCAACCCAGAAACCTTATAATGCAACACATTCAATTTACTGTAGTTGGTCTCACCTAAACCCATGCTTACCCAATTTAGAGTATTGTATTGTATTCTACTCTATTCTAGTGAAGCTGTGACAAATTCTCAGTTTTCATAATTTACTGGATCTAATAGAGAAGTTGTGGAGAAATACCTTTGCAAAGGTTGAATACTGTTATAATGTGGGTTACTTTTCATTCAGGCAGTCAGACCTTCACCTGCAGGGTCCCATGCGGGTCCTACTTAGGTACTGTAGGATAATGAGTAACAGCTGTGTATTGCAGTGGACCTGTATTGCACTTGACAGCTTGAAATAAAGATCACAAAAGAGAATTCGAACTGGACCTTTACATTATTACATTATTACTTTACAATTAACTTGTCGAATGCATACATATCAAACATGCCGCAAGGAAATTGATTGGTGTGGATGAACTTGTATATAGGCTTGGTTCTTCCTACCATCCTGTTCCAATGGAATACTGTAGTCTTCTACCAATCCTTTGTACAGAAAACAATGGGCCTCATTCACGAAGCGATATAAGAACAGATTTAATCTTATTTTGTTCTTAACTAGCATTTCTTCTTATTTTGTTCTTACCTGGGATTCAGCAATGTTTTTTTGTTTTTGCTTTTCTCTTAGGCAAGACCACATTTTTAAGAGTGGTCGAGAGCACTCTTACCCAGATAAGAAACTCTTACCCAGATAAGAAAAATTTTAAAAGCCTACCATTGGTCAATTGCCCCCAAATACGACTGTTTTATTAGGTATTATAGTAGTATGTCTTACTGTAGAACATGACATATTAGCATGACATCTCATTAGTAATGTCAATACTGAACGAATGCGAGATTGGCTACTTGACAAGCACACAGTCGTTCAGTATTGACATTACTAAATGAGATTTCATGCTAATATGTCATGTTCTACAGTAGGACTTTTAACTATAATACCTAATAAAACAAGTCATTAGAATAATAGAAGCTGTTGAGATCAGAGGTTCTGTGTAGGATTGTTAGTAACTGTCTAACTGTACATATGGCTGTTTACACTAGTAACTGTTTACCTGCATATATAACTGTCTCCACCAGTGACTGTTTAGTTGCATATATCTGTTCCCACTGAGGGCGCTCTAGGCGGAGCCACCCAGGTACACCACCTTGTGGCGAGTATAAAAGCAAATGTATCCTCCCACTTCGTTCTCTCCCCCTATGTCTCTCAGTGAGAGAAGACCTATATGTTACTGCTGCTCTTTCCATGTGAATAAAAGAAACCACGCCAGTTCAGGCTCAAGATAGAAACCATGCCTCTTGACCACATTATTGTCGCCCTATAGCCGAATTCTGTTAACAGGTTATGGGCCCAGATAACGCCGGGGCGAAAATAGTGGAGGTACTGTAGCAAGCTTAGCTGAAGTATAGGCTAGGATAGCGCCGGGAGCACCGCGTGGCTAGACGCTAGGCCAACAAGAGCAAAAGCTAAGCATACCATTAACGAAGAGGATGGAAAACAAGAGAAGAGACAAATGGCCAACATTCAATGGAAAAGCAGAGAACTATGAGTTCTGGGTAGAGCGCATGCTGTGCTGCATGCATGGGGCGGGGCTGAAGGAGACGATCCTGGGGGCCCCCACGGGAGAACTGACGGCGGAAGAGCAAGCCCTGGACGACCAGCGGAACGCAATCGCGTACTGTGAGTTAGCGCCGATGCTCGACGACACCAGCCTGGGGCTGATATTCCGCGACACTAAAGACAGAGGCAGAGAAAGCCTGGCGGTATTGAGAGAGCATTACATCAGGCGAGGAAGACCCAGAGTCGTGGCCCTAGCACTAATGGGCCTGAGGAAGGGGACCACCGAGACCGTGACCGAATACGTCAACAGAGCGGAGCAGATCACAACGCCATTGAGGAGTTCCGGAGAAGCACGAAGCGATAGGCTAATGATGGCGATGATAATGAGAGGACTACCGGAGCTGTACAAACCGTTCACACTCCTGGTAACACACGGTTCAACGGACATGACGTTGGGACAGTTCAAGGCTAAGTTAAGGAACTTCAAGGCCTCAGAAGACACCCACCCAGTCGCCGCGGAGGAGGGGGAGAGGGTGCTAAAGGCCCGAGCAACGCCAAGGGAGAGAACCAGGACCACGACGGAACTGGCGTGTTGGCGATGCAGAGATAAAGGCCATCGGAGAAGCGAATGCACAAAGACTGTCTGGTGTAGCTTCTGCAAATCCACGGGGCACACAGACAGAGCGTGCTGAAGAAACACAACCAGAGCGTGCGATACGCACATGGACAAGATGGCGGCTACGGACGAGACGACGGCCATGAACGAGGCCGAGGCCACGGACAAAATGGCGGCTACAGACGAGACGAAGGCCACGGACAAAATGGCGGCTACGGACGAGACGGAGGCCACGGACAAAATGGCGACTACGGACAAGATAACGACTGTGGACGGGGTGACGACAGCGGACACGATGACGGCGACGATCGACGTGAGATGAATCGAGACGACGCCCGGAGAATCGATGGCGGCGACGATCGACGTGAGGCAAGTCGAGACGACGCCCGGAGAATAACGGGACAAGAAGACTGCGCTTTTGGAGCGCAAACGGCGGGCATCGCCGGAACGGCCCAGCTGCAGCGGGCCCAGAGAAGGGGACTGATCGTGGACACGGGTGCGTCGTCCCATGTCATCAACGACAGGAGTCGGTTCAAGAACTTTGACGACACTTTCCACCCGGAGAGGCACTGCATGGAGCTGGCGGACGGTAGACGCATCTACGGATTGGCACAAGAGAGGGGAGACGCACAGGTATGCCTCACGGACAGCAAGGGGCGCCGGCGTACGGTGACGCTCAAGAACGCTCTATACGTACCATCGTTCCCACAAGGACTATTCTCTGTAATAGCTGCTACTGCAAGCGGCGCCAAGGTATTCTTCGATAAAGGTAAACATTTTCTTGTAGAACCTGACGGTACCCGGTTTGACATAAAGATGTACCAGAGAATATTTTATCTGAAAACGGAATGTAATGACAACGACCAGTGTAATGATAATGATAAGGGTACCACTTGCACTAGTTGACATGGACCTAGCAGGCCCAGTAAGCAACGAGTCCATAGGAGGTTTTAGATATGTACAGTCTTTTACAGACGTGTGTACAGGGGCAGTGTTTGTTTACTTTATCAAAGTAACACACTCCAGGCCACAGAGAAATTCCTGGCAGACGTAGCCCCTTATGGTACAGTAAGATGTTTGAGGTCCGACCCACGAAACCGAGTTCACAAACAGAGAGTTCCAATCACTGTTGAGAAGGTATAAGATAAGACACGAGATGTCACGTCCATATCCCACACACCAGAGTGGGGTGGCAGAGAGGAAATGGCACACCCTTTTTCGAAATGGCTAGGTGTAAGCTAGCAGATAGTAACTTACCAAAGAGCCTGTGGCATTATGTGGTGCAAGAAGCCGCTTACACCAGAAACAGGTGCTTTAATAACACAACTTTTTACAATATCAACACCCTTTAAAAATTTTTATTATTGAACTCTCCCCTCACAGGTCAAGTCTCTGGACAGGTTTAACAGGTCTACCAGACGTGGTTTGGATCAGTCCATCAGTGTTCCTTGTTGGACCAGGCGAGCCATGGTTTGGGCTCATCTGAATGTCAGGTGTGTTATTCCTGGGATTTGTGTGGTCATTCGCTGGAGGCCCCGCTACGGGCACCACTTGGAGATGTCGACGGTTACGCCTGTACAGAGCACCCTGCTCTGTCTCGATGAGATAAGACCTCTGTGTAACCCTCTCACCTGCCACTACTGCAGGTGTGGACCAGGTCTTTTGATTGTCCAGTCTGGTGAGAACATGGTCTCCTCGCTGCAGTGGTGTGAGCTCTCTCACGCCATGGCGCTTGTTATAGTAGAAGGCCTGTTTGCTCTTCTCCGCAGCATCTCGTGCTCTGACGTGATGTTTGTTCGGCCACCTTGGTTGCAGGTTCTTGGCCAGAGTGGGCAGCGTCGTTCCTGATTTTCCTGCCCATTAGGAGCTCTGCCGGACTGACACCCGTACTGCTGTGTGGAGAAGAACGGTTAACCATTAAAGCAGGTAGGGGGTCCTTTTGTCTCAGAATCCCCTTGACCGTTTGGACTGCACGTTCAGCATAACCGTTTCCTTGTGGGTTGTGGGGACTAGAGGTTGTGTGCTTAAAGTCCATGTCACAGGCAAAGCCTCTGAAGACATCACTGCTGAACTACGGTCCGTTGTCACTGACAACCTCCTCCGGTATTCCGTGCCGGGCAAACGTGGCTCTCAGCTTCAAGATCACATGTGCACTAGTCGTGGTAGGCATGTGGAGTATCTATCTAGAGTAGTAGTCAGCTATGACTAGGTAACTCTCTCTCTCTCATGTTCACATAAATCTATGCCAATTCTCTTCCACGGCCTGTCTGGGAGAGGTGTTGACAGGAGAGACTCCCTGTTCTGTGCTCTCCTCTGCTCATGACAGTACATGCAGTTCTCAACTTTGTGTGTGATCTGTGTGGCTATGCCAGGCCACTACACCGAAGTGTTGGCCCTGTCTCTGCACTTGTTAAGACCTTGATGGCCCTCATGTATGCGTTCTAGTATATCCGGCCTCAATCTCCCTGGTATCACTATTCTACTCCCTCTCACTACCCCATCGTGCATAGACAGTTCGTTCCTAACGGGAAAGTACTCCCTAACACAGGTGTTTATATGTGCTAGGTGTTCAGGCCACCCCTCTTGTATATACCTGATCACTTCTTGGAGCTGTTCGACCGCCGCCGTCTCTGCGTGGATGCTGTCTATCTTTTGTGGCGATGCTGGAATGCTGCTCATCACAGCTGCTACGTAACACTCCACGTCTGTGTCTCTACTGAGCCCCTTGTCTGCCTGTGGGCTCCTGGACAGTGTGTCTGCCACCACCAGAGTTTTCCCCGGCGCATACTCAGCCTCCGGGTTGAACCTCATCAACCGCATGAGGAGTCGCTGGCAGCGGAGTGGCACATTGTCGAAATCCCTGGAGTTCATCAGTGGGATGAGGGGTTTGTGATCCGTAATCAGTTTGAATGCTGGCAGGCCATAGAGATACATCTGAAACCTCTCACACGCCCACACGCTCGCCAGGCACTCTTTCTCTATCTGAGCGTACCTGGTTTCAGCGTCGCTCAGTCGCCTTGAGCAGTATGCTACCGGTCTCCAGTCCTCGCCATGGAGCTGCAGCAGGACACCGCCTATCCCATAACTGCTTGTGTCTGCTGAGACCACTGTGCTCCTGTTAACATCATAGTACACCAGGGTAGGTGACGTTGTGAGGAGCTCTTTAACTCGCTCAAAGGCTGCTTGTTGCGCCGGACCCCACATCCACACTGAGTCTGCTTTTAACAGTGCATATAGTGGCTGGCCCACTGTGGCGAGGTCTGGAATATATTTCCCCAGGTAATTGATCATGCCGAGTGCTCTCTTTAGTTCCTGCACGTTTTCTGGTGGTTCCAGTTTGCTGACTGCAGACACTTTGGCTGTGTCGGGTCGTACACCATCTTTGTTGATCACCTGACCCAGGAAGTGCAGCTCCTCCTTTCTCAGCACACACTTCTCATTGTTCAGCTTCAGGCCTGCAGACTCCAGCCGATCCAGAACCTTCTGCAGCCGCTCATCATGTTCGCTGGTGTTGCTGCCATGGATGATGATGTCGTCCATGTAGACGGCAACGCCGTCCAGCCCTTCCAGCGTCTCCACCATCTTCCTCTGAAATATCTCAGGTGCACTGCTTATCCCAAAGGGAAGACGTTTAAAACAGTACCTTCCGTACGGCGTGATGAAGGTGGTCAACCTCTGGCTGTCTTTGTCCAGTGGGATCTGACAGAACCCTGACGCTGCGTCAAGTGATGAGAAGACTGTGGAGCCGCTGAGCTGAGCTACCATACCCTCTGATGTCGGCAAGATGAATCTCTCCCTTTTGACAGCCTTATTAAGCTTCTTTAAGTCCACACAGATGCATGCTTTTCCAGACTTTTTCTGGACTGGCACCATGGGTGCGCACCACTCTGTTGGGTCAGTCACGGCTTCAATGATGTCGTTGGCTTCCATCCTCTCCAACTCCTCTTTCACTGCACTCAGGAGCGGTATGGGGACCCGGCGTGCTGTGCATACTGCATAGGGCTGGGTATTGTCCTTTAGAGCTATCTTCACAGGCTGTGTTTTCAGTAGGCCAAACTCCTGTTCACTGGTGTTGACCTCGCCCACTCGCTTTACTAACCCCATAGCTACAGCTACTGGCCTGCTGAGTAGGTTATTCACACTCTGCCCTCTAATGACATAGAGCCTGCATGTGTATGTTTTCCCCTTGTAGCTGGTCTGAGTTATAAACTGCCCTAAACAGTTCAATCCACCCCTGGACCACTCAGCACCTTCTTTGGCCTCTGTAGGACCCGTTTTGGCTCCAGTGTTTTGTACACAGTTTCACTTATGATACAACAATCGGCTCCAGTATCTATTTTAAATTCTACAGGTGAGCTGCCAATCTCTAATGTGACTGTCCATTCATTATCATTGTGAGGCATGCTATTAACTGAGCCCAGATAATAATACTGTCCATCTTCTGATCCCTCACCCTCAGTCACTTCTCTCACCTGCTTGCTTTTGCACACCCTTTCCCAGTGTCCACTTTTCCCACAATTATTGCAATTAGACCTCCTTGCTGGGCAGTCATCCTGCTGACTGTGTGGCATTTTGCCGCACCGCCAGCACTTCCTGTGGTCATTCTCACTCTCTCTCTCTCCTTGCGCCTCTCTCTCTGTGGGTGCCGCCACTTCTGTGTTGCACCTCTGTTATGCCGTTGTGCTACTTCTTGCACGGCGTAAGCCTGCTCCCCCTGCTGGTTAACTTGAGCTTTTACCTCCTCTGATTGACGCGCCTCTTGTACAGTCATCTCCAGAGTGAGGTTAGGGATCAGCTGTAGCCTCTGAGACAGATCCTTATCTAGAATCCCCACCACGATTCTGTCTCTTATGTTTTCCTAAAGAGCCGTTCCGAAGTTGCAATGTTCCGACAGCTCATATAGTGCGTGGATGAATGTCTCTGCGCGCTCTCCCGGGCGCTGCACTCTCTGGTTGAAACATGCCCGTTCATGTATAACATTGCGTCTCGGGATGAAATATGCATCAAATTTGGCCAGTACAACATCATACTGCGAGTCATTTTCCCCTTCCCCGTAGGTAAAAGAGCTGAGAATGTTCTCTGCTTCCTTCCCGAGCGCATACACTAGCGTGCTTACTTGTACTGGACCTTCTTCTTTGTCCAACTTAGTAGCTGTCCTGTACCGTGTAAACCATTTCTTCCAGTCTGACCATTCGGCGGGTTTCTCGAAACAAAAACTCTCTGGTGGTTGAAACTTTGCCATCCTCGACCACTTCAGACACCATGATATCTTGGATATTAACGGACAACGGAACAGTTGGTTGGTAAACAAGACGCTTTATTACTACCTCCCATGGTTCATCAATCCCAACAATGACTACCTCTCGCGCCACTCCCACTTACTGTCACTGTGGTAAACATGTCGTAACGTATACTCCTCTTGTAGTCAGTTAACATGACAGTGACATACTATGACAGACAGAGGAGCCAGAGCTGGACTCCAGAGCAAGGTGTGTAGAAACAGAAACACATCACCCCAGTGTACTTAGTACAGTTGCGCAGACAGACAATCAGCAACCCCCAGAGGGCGATGACGAGGAGCACCTGAGGGTGACGTCAAGTGCCCCAAGCAGTGGGAGGTATCCCCCAAGGGAACACAAACCCCCAGAATATCTGCCAGACTATGCCAGGAAAGGGAGTGACGAGGAGGACAATACACCTACCCCCGTTGAGTACTACTACAGGGTAGTCAGTGGGGTGAACCCGACCTTTAAGGAGGCCACATTGTCCCCCGAAGAGGGCAGACATACAGTGGGAGGGAAATGGGTGTATTCAACCAAGTTACCAGAGGGCAGACAGACAGTGGGAGGGAAATGGTTGTATTCAATCCAGGAGGGTATTGCAGACCACGGTAAATACAAAGTATGGTTCGTAGAAAATTTATTAAATGCTGAAGGAATAGAATCCAGGTTTGAGAGTCTGACTAGAGACCATGTTAAAATACTGAAATGGATCTTATGTTTAACCCCATGTTTAACTACAGAGGTGGGTGGTTTACAATGTTTAAGTACAGAGGTGATTCAATGTTTAAATACAAAAGAGGATCTATGTTTAAAATACAGAAGTGGAGGATTTGATCATCGCTCCAGACCACAAAAGAAAGACCTAGGCAGGTTAAACCATTTTATAGGTATGGACTTCAAACAGTCTGCCAACTGTGTAAAAATATCCCAGAAGAGATATGTGGGAAAAGGTCCTGAGATGTTTTTGACTGAAGTAAGAAATGTATAGATAAACTGTGGGTAGCTTCATTCTGTTGGACAACATGTACTCGCCCTGACCTATGTTCTTTAGTGAGTAAGAGTGTCATAGTATTTTTGTTGACCCCACAGAGAATCATTGAACTACGTCAAAAATATGTTTTTCATTATCCCAGAGGTACAGCAGACGGACAGCAGTGTTTCAGGAAAGACAACAAAGGTTTAAGGCTTAAAGCCTACAGCGATATTATCATCCGGTGAAGCTGAGTATATGTTTTTAGCTATGACAATGTGTTTATCTAGAGCAACTGCTCAAAATGCAGTAGGTAATTGAAATGTATCCTCTATACCGAATATGGTGTTTTTGAAGAATGGGCGTTCTGTCAAAACCGTTTAAAATGATGGACATTGTGTATACGGAGACGGTTGTTTATGGGGACAACCAGGGGACCATTGTGATTGCTAGGAACCCAATGTGTCAATATAGATGTAAACATGTCATTATAAATAATATTATCTCATCAGGTATGTCATCAGATAAGAACGAATGACACCGGTTTACTGTCCAATGGACGGCAGAGTAGTAGATACTATGAGGGAACCTGTTTCAAATTAAAATTGAAGGGATTTGCAAGGGTCATGTTTAATGTGAAGATATTAACTGTCATACCCTATTGATGTTTTTGGTTTGTAAAATGTTTTGCCAAGATGTCAGCCAGTGTGCTAATACAAACCTAAGTGGGAGTGTTGAGATCAGAGGTTCTGTGTAGGATTGTTAGTAACTGTCTAACTGTACATATGGCTGTTTACACTAGTAACTGTTAACTAGTAACCTGCATAATACTGTCTCCACCAGTGACTGTTTAGTTGCATATATATCTGTTCCCACTAGAGGGCGCTCTAGGCGGAGCCACCCAGGTACACCACCTTGTGGCGAGTATAAAAGCAAATGTATCCTCCCACTTCGTTCTCTCCCCCTATGTCTCTCAGTGAGAGAAGACCTATATGTTACTGCTGCTCTTTCCATGTGAATAAAAGAAACCATGCCAGTTCAGGCTCAAGATAGAAACCATGCCTCTTGACCACATTATTGTCGCCCTATAGCCGAATTCTGTTAACAGAAGCCTACTTTGCTGGAACGATTAATTTAGCACATGTACAGTACGTGTGTGTGTGTGTGTGTGTGTGTGTGTGCACGCTCGTGCGCTGAGCCTGAGGCTGCCTCACTAAGCCGTTTCTCCACGCATTTGGATGGGGATGTGGTAGGGATTGATGTGTGGGTGTTTTGCGGGGACTGACTGTTCCGGGGGGGTTCACATGCCTTCAAGCGACATTGTACTTTTGTACTTACTTTATGCCATTATTAAGTCTGCATGTTTACATTGCACTACTTTTATTGTCTTTTATACCTATTCTTATGTCTGCAATTTATGCATTGTTTTTTTATTCTGTCAATCTGTGTGCTGATTTTATGCCTATGTTCATTTTATACTATATAGATAGTTATTAATATTTATTGTTACATTGTAGAAATGTGTGCATTGAAATGTCTAAAGTCTTGACGACATTGAAAATGAGGGTGACCTCAATTGTCTTTTAGAGTATAAATAAAGGTTGATGATTATTTCCCATAACCCTACTAAAAGTGTGTTACTTTTACTTTGCTCATTGAACAGTGCATTTATGGACTATCTGAGTGTATTGCATACTTAGCTTGCTGAGTAGCATTAGCCTAGCTCCCTTGAGCCTTCTTTTTCTTTATATCAGAGTGGCCTATTGTGGCGTGCTAGTAGAATGTAGAGCTTTGTGTATGTTTCCACCTAGTGCGAAACTCGCACATTTGTTGCAGTGATACTAACACTGAATATTAACCCCTGCTGTTCAGACAGTAAGTGTGTCAAGTATAGTGGGTCAGGGTCATTTGTCTCCTCCTGTTACTGCCTGTCCACAAGAGGGCCCCCCCAACACCCCCAACCTGGTGGGAGAGGCTTTGGCTGCGCCTCCCACCAGCTGAAACTTTGATGTGTTGATTGTAATAAAATGCATTGTTCTGTTTTTCACCTGTTGTGTCTGTCCACTCTGTCTCAGAACCTACCACCCCAATTTATATACGTTCAGGTCCATTTAGGTAAACATGTGACAATATCATCATCCTAATGGAATGTATCCAGGGTTGGTTCAGGTCCAAGGTCACGGCAATGTCACCTAAATGCTAAAAGACAGACGTTTGGAGCATTGTAATCTGGTGTTGGTATATAGACAAGTCCTCATAGCAGCTAAAAAAAACTAGCTATGCCGCCTGGACATGGAGCAAGGACAGATAGAGTAGATTGGATTTGTGTGTGTGGCAGCTTTATGCTCCAGTGATGGTGCGTGTGGATTAACCAGGATCAGATAGGCCTGGTTAATCTCTCTGAAACGGACATCGTTGTTGACCCCATACAACCTCTGACCTCACAAACAGGAAGTGAAACTCTCCAATAACCAAGACTCTCAGGGTCACCCTGTATGCCCAGATTCCCCTCCTGTCTCCCAGAAGTCGCCACTCTTCATACCCGCCCTTCAAATCCTGAGGGAGGAGTTAGCTTGTGCACATGTTTATCAATATCCAAACTGGTAGCCTACTTAGTACTGATACTATGCACTGTGTTTGTTTCCGATTGGTTTGGTCATTTACGCTTGTCTAATGTGAATTACAGAAGAAATATATAAATATGCCTTGATTTGGTTGCAGATATTTTCAACTGGGATGTATTAATACAAGATGTAAAGACAATTTTATGTAGAGTAATCTTTTCTTTAATAATACACCCACAGAGCTTTTAGAAATGTGCAGAATAAAAGTATTGCTTTTCCCACCAAGAAATTATTATGAATGATAATGAATTTATCATACAAACATTTTTGCAGGTCCAAAATGTATGTTGTTTAAATGTTGCAGGCATGTATCCCCTCCCTACTTCTTCCCATTTCCACATGTGGAATACACCTGATTGGATAAATTACATGCTGGTGCTCTAGTGAGACATCTGGTGGCTATCTATAGCACCTTTAACCAAACTATATCTTTCTTGTGGTAGCTTTGCTGTGGTTCAACTTATTCTTCAAGTAATTGATAGCTTGTAAAACTATGCTTTCAGAGTAGCTTATTCAACACTGCCAATAATACATAATTTGGAATGTAGGGCTATGTCCTGGTGTAGGCTATGTACTGGTATGCCTTCAATTTACTTCACTTTAATTTGACACGGAATTTGGCACGGAACTAGGCAAAATCTGCATATGGCTCGCTGATAACAAACTATCATTACACATGGGCAAAACAGAGTCCATTCTCTTCGGTTCAAATAACAAACTCAGCAAGACCGACGGTTTCTCAGTTACAGTGGGTGACAATATTGTCACAAGGAAAGACGAAATTACCTACCTGGGTTCCATCCTAGAGGCAAATCTTTCCTGTGACAAAATGGCATCCAATGTAATAAAAAAAGTCAACCAACGAACTAGATTCTTGTACCGGATCTCCTCTCTGGTAAACAAGAATACCCTGAAGACTCTGGCAGGAGCACTCATTCAAGGGTACTATGACTATGCGTGCACCTCATGGTACCAAAGCACCTCAAAGGCGCTTAAAACAAAATTACAAACATCACAAAACAAACTGGTCAGACTACTACTTGACCTGAACCCCAGAACCCACCTCACCCCTGCCCACTTTGCCAACCTAGGATGGCTTAGAGTAGACGACAGAGTACAGCAACTTGCAATGGGCCTGGTCTACAAGATACACTACGCGACCAAGGTACCCATGTACATGTCAAAATACTTCCCAAAGGTCAGTGAATACCACAACCACTACACCAGAGGAAGCTCAACAAATCATGTTAAACCCAGATTCGGCTCAAACAAGGGACTAAACACGTTCCGCAATTATGCCACAACAATGTGGAACGCCCTACCCAAAGCTGTAAAGGAATGTGAATCCCTGCCCACATTCAAAACCGCCCTTAAAGAGCACCTACGGGAGGCTGCAATTCGAAACTGGCCACCGTAAATGCCCAAAACCCCCACCACCTCCTAATAGACAGTCTCCTCCCCACCGCATGTATATATTCCCTCCCCGCCGTATGTATATTTCCCTCCCACCCACCCACCCCCTCCTAATGTACAGTCCCCTCCCCATCATATGAATATACTCTGTCAGGATCTAGGGGTAACAGTACTGTATATTTGAATACCGCCTATGTCACAAATGTATCAGTACTAAATACCTATATGTCCCTATGCCATAAATGTCATGTATGTTGTGTATGTCATAAATGTCTATGAATTGAAAATGGGGGACCCTGATGGAAACAAGACAAACGTCTTTCTCAGGTCTGCATCCCCTTAACAATTGTATGTATTGAGCCGTACTGTATTGTACCCATTCTGCAATCTGTTAAATAAAGTTTTCATTCATTCATTCATTCACACCTACTCGACATGTCCTGTCTGTCAATACAATCACAATCATATTATGGAAATGGTTTTTTAACTAGTCTTTGTATGGATTTGGCAGTCTGAGATGTTATTTAGGAAATAACATTTAAAATTACATTATTTACCTAGCTGTTTCAAGTCGTCAGATTAACAAGCCTAAACAAACTGTTCAACAAGCTGATTCCCTCTGTGATGTCAAAAGGGGGACCCAATGAATTTGCTTTGATTAATCAATTAGCTGTGCTTTTTGGAGCAAGAAGCACTGCCTACCTAATGCACTGCCCAGTTTGTAAAGTACATTTTACTGTGTGGTAGCCAGACAGGGAAGTAGATAAATAATGTAACATTTGGTGTGTGCTACACGGCTACACTACACCCACTAAAATCTAAATGTTTATTAGATTTAGACTAGTTTCTTTGCACAAAACGTAACGAACATTTCCACATATTCAAGTAATACTCATACAATTATTGATATATTCCCTTTATGTTAATACTTCTACTACAATAGACTGTGATTATGGTATGCATAATGCATCTAACCTCGTTCCCAGTTTTATCAACATCAGTAATCCAATTGGCCAATGATTCTGGGACTGCCCCTCGACATGATTGTCAGTCAATTGGCCAATGGTGAGAGGGAACGAGGTCGACAGCTGACTCGTGGTTGGTGGATACGTGTGCACAAAAATAAGAAACGACTTGCATTGTTCGTCTTTTTTAGAGGAACTTTGTTGTCACTTGTATCCAAGCGGATTTCTAACTTTGGACAGCTCGCAATACGTTGTAATTCACCTTACTGTTTTCATTGTTAACCGTTAAACGGACACTAACAACAATCACTCGATTCAATACAACAAGTCAAGGGGGGCGGAACAAAAGTCCCCGACAGAGCGACCCGAAGACGGCTGACGCTACCCGGCTTGGTAATGTGTATGTGGTTGTGTGTCATCTGGGATTTAAATGGTTAATGCTAGGATCGCATGACAGCTAAATGCTAACGCTAGCTTGACGTTGGTCCGACTTATCATTTGTTTTGTAAATTCACGTTAGAGAGATGACCGTTAGCAAGCTAACACAAAGCTACTGATCTAAGCCAACATAATCATAACAATGTTCTTGGTAACTGGTAGGTTGACATGAATCCAACTAACGGTAACGGACGGTATTCAATCTGAGACAGAGAGAGAGAAAGCCACAAGCTGTCTTCTAACGTTAGGTGACTTAATTGTTTGCAGTCGAACTTGACAGTAATGACACGACAGCCAACCTAGGATGGCTTAGAGTAGACGACAGAGTACAGCAACTTGCAATGGGCCTGGTCTACAAGATACACGACTACACCACTAAGGTACCCATGTACATGTCGAAATACTTTCCAAAGGTCAGTGAATACCACGACCACAACACCCGAGGGAGTTCCACAAATCATGTTCAACCCAGATTCGGCTCAAACAAGGGACTAAACACGTCCCGCAATTATGCCACATTGATTGATTGATTGATTGAAAAGTTTATTAACAGATTGCAGAATGGGTACAGTACAGTACATCTCAATACATACAATTGTTAAGGGGATGCAGACCAGAGAAAGACTTTCGTCTTGTTTACATCAGGGTCCCCCACATCAATGTGGAACGCCCTACCCACAGTCGTAAAGGAATGTGAATCACTACCCACCTTCAAAACCGCTCTCAAAGAGCACCTACGGGAGGCTGCAATTCTAAACTGACCCCCGTAAATGTCTGAACCCAGCACCCCACCCACCCACCCCCTCCTAATGTACAGTTCCCTCCCCCTCGTATGTATATTTACTGTTAGGATCTGTTTAAAATTACTGTATATTTGCATATCGTGTATGTCACAAATTTAACTACTGTATATCTGTCATAAATATCATGATTTGATTAGATTAGATTATTATATCTATCTATGTACAGATGTTGTGTATGTCATTATGAATTGAAAATGGGGGACCCTGGTGTAAACGAGACGAAAGTCTTTCTCTGGTCTGCATCCCCTTAATTGTACTGTACCCATTCTGCAATCTGTTCATTAAAGTTTTCAATTCAATCAATCAAAACAGTAATGACACGAAAAATCGTGTCATTACTGTTGAGCTAAAACAGATGTAGAGATCTGTTTGCAATACTGTCTAAATTACAGTATGTGTCTGGTTTTAGGTCTGACTGGAGTGTAGCTAGAAGAACCTGTAGTGTTTTCTGCCAGCATAGCCCCCCTCTACCTAACCGTGGCCAGAGATGGGGGAGACGCCGGAGCCTGCTCAGTTTGCGTCGCTGGAAGAAGAGCTCGAGTACTGGAAGGAACAAGCTGCCAAACACAGCCAGAGGTGTGTTGTAGACTGTCTTTCAGAATGGAAAGCAAAGTATTCTTATCTGTGGTTATTTCCCAGTGTCCCCTTGGTCAGCCACCTTACACCCGTTTCCAAGTCCTTCAGTCGGTTTTGTGATCTGCACAGTGTCAGTCAGCTAATCACCCAACCCACAAGAGTGTGTGATTCAACACAAACTACCATTGATCTCATTCTGACCTCTGACAAGTCCAGGATCTCCAATAAAGGGATTATAGCATGTGGGTTAAGCGATCATTATGATATTCTGTACTAGCAAAAAGCTAAAACAAAAGGCTGGCTGTCACAAAACAGTCACATCTAGGGACCTCAAAACCTACTCTAGCGAGGCCTTTAACCAAGAACTGGAGAGACTGGTCAGATCTCCAAGCCCACGTGGTTGAACTTAAACAACAAAGAAACAGACTAAGAAACGATGTAAACACCATGATCAAATCTGCACACAAAAAATTCATCAATGACAAAACTGAGGAACAAAAACAAACCCAGTGAACTTTGGAAATTACTCAACAACCAACTAGGCTGCAGTAAAAAACTAAACCAGATTTATAAACATAAAGACAGAAAACACTCATCACAGACAAGCTGGATGTGGCCAATAACTTAAACATTTTATTTACAAACATAGCCACAACACTGGTTAATAAACTACCCTCCCACTCAGGGCATTTTGGGGTAGAACACATCTTAGCCTTCTACAAAAACCTAGGGGTCCGCAAAGATGACTTCAAACTTGAAACGGTAACAACAGTTGAGGTACTCAAAAAACGAAGTGTCTCTATTTGATCAACCACATCAAACAAGAGGTGCACGCAGGCAAATACTGCGGCATGGTCATGCTGGACCTCCAAAAGGATTTCGACACTGTCAATCACTCCATTCTGATTGCCAAGTTAAAAGCAATTGGTTTTGATAGTTCATCAGTGAGCTGGATGCAATCCTACCTGGAGGGAGAGAATAGATGGTGGAGGTAAACGGTACACTATCCCCCCCCTCCCAGTGACTGTGGTGTTCCACAAGGAAGCATACTAGGACTGTTACTGTTCTTAATTCATGCAAATTACATGTCATCTGCTGGTCTCTGACAGGGACAAGTTGCAGGTTGAAAAAGCCCTCAGCTCTGAACTCGGCAGATTCTGCACCTGGCTCGCTGATAACAAACTATCATTACACCCTCTTTACCCTGCTCCCCTCGGCCGTGTCATCAGCCAGCATGGAATCTCTTTCCATTGCTACGCTGATGACACACAACTGTACATTAAAACGGACTCTCCCCCCTCTGCAGCCCTGCCATCACCACCACCCCCATCATCTCCAGCCCTGCCATCATCATCCACCCTCACTTCCTGCCTGGAGGAGATAAAGTCATGGATGAAATCAAACTTCCTACAGTTAAACAGCTCAAAAACAGAAGCCATCCTCATTGGTACCCCACCAGGTCCAATCTTCCCCCATCACCAGCATCTCCTTCTCTGCCAGCCATGACCTTCCCCTCTCATCCACCGTCACCAACCTCCTTTTTCCACCTCAGGAACATTTAAAAAAAAATCCGTCCCACAGTCACCCTCCCAGATGCTGAAAAACTGGTCCACGCCTTTGTCTCCTCCAGGCTGGATTACTGTAACGCACTTCTCATCGGGATTCCTAGCAAGAGTCTCCAGAGGCTCCAATACATTCAGAACAGCGCTGCTAGGATCCTGATGAGAGTGCGTAAACACGACCACATCACACTAGGGATGCTCGATATTGGCTTTTTTACCGATACACCGATATTGTCCAACTCTTAATTTCCGATACCGATATTAACCGATACCGATATATGCAGGGTCCCCCCCCCCCCCAAAAAACTTAATAATTTCAGGTAATTAACATTACATCTCTTGTCGTGTAATTAACACAACATTATGCATACTTTGACAATAAATAAAATAATAATTTGTTCTTACTTGCTTGCCTGGGTAAATAAAGGTTAAATAAATGTAAAAGAATTTGAAAACCGATACCGATATTTTCCGATATCACATTTTTATGCCAATATCGGCCGATAATATCGGTAGGCCGATAATATCGGACATCCCTACCAGCGTTTCCGTTAGCCGGTAATTACCAGTATTTGACCGGCAAAATCTGTTGAAGTCCGACATATTTAATCTCTCTGGTCATAATGTCCGGTGAAAATAATTCCCTCTAAGCACAATTTGATTATTTGAATTGTATAAAATAGGCTAAAATTAAATAGCCTATGCGATGAACGAAACAATCATTACATTTGTTTCATCGTTGCTTCTAATAATGACAACGATGTTGTCAGCGAGAGCTTAGTGCTGGGTTTGCGAGTGCATGTGCAGCTGCAGAGCCACAGCTGCACACCAGCAGTGCCGGCACAGTGCAGTACTCCAATTCAGCCATTGGCAATTCAGCTGTTGGGTGGGGGGCGCTGCTGAGCGGTCCCCAGATAGGGCCTGAAAACAGCTGAATCTGCGACTCTGCAGCGGCATACTCTCGCAAATAAGTCGTTGGGAGGTGGAGATTCATCACGCAAACCCACGATAATGTTGCCGTCTCTCTCTGCAAAATTTCTCAGTTCTTTGCTTGATATAATTAATACAAATGTCCAATATAACGGAATTCGTTAGCTCATAAAAATGTGATTATAACAGACTGCTGTTTATTAATGTTGGGCCGACTGCCCACAGACACCTATTTGATTTAAAGTCAGCAGCAGCATGGAGTCTCGGGACTTATTTTATTTGGAATATAATGACTGTATACGCAAAAGTAGCCTAGTTTTAAGTTAAAATATTATAAATCTACATGCCTTGAGGATGTCATTCTTTTGTTTTGTTGTCATTCTTTTGTTTTGTTGTCATTCTTTTGCCTATCAATTGTTTTTAAGCTCAATAAACTCTGACCGGAATTTCTCTCATTTGACAGGTAGATTGAAATCTACCGGACACTGAGGCCAGCAACAATTTTTCTAACGGAAACCCTGATCCCTACATCACACCCATCTTCCACTCACTTCACTGGCTCCCCATCACCACCCGGACTGAATACAAAATATCCCTTCTGACCCATCAATGCATCCACGGAAATGCCACCCCCCTACCTCAAAGATCTCCTCACCCCAGAACCCTCCACCTGTAACCTTCGCTCCGCCAACACAAACCGCCTCCTTCCCCCCAGGACCAAGCTTCTTCTGCTCAGTTGCTCCTCGCCTATGGAATGCCCTCCCTCCCTATTTGGTTTCCAAATATAGAGTGCACTATAAATCGAATGTATTATTATTACACCTGGGTAAAACAAGAGTCCATTTTCTTTGGATCAAATAACAAACTCGGAAAGGCCAACGGCTTCTCTGTTACAGTGGGTGACAATATTGTCACAAGGGAAGATGAAATTACATACCTGGGTTCCATCCTAGAGGCAAATCTTTCCTGTGACAAAATGGCAACCAATGTAATAAAAAAAGTCAACCAACGAACAAGATTCTTGTACCGGATCTCCTCTCTGGTAAACAAGAATACCCTGAAGACTCTAACAGGAGCACTCATTCAAGGGTAATATGACTGCTTGCACCTCATGGTACCAAAGCAGCTCAAAGGCACTAAAAACAAGATTACAATTTGTTGGGGGGACTCGGCATTCTAATTTGTTGCGCTCTGTGTTTACTCGCCCAATAATTAATTGCTGCCACTGGCAGTCAGCTCTTGTTGTCATAGTATCAAATCCCTTTCAAAGTTCTGTCAGAAAACGTATATTTAGTTAAATATCTCTACTTTTCCATGAGATTCACATGGACCACATTATGTGTACGGATGGGACATACGCAGCCAAACAGAGCCAGGTGTGTTTACAATTGCCTAATTACCCCTCACCATATTTGTGATAAACAGAAGTTTTCATGTGATAATGGTGCTGCTGTGTTTGCCATCCAGTAGAGAATGTGGTTCGTGTGAATCCTGTGGAAAAGTGGAGATATTTGATTAAATATGTTTTCTTCCAGAACTTTCAAAGCAATTTTGAATAGCGCCCGGAGTGAATTAAACGTAACACCGGGTGTGAAAAAAGGTTTTGGTTTTGAAGGGTGGGCGATACTGCCACCTATCAGAATGCGGCTGGTATTGCACTCTAGCGATCTCAGAGTGGTGCCCTATGGTAACCCCGAGTTCTGTGTGAGAGAAATTAATAAAAATATCGAATAAAATAAATAATGATGAAAACCCGACTATATTCGGGTCTGGCGCTGAACGGTTGGCGAGTTAACCCGACTTTCCTCGGGTCTGGCGCTGATTGAGTTAAAAGCTCTGCTGTAGTTCTTCTGTGATTTACAAACACGTACACAAAATCTCCCCACCCACAGAAATTATGACCTTTTGTGAATGGTTCAAATGAAACCTGGCTAATATTTCATGAACTCCATAATTGTCCACTCTTGAGTGGGTGTTTTTGAAAAGACAAGTTTGAACAGGTGTCTTTACCTGTTCCATTGTCCTTTTGTATGAGCTGCAAGGTGGATGACTGACCTTTTGGGAACCTCCCCACTTATTGTGTGTGTGTTCTCTGCTTGGCCCACAGTGCGGAGGAGGCCCATGACGAGCTGCAGGAGTTCCAGCAGATGAGCCGTGATTACGAGGTGGAGCTGGAGACTGAGTTGAAGCAGTGTGAGGCGAGGAACCGGGAGCTGCTGACTGCTAACAACCGCCTCCGCATGGAACTGGAGAACTACAAGGTGCACAGAGAAGGTCTAGGTCCCAGGATGTTGAACTACAAGGTGCACAGAGATAGTCTAGCTCCCAGGATGTTGAACAACAAGGTGCACAGAGATGGTCTAGCTCCCAAGATGTTGAACTACAAGGTGCACAGAGATAGTCTAGCTCCAAGGATGTTGAACTACAAGATGCATGCACAGTGTTAGTCTAGCTCCCAGGATATTGAACTACAAGGTGCACAGAAATAATAATAAACTTTATTTGTATAGCACTTTTCATACAGAAACTGCAGCTCAAAGTGCTTCACAACAGAAAAAAGACACATAAAATGAGCACATAAAGTTCAGACATATAAAATCAGTTTTTCACATTAGGATCTAACATCTCAACAGGCCAACTTGTTTATGGTTTGATTAAGTTTTAAATAGACAATAATAAAAATAAAAAGGTAAGATAAAATAGTGCAATTGTACAGTGCAATAAAATAGTTCTGGATTACTTTTTAACAGTTAAAAGTCGTCTTTACCTCCTCTGTTTGGTATCCACAGTTTACAACTTCAGTCTTCCCTCCTGTTTGACCCACTTTGACCCTTCAAACCTCCCACTCAGGGCAACCCTCCCTCTCAGGGCGCAGTTCCCTCTCTCAGGGTGCAGTTCTAGGCCTGGGTCCTAGACAGTTTTAAAGCCCGACAGTCTTTCTTGTTTGATACCCACACAGTTTAATACCTGACAGTTTTGAACCTGTAATAGACAGAGTAAAATAGTACAGTGCAATAAAATATTAGAATAGAATAGATAGTAAAATGATGGTTTATTGCAGTGCAATAAAATAGAAAAAATGGACAGAGTAAAATAATGCTACAGTACAATCAACAGTGGAGTGTATTAACACTTTGATCGCCGGGGTTAAATTCATAATTTACCATCCCTCGCCAGCCCTATTTAACATGGAGAAGTTCCCCTTCTTTGCAGGGCTATAACTTTTTAAATTGTATTGCTAAATTGACATTACTATGGCCCATTCAACGTCCTATATCTATTGTTCAGGGTGTAGCAACGTTATACTTTTTCATTCACATATTCATACTAAAATACGGTCTAAAGTATAAGTATGTTTTTATCGTTTTCTGCAGCTTTCTCCAGAACTTGATTTATAGCCCCAAATGCATTATATTGATGATGAAATACAGTTTGATAGGAATCTGTGCGAGATAAAAAATGTCAACTGGACGTGCTTCTAGGAGTTACTAAGTATGATCTGATGTTGACCGGATGGGCGGGGGGTCGTTTATAATTCCGTGGGCAACGTTATATCATTCATCTAGTGTGGGTGATATGATCATTAGAGCAGTTAGTAAAGAACATGTTGAAAAATAACGCTGGATCTTACCGTATCTTCCTCGCGCTGTTGGACGAAGAGCGTGGAACTGAAATATTCCTATTATGGGATGTAGAAATATCCGATCCATTTCCAGGTTGTATAATAGTATATACGTCCAAATCATGTTGTTTATCGAGTTATTTGCAACCGATCGACATCCAGTGTGTCAAGATGGAGTCCTGCTAACGATAGCGAGTGCCCGGACGAAATATGGGTGAGCACCACTTCATCCGCATCACTTCCTGTTTGGGCGATCGGCCGATCGGCCACCAGATGGCGCTCTTGAACCGTTGGAGAGTTGAGAGGGGCTCACCAGTACATATAATGTCTCCGGGGGAGAAATATGATTTCGATCACAGATTTTTGAAATATTGATATCAAAGACGCTGTCCAGCGTCTTCGGCAGAATAAGCATGGCGGGGAAAGACGCTGCCCAGCGTCTTCGGTGATTAAAGGCTATGGTGAAGAGGTAGGTTTTTAGCAATTTTTATTTTATTTTTTTTTAATATTAAGAGATCTAGCTTCCCTAATGTCCATACTGTAGGTAGTGTGTTCCATAACTTTGGTGCATAGTTTGCAAAGGCTGCATCCCCAATTATCTTTAGACTGTGGCTTGGAACCTTCAATAGATCACTAGTAGATGATCGCAATGTTCTAGAAGGCACATATTTGACTAGAGAATTTGCAATGTAGCTTGGTCCTCTGTATATATATATGCTTTGTATATAAGGAGGAGGACCTTGAAATCGACGAAATGTTACCGGAAGCCAATGTAGGTTAACTAATACTGGACTGATGTGGTCTTTCCTCTTGGTTCTAGTTAGTAGCCTAGCTGCTGAGTTTTGAACGAGTTGGAGTTTTTTTTGGGAGGCCGGTGAGGAGTGCATTACAGTAGTCAAGTCGGCTTGAGATAAAGGCATGGATCAGTTTTTCAGCGTCTTTGATTTATAAATGACCGTACCGTAGCTATGTTTCTAAGGTGGAAAAATTATGTTTTCGTCACCTTGTTGTGTGATTTAAAGCTTAGGTCTGAGTCTATTATAACACCAAGGGCGGGATCCACAAAGAATGGATTGCACGGTGCTAATTGCACCCTTACTTACAATTCATTATGAATTGAAAATGGGGGACCCTGATTGTAAACAAGATGAAAGTATTTCTCTGGTCTGCATCCCCTTAACAATTGTGTGTATTGAGCCATACTGTATTGTACCCATTCTGCTATCTGTTAATAACATTTTCAATCAATCACCTGTGCAGTGATTGATTGATTGAAAATGTTATTAACAGATTGCAATAGATTACGGCTATAATGCTGTGGGTATAGGGTCAATACAGGAAGTGGAGGAGTTACATTCCATGACAGTTTTGTAAAGCTCAGTTCATGTAATGCAAGCGAATTTTCCTATGGTTACTTTTTCGCAGGGTTTGCTGATGGTGTCCATGTTTGTTTCAGGATAGTCTAGCTTCCAGGATGTTGAACTACAAGGTGCACAGCGTACAGCAAACGCCTCATGTTGACAATGGCGTCCATTTGCATGTTCTTGGTATCTGATTCTAGGGACATCTATGGATCTCAGGGAATGTATTTTTTAAATCTTTGACTTTGAATTTGCTAACACCATGCTAAAATTGACCAGACCTGAAAAATCTAAGCAAATGAATAAAGGGAAGATGATTAAACAGAAGGTTTTGTAGATACAGTACTCAATTCTGCCATCCGGACACATATTTGAAATATGATTATAATTATATGAATATAAGTTCTATAAATGACCTTATTATGGCCAAGTTGCACATCTATGGATCGGGCCAAATCTCCCCTTTCCAATGGCAGAGTTCAATCTGGTTTTAGTATCACCAGGCGTGATTCACAAACCGTGAATGAAATCTACTGTAAGTACAGTTACTTTTTTATAATGTACATTTCTTTTTATAAATTTCTTTATTACAGGAAAAGTAAGTTGTACATTTACAATTGGAAAAAACATCATTCATTTTCCATCTTTTTCTCTTTTCTTCCCCTTTCATTTCCCCTTCCCCTCCCTCATACCCACCCCATCCCCCCCACACCGGAGTTGTTGAAAACACATCTGCAAAACATCCAAACATACAGCATAGATGCTATTGGGAAAGAAAAACAAAAAAACAATAATAATATCAATTAGACCCACCTGTATTATGCACAAACATTTAGATAAAAAGAAGTAAAGAAGGAACTAAAAACACAGAAAGAAAACTCTCCAGCACGGCTGTGGCTGTGGAAGAAAGTCATCAATGAGATTATTTCGCTCTTTCCCTCACCCCTGTCTATAGTATTGTGGTAATTCTTGGGTAGTTTGACCTTCTGCAGCTGTGTCTCCCGTTCCCCTCTCCCTCCCCCAGTTACCCACCCAGCCCCCGGGGGTCTCATTCACACCCATATACATACCAGGACAGGTGTAAAGCTCTATCCTAAGTCTCTTCATTGATAGTCAGGGTATCGATGTGTTGCAGAAATGGTTGCCAGGTCACATGGAATGTTTCAAGGGAGCCCTTTAGGGAGAATCTGATTAGCTCAAGCTTAACGCAATGTAGTATCTCATGTATCCATCTGTTGTGAGTAGGTGGGGAAGGGTGTATCCATTTAAAGAGAATAAGTCTCCTAGCGAGGAGGGTAGTGAACGCCACAACTCGTTTTGCAGCCCTAGATGCAATCGTAGGGGTATTCGGGATACCGAAAAAGGCAGTGAGTGGATCAGGGTCTAACGTCACACCCAGGACCCTACTTAGTGTATCAAATATTGCAGTCCAAAACTCTGAGTTTGGGGCACGTCCAAAACATGTGCATATAATTGGCTGGACATTGTTTACATCTATTACACGCATCCGTTCTATCCGGGTATATCTTTGCTAACCTCGCATTGGTGTAGTGAACCCTATGCAGGATCCTACACTGCAGCAAACTGTCTTGCACATACTGTATAGAGGAAGTGTGTACAAGGTCTAATATATGATCCCATTGTTCATCTGTAATGATAATTCCCAGATCTTCGTCCCATTTGGCTTTTAGGGAGTCTAAGCAAGTTGGGTTCATCCAAAATATTTTATCATATAAAATTGAGACGAGCCCTTTCCGCCCGGTACCGAGCGATAGGAGAGGGTCAGTCCTAGAGTCTGGAGGACCGCCAGGGAATTGTGGGAATTGGTTCTGAACAAAATGCCTGATCTGAAAAAAACGGAAAAGGTGACAATTTGGGAGACACATTTTTTTTGATAGTTCTGCAAACGACGAGAACACACCTCCGGAGTAGAGGTCATTAATGGTTAGCAAACCTTTGTTCGCCCAGCTTCTGAATACAGGATCAGAACAGGACGGTAAGAATAGGTGATTACGAGAGATTGGAGCTAGCCCCGACGGAGCGTGTAGGCCAAATTGTTTCCTAAACTGATTCCAGATTTTCAAAGTGTCCGTCACAATTTGGTTCCGAGCCACCTGTTTAATAGGGATCGAAATGGGTAGTTGAGATGTTGCCACAGACCAGAGTGAGTACTTTGAAGAGGAGACTTCCATCCGAGCCCATTGGGGTTGGTCTTCTTCCTCCCTCCTGGTCCTCCAGTAAAGGAGTTTGTTTATATTACATGCCCAATAGTAATAGCGAAGATTGGGCAAAGCCAAACCCCCTTCCGATTTGGGAAGTTGCATGATCGTCCTCTTAATACGTGCTCTTTTGTTACCCCACAGGAATGAACCTATAAGTTGATCAATTGAAGTGAAAAAGGCTTTATTAATAAATATTGGTATATGCTGAAAAGCGTATAGAAATCGGGGTAAGACCACCATCTTTATCAGGTTAACCCTTCCCAGAAGCAAGAGGGGGAGAGAGGACCATCTCGTCAGATCTAGCTTAAAGCGATCCAGCAGAGGACGAAAAAGTTTTGCGAAGAGCTCTGTCTGTGATTTGGCCATAAAAATCCCTAGATATGTGAATCCTTCCGTGGCCCTTTTTAAAGGGGAAAAGCGATTGAGGAAGCCGTTCCGCAGATGCATTAACAGGTAAATATTCACTTTTCTGGAGATTAAGTTTGTATCCAGAGAGCTGCCTATGTTGTTCTAGAATATCCAGGATAACAGGGATGGACGATGACGGATTGGAGACATAAAGTAGGAGATCGTCGGCATACAATGAGAGTTTATGAACCAGGCCGAACCTCTCAATCCCCTCAAATCTGTCCTCCCTGCGAAGCCATATGGCTAAAGGTTCTGCGGCGAGCGCGTAGAGCAAGGGAGAAAGCGGGCATCCTTGACGAGTGCCGCGATAAAGCGCAAACTGGCCCAACTTGGTACCATTCACATTAACCGAGGCCACTGGGGACGAGTATAGGAGTTTTATCCATGAAATAAAACCCGGTCCCAAACCGAATTTCTCAAGAGTATGGAACAGGTACCTCCATTCCACTCTGTCAAACGCTTTCTCAGCATCCAGGGAGAGTACCATTTCTGGCGCGCCAGTCGTGGTTGTGAAAAGGATATTTAACAGCCTCCTGGTGTTAAAGAAGGATTGCCTATCCATGATGAAACCCGTCTGATCCGGGTCTATCAGGAACGGGACCACCTTCTGAAGACGGCATGAAAGGACCTTAGCCAATATTTTACAATCCACATTAAGGAGGGAGATTGGTCTGTAACTGCTACAAAGGAGAGGGTCTTTACCTTTTTTGAACAACAGGGACAGTGACGCCTCTGATAGCGTGGGCGGCATTTGGCCCTTTAGAAGGGAGTCATTATATACTCTCAGTAGAAAAGGAGCAACCAACACAGAGTAAGTTTTATAAAATTCTGTAGTATAGCCATCTGGCCCGGGTGATTTGCCACTTTGTAAAGATTTGATTGCCTCAGTCACTTCAGAGATGGTTATAGGCGTGCCTAACTCTTCAGCTTCCGCTTTATTCGCCTGAGGGTATTTGAGAGACTTGAGGGGGTTTGGGCGATCCCAGTCCTGCTGGGAGGACTCCGACGTGTAAAGTTTGGAATAGTAGTCAGAGAAAATTTCAGAAATTTCCGTAGGGTCTGTTGTAGTGACACCTAATTGGGATTTTATCCTGGGAATCAGTCTAGAGGCACTCGCCACTAGGGATGGGTACCTTTCACATTTGAACCGATACCGGTACCTGTGAATCGATACCGGTACCCAACGGTACCTTTTTTCTGTACTTTAGTCTCAAGAAATTTAATTTACCTACCTCAGTCGTAAAAAGAAAATTCAAACTTCAAATAACTACAATTTCGACAGTTTTCGGCTTGTCATTGCTCCGACTGCTTTGTTGTTGAATCAAGTCAAATCCTAGGTAAGCATATATTGTGCGTGTGAACGTTGACATGAAAAAAAAAAAGTTAAAAAACCAAAAAAAAAAGTTAAAAAAAATAATAATAACAGTTTTTTTTAAATAAAAAAAAAATAATTTGGTTTCTCACTTGATTCGATACTCGGTAGTACCGACGTGTTTCGGTTCGGTGCCTCAAAAGTACCGAATTCGGTACCCATCCCTACTCGCCACTCGTGCTTGGTACGCAAGTAATTTTCCGACCTTATCCCCCTGCTCGAAAAAACGCTGCTTGGTGTGCAGGAGTAGTCTCTCGATCTTACTAGTTGAGAGCAAATCATATTGTGATTGGAGCTGGAGTCGTTTCTTATATAGAGCAGGAGTTGGTTTAGATGATTACTGGATGTCCAATCGTTTAATCTCATCTGATATACCCGTTAATTTGGATTGTTCCTGCTTCCCAAAATGAGAGGTAAAGGAGATGGCCTGTCCACGGAGATATGCCTTAAAGGCCTCCCAGAGCATGTCACTGCTAACTTCAGGTGTGTCGTTTATCTCAAAGAAGATTTTTATTTTTGCATGAATAAAATCCTTAAATTCAGGTTCAGATAATAAGTGGGAATTGAATCTCCAAAATTTTGAGGGTGTTCTACCCTGGGGGAAGTTAATTTCAACGGATGTCGGGGCATGATCGGAAATGACTATACTATGGTACTTAGTAGAGACTACATTATGTAGTAGTTTTTCATCTAGTAAAAAGAAGTCTATCCTCGAATACGTGTGGTGGACATGGGAGAAGAAGGAGAAAAGTTTATCGGTAGGAAATTTTGCTCTCCAGGGGTCTATAAGGCCAAGCTGTTCCATATGAAATTTTAGGATGCTCGCCGCTTTGGAGATGGTAGTACGTCTATCCGAAGACCTATCCAGTTCCATGTTTTGGACCTGGTTAAAGTCTCCTCCGATAATTATGTGATGATCATTAAGGTTGGGTATCGAGGAAAATAAATTGGATACAAATTTATCATTGTCCCAATTCGGTGCATATATTGAGGCCAAAACCACCGGAATGTTCTGCAGCTTGCCCGACACTATAACATATCGTCCGTCAGGATTAGGGGTGGGAATCACCAGTTTCATCATGATACGATACGATATCGATTCTTTGGACAACGATACGATATTTGCCGATATCACAGTCTCTCACGATACAATACGATTAGATTAGATTCAGGTGCCTGCAATCGATATGAGATGATATCATATGCCCATTTAACACAATCGGTAACATTTAGATCAACTAAAAAAAGGTAACGAAAATATCATTTGACATTTGTATTTTTGAGCTCTTCCAGACATTTAAAGGAAAATCAATCTATTGTTTTTAATACAAATAGACCTCCTGTTCACTGTAAAGTGCCACGTTTTGATATATTGAGCTTTAAACTTTAAGCTCCATTTTTTGGAACTCAAAACTCAACCTAAAACCCCTCCCTACCTCCCTCTCCCAAACCGTTCCTACAACAATTTGTTGATGTTGCATGATCATGTATAGGCCTACATTTATTATGTATTATATTGTTTATGTTTAAATAACATTTAAACATCAAACTCCTCTGACCTCATCTGGTCTTTCCAAAGACGCGCGCACACACACACACAGAAAGGGAGAATGCTATGCTGTAACGTCTACACACACGGAGCTACTGCTGTTGTTCTTGGGCGGATATGAGACTCGCCACAGGATTTTCAAAATAAGAGTATCGATATGAATCGATCTTATTACATTGCATCGATCCGATTCGATCGTTGATAATTACATCGATGTATCGATCTGGATCGATGTATCGTCCCACCCCTAGTCAGGATCAGTTAAAATGGTGGAAGGCTCGAAGGGTACATCCCTATATATAATAATTGCAGCTCCCCTGGCTTTTGCTGAGAATTTAGAATGAAAAACGTGTCCCATCCATGCTCTCTTAATGCGGGGGATATCTGAGATGCAGATGTGTGTCTCTTGTAAAAAACAAAGGTCACCCTTGAGGTGTCGTAGATGGTTAAGTACCTTGTTAGCCTTGGTGGGGCGGCGTGGCTCAGGGGTAGAGCGGGTCGTCCAATGATCGAAGGGTTGGTGGTTCGAATCCCGCTCAAGCCCATGTCCATCCCACTGCCGTTGTGTCCTTGGGCAAGACACTTAACCTACTTGCCTCGTATGAACGTGTATGCATGTGAATGAATGTTGGTGGTGGTCGGAGGGGCCGTAGGCGTTGATTATTCGCCACGCTTCCGTGAGTCTGCCTCAAGGCAGCTCTGGCTGCAATTGTAGCTTACCACCACCGGTATGACTGTGTATGAACGAATAATGGACTCTGTAAGCGCTCTGGGGTCTCTGGGGTGTCACAAAGAGCGCTATATAAATCCAATCCATTATTATTATTATTATTATTTGATAGAGTTGTTCATCCCTTTGACATTCCATGAGACGAAACGGATGTTCCTGCCCGTCACTGCCATGTTCTGTTAAGTATATACATACCTGAGTCGAAAAGATAAAACATTGGAAGAGAGGAGAAAGGTAGAGGGGGATAGAGAAAAGGGGGGGGGGGAGGGGGGGGTTGATGCACACACATACACCCACACAACCATACACAAACATACTCACCCGGGGGTACATCCCTTGGTCCCTAAGGGAATAGCAACAGCCTCTGTACCTCTCCGGATACATTCCTTCCGGTGGAGACTCCATCCTCACTCCCCTTTTCCCCCTCTCTCCCGTCAATTCCGAACAGCCTCCAATACTGTTATGGATAAACCTTTAAATTTGAGTTAAAAGAACATTCGAACAGCCAAAGAAATAAGAAATAAAAACCAAAATAAAAAACGGGATGCTTAAATTCAAAAATTTAAGATTGGGATAACAATGAAAGATATTTGCAACACAACTCGAGGCTCATCCATTAGAGCATGGGCATAAAAGCGCTACCAATGACTCCCAATAAGGAGTGTGACCCATAGAAAGTAGAGGGTGAACAAGTAAACCGAGGTGTTCCAGTGTGTGTAGGTCAGCCTATAATTCAGTGGACCTGGGCAAAGCCCGCCTCCAGCCTACAACAGCTCGGGGAGAGTGTCTTTAGCCCCTGCTACCAGGCCCACTAGGGATATAAAGATTGCAAAACCAAAACAGAGTTGAAACAGAGGTGCCACTCTTCTTTTCTTTTCTTTTTCCCCCCTTTCTCCTTCTGTCTAAAAAAAAATATATATATATACATACATTTAAAGAGTAACATAGTAATATAAACATGAGGTATATGCAGTTACAGGGGTTACACGATTCAGGGACCTCACAATGTACCTAAAATATGTATAGAGAGGTAATGAGGTTAGTTACATCCGGCAATGTCAGAGACCTGTACCCTAAGATGAATTGAGAATGGGGGACCCTGATGTAAACAAGACGAAAGTCTTTCTCTGGTCTGCATCCCCTTAACAATTGTGTGTATTGAGCTGTACTGTATTGTACCCATTCTGCAATCTGTTAATAAAGTTTTCAATCAATCAATCAATCAAGACAGTAAAAAGAAGCGTGTACAAGTCGAGTTGGCCCAGTCAGTACCTTGAGTGCTTCCTGAAACATGCATACAAAACCCCTACTCAACAGATACTATCCGGCTTGTTTGTATTGAGACTAGGGATGTCCGATATTATCGGCCTACCGATATTATCGGCCGATATCGGCATTAAAATGTGATATTGGAAAATATCGGTATCTGTTTTATTTTATAATTTTTTTTCTATAGAAATGATGTCCGATCATCGAGAGGTTTTGTTTCAGAATTTTATCATCAATTACTAACGTCCTCGTATGAAACCCTCCAACTTGACTCTGTCTGGAGGAGGGATATACCAGACCTGGAAAATGACTTTGATTGGCAAGGAGCCTGGGCAAATGTCCGACTTACATCAAGGAACCCGGATCATCAACAAATCAATCTTAACTATATTCACAGGACATACTTGACTCCTATAAGACTGTGCCGAATGGGGCTCAAACAAGATTCCAAATGCACCCAATGTACAAATGGGGACGAAGGGACATTTATGCACATGTATTGGGACTGCTCACCAGTTAAGGCATTCTGGAAAGATGTGACCCAACAAATATCAAAACTCGTATCTTGGAATATACCTGTACACCCCTCGGTATTGCTGTTGAATGATGTTTTTGAGTTTGCAGTGAATCCACAGCTAAAGAGATTGGTTTTATCGGGTATCACAGTAGCCAAAAAGCTGATCGCATCACGCTGGTTTCAACCGGAAAAAATGTGCCGTAAAGTTTGGTTTCTTACATATCTCGATGTAATTTACCATGAAATATCTACAGCAAGAATTCTGGGTCTCAATGAATCCAAAATGTCAATGTGGTTAGAAGTGGTGGAGAGAATAAAAGCTAGCTTATAATGGTAGTGTCTGGTTAGGTGCGAGGGATAGTGGAGGTACTTCTCAAGGTGGGGTCCGGGAGGGGGGGGTTCGAGCTGAGCATATGTATGTAGGGTTTTTTTTTTTTAGATAACAGGTATTATGGGTATATCTTATATAAAACAACTAACCAAAATGTGATCTCATTGGATGTGCCCTGACAATTAATGCTTGTATATCTTATCGTGTGTTGTCATGTTTGTTTATATGTTTGTTTTAAAAAAGAATAAAAAAATAAAATACAAGAAATGATGTCCGATATTATCGGCCTACCGATATTATCGGCCGATATCGGCATTAAAATGTGATATCGGTTGATATCGGTATCGGAAATTAAGAGTTGGACAATATCGGTATATCGGTATCGGTAAAAAAGCCAATATCGAGCATCCCTAATTGAGACCCTCAAATATTAGTATGTGCACCCTGAGTATGATCACCCTGCATAGAGAGTCATATGTATATAAATCCATACAAAAGAAAAGACAAATTAAGTTAAGAAAAAAAAGGGGGGGGCAAAGACAAAAAAAAATGAAATAGGGAGCAGAAGAAAACGGCATGCAATCATTCACAAGGTCATGGCTATAGCAACCTGGTTGGCATAGGGTTCCTTTTGAAGGAGTCACTCCGATTGAAATAACAATATTCCCCTTCTGAGGCATAGGTGGCCAATCTATAGTGACTGGGCACTATAACATAACCAAGGTCCACAAGTTCAGCCGAACACTCAGTACGTCGTAATCATGCCTATTGCTGTTGGTGTTGGTTTCAGCTGGCCCCGAATTGTCCGTTAGACCTAGGTAAATGGCATAGTAAATTCAGGCCCAGTCTCTGCGCAATGAATACTCCTAAAGCATACAAATAGAACCTTCATTATCCCGTCAAACAGTTCCATTCCATGTATCTAGCAGCCTCTAAACAGAGGGAACGTCTACAGTTTGAATGCGAGAGAGACGCATGTAAAAATAAGGGCTATTAAAGAATATTAAGAAAAACAAAAAGGAGTTAGAAATACGGGCAAATATAATCCGCGTCGGCCATTTGGGAAGCATAAAGTTCAGTTTCAGAAGCCAGTCCGCTTAATGTCGATAGCCTCTCCCCATGAGGTCTCAGTGTCAGGCCTAACGCGGTCGACCAGTTTAGCCCAACCAATGTCTATAAATTCAGTCTCGCATTCTACATTCATTGTTCATTGCTCCCGGCGTCGGGTTAGCTTACCGCTGGGTACTCGCTGGGTAGCCGTCCACACTAGGCTAGCTTGGTCTTGAGGTACGCTTCGGCATCCCCAACAGACATGAAGCGTAGCCTGTCCCAGCTCTCTTCCGTAATCATCAGTTTGGCCGGGTAGTGAAGACTAGGCCTCAGTCCCCGCTTGTAAAATAGTGCCATCACATCGCGGTACGGTGCTCGCTGTTCCAACACAGCCGGGGTATAATCCTTGTAGAAGGCAATTTGTTGACCGTTGTACTGCATCTCCGCTCTTCTCTTTCTGGCCTCCCGGATCACCAGTTCTTTAGTTTGATAGTTATGGAACCTGATGATAACAGGCCTAGGCTTTTCACCCTGCTTCGGTTTAGCTGCCAGAGACCTGTGTGCGCGGTCCAATTCTGGAGGGTTAGGGAGGGTCTCTGCCCCAAGAACTTGGGTTAAAAGGGTGGGGAAGAAGGGTGTTTGTCTCGGGCCCTCAATCTGCTCTGGTAGTCCAACAATCCGAAGGTTGTTACGTCGTCCTCGAGCCTCGAGATCCTCCGCCTTAGCCCTTAGCATAGCCTGGCTAGCCCTCAGATCACCACATGTAGCCTCTAGCGACGCAATTCTTTCGCTTACAGAATCCGCATTCTCCTCCAGGGACTTGACCCGCTGTCCGTTGTCGGCCACGTCCGTTTTCATTTGGTCAAGTTTATTTTCCAGAGTGGTAATGGCTTTTCTGAACTCCGTGGTAATAGCTTCTTTGTGGCTCTCAAGCAGGGTGGCCAGCCAGGCCTTGCTAACACTGTCATCGGCCTCCTCCTCATTTTGAACATCGCCCCGTTTTGGAGTCTTGGATGACATCTTTGCAACGATAAATATTTAGTTAGCTATATCGATACTTGCATATAAACAAGAATTATGAGGGTTTGGAGTCTTAAAACGTAGAATAAAAAAAAAAACTTGTTGTTGCTTTTTGTAACTTGTTGTCTCTACAGCGAGCTGGGAGAGTGTAGCGGACTAGCGGGGCTCGCTCAATGTGAGAGAGTAGTCCGTCTCGTCCAGCCCTATGAATTTCATGACTTTTCTTGTGATCGCCTTAGCCTTCTGACTATCATGGTTATACGCACGGATGCTCTCTAAAGTGGTTTGCGTTAGCGGTCGTTTTGGTTCTTAATCTGCCTTTTTCTTTTTACTCCGCGGTAAACATAACAAACGCCATGCTCCTCTGGGTGATGGGACTTCGAGTGTCTTATTAAATTTGTTGTGTTGAAACTTTTTACATTGCTTCCCCCACGAGGTATTTTATCCTGGCATACATTGCAGATCTGTCTCAGACACTTTGTAATAGTTTTAGGTTACTTAACCTGCGACAATGACACCAACTCCACTGAGAATTGGCTCATGTTTTTTGCGTCATCGATCAGTTTTCGCAATCGGCGACTAGAAAGCATTATCGGAATTCCCCAATCTCATATTTATACTGAATATCGGCCGATACTGATCGCTGGCCGATCGATCGGGGCATCCCTATTGACGGGCTGGCATGAGCTGGGTATCGAAAGCCCTTAATTCATACATTCTGTAGAGATGGATTTATGGCGTGAGGTCATTTGCAGTCCAGTACCGAACTGCTCGGGCTTAAGAGGTTAACCCTGTGAGGCCCAAATAAAAAAGACATTAGCAACTTCAGAGGATGGGACCTATAAACACATTTACTATCCAATAGCATTGTGAGGCTGAACAACAGGACCCATTGACTATGTACATGTACTTACATTTCTTTAAATAAACATTTACAGACTTTCTTTTAACTCATTCAGCGCCGGGGATTAGTTGGGGCCCTGTGGTCACATTGCCAAACGTTAAAATATAGGACTGAGTCACCTTGTTTGTAGAGCTATAAATTCTATATTATAGCTATGGATACAATACTATGACCCATTTGACATCACCTATCTTCCGTTCAAGATGCAAAAAAGAATTTTTTTCCATCCATACATTCCTGTTTTATACCGTGGTGAATATAAGTATGGTTTTAGAGCGGTCTAGGGTAATTCATGAAATCCTGATTAAAGCCCTATACGTCGATTCCACTATACACGTTGCCATGTCTTGCCTGTATACGCTATTATCCCGATATCAAATCTAGATCATAGCTATTATGTTCCATCATGAATGCATGAAAGGGGGGGGGGGTCGTTTCTGATTATTTGATTGTCAGTAACGGCATTCACATTGAACACTAAAAAACGGTTATCAGCCCGATCGGTATGAACGCATTGCAGGATCAAGCTAAAATGTATGTCAAATCGACCTTACCTGTGGCCGGGAGTAATCCAAAAATAATATTCCAATTGTTTGATCGCCATCTGGTGTATCCAATGTCCATTTCGTCAACGGCATAATTCACCCCAACATATGGATCGGAGATATTTGACGCGCTTGGATGGACCCGGGACAACCGTTCGCCTCGCCCAACAAGGAAAAATGAAACCCGAGACCTGGGGCCATCCCACAGAGAAAGATACAAGGGTAGAAAGGGTGCTCAATACCGCCGTCTAGCGTGATGCGGCCGGTATTGCACTTTTACATTATTATGAGGATTCCCCATGTTAACCCCGAGTCCGTGCGCCTGTAATGAATAGAAATAACGATCAAATAACGAGACGAGTATACTCGTTGTTGGTGTTCAACGATTGGCGGCCAGTAACGAGTATACTCGTCAATGGCGGGGAATGAGTTAATGGCTAAAAGTGATTTTGTAATTTTGCAACCGTGGGTCTCACAAGGTACTTTTAACCATGTGAGGTCCAAATAAAAAAGACATTATACAATGGCATGCACATTTCTTAATTCTGATTGGCTGAAACAGTCAAGTTAGACGTTGTTATTTCTCATAACACACTCCACGTGATCCCAGAACCCGCCCACAACCGAATTACAATCACTCCGCCGTTCGTGGTTTTAGGAATGAAACCAAGATGGCGGACAATAATCTTTATGAATGAATGTATTGATAGCGTCATAACGACTCATTCAAAAATGATTCTGTCACATGGAATGTGTTAGTTGCTTACACAATGTTGGATTATGTAATTGGTTGGTCATGACTCATTGTGAAACAAAATATAAATCGCGCGAAGTGTGTTGTTAGATGCCATTCGTTATGGAACCTCCCTCTCCTTCAAAAGGACACTCATTTCACTGTTAATAACATTTTCAATCAATCAAACCAATAACAACCGCTCACTTCACTGTTAGACGGCATGCTTTGAAGCAACCTATTGCTTCGAAGTGGTTATGCTTTGGCCCTCTTTCGAAGTGGGTTATGCTTAGAGTTTATCTTTAGAGCAGGGCGATAGACCACCAGCCCAGCGTGGTCAGTGGCGGAGGGGTGATACGTATAGTGAGAGAGAGAGAGAGAGAGAGAGAGAGAGAGACTATTTGCGCACACTGGGCTGTTGTTGATATGCAAAGACAGCTGTGGTACTTAGCGCTGGGTGCTCACCTGGCTACTTGACTTTCCATGACAATCAGAGATGGCCAAGCAGCCGTTTTCCGTGTGGTCCTATCACGTCGCGTCACCGTTTATTATCGTGCAGGGGACACTAACTGCATTCTGAAAACATGCCGGGGACATGTCCCCCCCCATAGTTACGCCCCTGCGCTCACTTCATTCTTAGACGGCATGCGTTGAAACAGCGCACCTAGGTGGTGCAGTGGGCAAGGCACTCACCACCAATGCTGGAGACACTGGGTTTGAGCCCAGCTCTCCACATTGTTTTCAGTTTGGCTGGTCGTCCGTACTAATACAATTGGCAGTATTAGGGGGAGGGAAAACTGAGGGGTGGGGATCGGACGTTGTGGACAGCGACTCCTACAGGTCGGTTGGTGCGCCTGCGCAGTAGAATCAAGAAGCGATGGGGGCGGCGTCCCTCCAGAGCACAGACCCCTGACGCTGAAAGATCGCGCCGCGCAGGTGAAAAGATGCGATGGCTGCTACCTCGAGTATGGGAGGGGACTCGTGCTATGTATGGCTTCGTCCACATTGCAGCCGGCTTGTGGGAGGCAAGAAACAGCGTTCGAGACAGGGGAGGATTGAATTGGACGATACGAAATTGGGATGGGAGAGAAATAGAAAATGGGAGAAAAAGTGGATAAAAAAAAAAGAAACGCCGCACCTCCGAGCTGCTTCTACACACAGAGCCAACTTCTCTTCTTTTTTTTGGACCTACTCTTTCTGCGGATGGTTTTGTGAATAAATCTTCAATTAATGTGTGTTTATTGTATAGCAATAAGGTTGGATGAATTCGCCAATTGTATAAAAGACATTACACCACTTGTAGTCGTGTGTTATGAGAATTAGAGTCTAACGACCACCCCTAGGCATGCTCTAATTCTCATAACACACGATGTAATGCTTAATTAGCAACTTCAGAGGGTGGGACCTATAAACACATGAAGAGTGCCGTGACTGAAAAAAAGGTTGAGAAACGCTGGTATAATATTATATATCATATGGTGTGGCTCTTTGTGGTACCACAGTAATTTTTGTGGCTCTTAGTCTCTGAATGGTTGGCCACCCCTGACTTAGACCATTAGTGTGCGGTCATTGGACAAAAAATATTGAGATGTATAATACATTTTTCTCCTTAGAGCGATCTAACATGCTTCTGTGTGTCAAAGATTCCGTGAATAAAGTCCCTTTTCATTTAGATTTCTAGCATTAGGTTACATGTTTCTTGGTATCAAGATTTTAGGGTGTTATTTGGATAAACTGACCACATATTGGGAATCTATTTGCTTTATTACCTGAACAAATATTAGAACTTAATAAAGTTGCATAATAATTGGTCCTAGATCGTACATTACTGCTGTGTCTCACAGCATTCAGCCTTCTGCCATCGCTGCTGGTTGTTGTGAAATGCATTCTGGGATACTTGGCTGTCCTGAAGGATCCATCTGTCCAAATTTGGGGGAAAATAAGGCTGCATTTCTCTGTGCAACATTTGAAGTAGCCTTCGGAATGGGACAGCTCTTGTCCATCTTTTTATGTAACCTAAGCCACATTATAAAAGGGCATCGAGATCTAGAATGTTCTGCATCTAAATTAGGGATGAGTTAGAATTTTCTAATAGTCGTGCCAGTCTCTACATTCGATTTTCATGTCTGAGTCGCAAAATATATTATATATATATATATATATATATTTTTTTTAAGTGAAGCAAACTATTCTTATTTAATACATTTTTATATTTAGAGGCAGCCTAATTTTCATAGCCTAATTGATCTAAAAGATGCACATGCTACTGTTTCTGTTTGTTTATTAACTCATTGGCTGCCACGCTGTTTCCGGGATATGGGATATTAACTCATGCGCTGCCACGCATTAAACCAATGGAGTCCATCACCTTGTTTGCAGGGCTATAACTATATTCTATATTATAGCTATGGATGCAATACTATGGCCCATTTGACATCGAGTATCTATCGTTCAAGATCTGAAAAAGAAATAATTTTTCCATCCATACATTCCCGTTTTATACCGTGGTGAATATAAGTATGGTTTTAGAGCGGTTTAGGGTCATTCCTGGGAGGCTAGTAATAGCCAGCGTTGCGACGTGTATTATACTAAACCATTGGCATTTCGTCCCTACACACGCTACAATTAAAAATTCAAATGCATATGATCGGTATTATGTTCCATCATGAATGCATGAAAGGGGGGGGGGGGCGGGGTCGTTTCTCATTAATTAATAAAGAATATCCAATTATTTGATTGCCATCTGGTAGATCGTATGTCCATTTGGCCCACGACATAACCCACCACAGCATAATGAATCTGGTGCGATCGGGTGAAGCCCTAGGTTCAGGTTACTAGAAAAGTCCGCCCGGACCAATATAATTGACGCACAGCCCAATACAGAGTTTCAAAGGATGTGCAATACCGGCCGCATCCTACCAGGCGGCGGTATTGGACTTTTGCGATCTCAGACTCATTCCCTATGGTAACACCAGGCTCCCTGGATGGATAATTAATGGAAATATCGAATAAAAGAAATAACGATCAAATAACGAGTATACTCGTTGTTGGCGTTCAACGATTGGCGGCCAATAACGAGTTTAATCGTTGTTGGCAGAGAGAGTTAAAACCAGTTGATAGGCCAATGCAATGCTGTTATTATAGGCTACGATGGTGAATGGTCATTTTGCTTTATTGTCGGTCAGTTGAGCCGATCAACGTTCTGAAGGATTATCTGAAGTGCCTATTTATGTGCAATACCCTTTGTTTTTAACACATTCGGGGCCATTGGGATGAGTCTAATTAATCTCAAGAGGACCGGGGAATGTAAACAAACGTGGGGCTGTTTGTACAGCTAAATCTATATTTTATAGTATTGCTATCTGTCCATTCTCATTGTCAATTGAGTCTATAAACCGTCCCTTCAAAATTACTTAAAGAAAAAAAAAATCATCAATAGGTTCTCATTTTATAGCGCCATGAATATAAGCGTTATACCGGATTTGGGTCTAGTATATTTCCTGGGAGGCGAGATACAGGGCTAATAGCTAATAACGTTAAATCCAATGGCATTTCGGTTATAGATACGCTCCAGTTAAAACTCAAACTGCATATGATCGGTACGATTCTCACGCATGTATGGATGAAAGGGGGGGGGGGGGGGGGGGGCGGGGGACGTCGTTTCTGATTATCGATTACCAATAACCGCGTTAGCCTCATTAGCCACATAGGCCGAACGCCTGGTTGGCTATCAAAACAAGGCCAGATCGGGATGTACTTTACGTGAAAAAGATCTTACCGTGGTCCGGTGGGATCGTCCCGAGCATTTCCCCGTTATCGATCGCCATCTGGTAGATCGATATGTCCATTGGCTGATGATAAATCCCCTTATTGCATGGTGAAATCTGCGATGCAAAACGTAATCCAAGCTACTATGCTACACATCCAGAATCCTGCTACTGGAAACTCACAAAAAAAGTCAAAAAAAATAGTCCACCGTTCGGCCACAGGGAACACTGCATTATCGCGATAGCGCCCCTAAGAGGATCTGGCCGGTATTGCACTTTGTCGAATTCATAGAGTAGGGTAGATCTGCAGTGCCGCTCGTTGACCTTGAATAGGTTATTAAAATCGAATAAAAGCAATAACAACTTGCCACAGATTTATCCGTGCCTCTGTCCACAATGGCTCAGTGGCCTCGTGGGTAGAGTGTCCGCCCTGAGTTCGGGAGGCTGGGAGTTCAAGCCCCGGCCGAGTCATACCAAAGACTATTTAAAAAATGGTACCCATAGCCTCCCTGCTTGACACTCAGCATCAAGGGTTGGTTTGGGGGGAAGTCCTTGCAACATACTAGCGTCATGTCCAAGGGGTGTACTTGTACATCAAGCTGCCTCACGCTACGGAAACAGGAGATAGGCTCCTGCCCCATGTGCCGTTACGGCTCGAGAACCATTGGTTCTCAAAGGTAACTTCTTCTGTCCACAACGGGTGGAATCGAAACACGGAGATATACGTCCTTGGGCGCCATTGTGTTAATCAATTCTATTAAAAAGAATAACTGAATTTAATTGAAACTGAACATTTTAACTGAATTTAAACTGAAACAGAAACAGGGGCTTCGCATTTTAGAATATTCTGTCTTAAGAACAGTAGACTATTCGAAAATGATTTTGGTCAGTCATGCACATCCCTAAATTAAATCTGATCTTTGAACCCAGACAATGTTTCGTTAAATGCTTCACACAAGCACATGATAACCCTTCAGAGAAGTGTATTTGACTGGGGATTTTGATATCGGAAGCCAACTTGCCTGCTGGAATAGATAGGGGAGGGCTTGTGTGTGACACACACACACACACACACACACACACACACACACACACACACACACACACACAGGGCTGATTCAGTGATGAGAAAGCAGCTGATGACTAGCTGTGTCTCTGGAGGGGATTGGTGCTCTTGTTATGGATGCATTCCAAACATTTCACAGCTGAGTCTGCCAGTTTGTCTTTGCTCATTATTAGTTGAGCTGAAATCTGATCTGCACCACTAAAAAGCCCTTACAGGGGAAAGGTCCTACTTTAAACGGTAAATTATTGTCTCATTCGAGGCTTTCAAATCCCAAGATTCACTTTGTCGCTCAAACTGGGAGAAAACTCTGCATTTTATTAATTTATATATATATAAAATATACATACTTTTTTAAATTAATTTATATAATGTATTACAAAAAATACATATGTGATTGTCTATAATTATTTTTTTTATGAATACATTTTTTCAATTACTAACAATAATAATAATGATCTTGATGATTGCTTTTGGGTGCATCTTTTCTTTTTAACCAAAGGTCTACTGACCACAGCACATTATCTTAGATCAGAGACGGGCCCCAGCACAGATGTAAGGACAGTGGAATGAGTGTGGAATGCACAACACTCTGGAACTTGCCTAAGCTTGACGTGATGCCATGTTGCAATGCCTGATACAGGGTTATTATTATTATTATTATTATTTTTTTTTTATAATTATCATTTTTATTTAAAAAATTGTTAGTTTCCACTGTTTAGCTAGTTTCAGTTTAGTTTTTATTGTTTACAAATGTTTAGTTTTTTTTTATAACTCTTTATTTTGGTTCATTTTTTCAGTTTATCCACGCACATTACAATAAAAAGACAACCACCACCACATAACAAACATGACATACATGACATAACAATGGTGTATGGGAGGGAGCTGTTTTCGTTCTTGGTTAGTCCGGTCCATTTTAGTTTAAACTGTGGTGCTCTTTATTTGCCCATCAGCCTATATAGAATCCACTTCAGCCAGCGTCGGTCGTGATACTTTGCTTTCGTTCTCAGAGAGTAAGTAATTTTCTCCATGTATTTCCTTCCCTCTGGGGTGGTCTCTTTGAGCCAGCTCCTTGTAATGGCATTTTTTCCCACGAGTGACATGATCTCTAACAGATAAAAGTCTTCTTTGTGAATGATCTCCTCTGAGAGCAGGCCCAGGTAGACTATCTGGGGCTCCATGGGAAATTCATAGCTTAGAATTTTATATATTTCCTGGATGACACTTGTGCGGGAGCTTAGAGGACTGTATATAATTATCACCTTAGGGGGTGTGGTAGGATGCCTTAACTCTTAGGCCCCGTTTAGACGGAAACGCTAGCAGGTGAATCCGCAAAAATATTTTTTCGGATGTGCCTTTCGTTTATACGGAAACAGCGTTTTTACGGGGTGAAACCGCAAAAAAGTGAGACTACCTTCCAGGGTGGAATTCCTAGAAACGCAAAAGCTTTGCGCTCTCGTCTAAACTGTTAAAACGTATATAAATCTGATAAAACGATGACGAAAGGGTTGTCACGGCTCTGGTCGCGCGTACTGCTTACGTCACAGGTAGCAGGTATGCGCCAGTAACCGAGACGTAAACAAAGCAAGTATGTCTGACTTATATCAACGGAGATCACCTGAAGGCTACATTGGCAGTACTTTTAACCCTTTCACTGCCACACGACAGAAGGTTAACCCTTTACTATCACACAACCGGCTGTCGTGTGGCAGTGAAAGGGTTAAATACACAAGAATCTGTCCCGCGGCGTGAGTGGACCCACTGTCTGTGAGTGACTCTGCTTTGGTGCAATCACATTCCCCATCCACAGTCTGCGAATCAGAGGCAGAGTAGGGCGGGTCTTCACAGCACGTCATGTGACATATGCGCCAATCGTGTGACAGTGGGGCTCCGTCGTCTCGAGTCGTTACAGCGTCGTCTGCACGCAGAATTCCATCCCAAAACGCTTGTCTAAACGTAAAATTAAAAGTGAAACCGCAAGATGACTTTTGCGGTTTCTGTTCACAAAACGCTCGTCTAAACGGGGCCTTAAACTAATTGTACCAAATACACAACTGAGTGAATAACTTAAAATGGAGTCACCTAAACTAGAAAGAGCGAGGAAACTGTTTGAATCATAATGCTTTTATATAAGCAAAAAAGGGGAAAAAAGATACATACAAAATATTGTTATCACGTTACACAATGCCTAATTAAATACTATTACTAAATTTAGATGGGCGCCCAAATAGTTCTATTAAAGTGTTCTGGCCAAACGTTGCCGCGGTTACCACTGTCAGAGGAACAATTCCCTCTGCAGGATGAGAGAGATGGAGAGAGTTAATAATCCTGGGGGTGAGAAAAGGACCCGGATGAGTTCTGTGATGAGGAGTAGTAGACCGCTGCGTGGTGATGAGGGCGGGAAGACGCTGCCCGGTCCAATAGGCGCCACCAGTCTAGATGCTCCGCTGTGGTGGATCCGAGTGTCTCGCTCCGCTCCGTGGTGCTGCACGGCGCACGCCGACAGCTGCTGCAGACACGCTGGTCCCCTCTGTACCACAGGCTACTGCTATGGCTACTACTTAGGACTAGTTGTGTCCTTTTACAGCGACACAGACCCTATCTAAATGTTCTCTGGTCTGTGTTATATATCGACTGATATGTCCAGTATAGAGCAGCTATCGAAGCATGAGCCGAAGCTACTTTAGGTATTAGCGCCGAGCTAGCTAGCTTCGGCTAACTGGTAACGATAGATGGGGAATACTATAGTCCGCTGTAATATGCTAATCCCAGACGTTTACTAAACATCGAATTAGCTGGGTACTAAAACTCACTCTCTCTTGGTGGTATAATGTCCGCTTGGTAAGCCACTTTACATACTTGGTCACCGTCAAACTATAACGTTAACAAGAGCAACGCTAGGTGTACGTTTTCTCTCTAACGTGTCCGGTCAAGTTCAACGTCAACAAGCTCATAGAGGAAGTGACGCAGATACGAGGGAACACTACCACCTCTGGCCTACTAGATGGCAGCACTGTCATATAACCTGAGATGCCATCAATAGGCAGACAGTGTAACATTATGTGGTAAATAATAACTTAACTCCCACATATTAACTTAAAGGGGGATTATTTTAGGTCTAATTTTACCTAATTGCAGACCCTTCAGCACAGCCGCCCCCTGATTTGCGGCGCTAATCAGTACTGAGGTCTGCTGAATGTCTAGTAGTCACTCAGGCTGGTCAGAGTACGGGGGTAGTCGGATCAGTCGAGCCACTGGTCTGGTATGTTCTTCCTCCGACATCCACGATAGCAGAGCGGACTCTTCCGTCTTGCCCTTTTACCACACTCTTCACCCCTCCGGTGAGCCAGCGGGCTCGGGGGAGTGCCTGATCCACGATCATGACTGGGGTTCCTGGTTCTAGGTTGCCTCTTTCAGTGATCCACTTGCGGCGGCCTTGCAGCAATGGGAGATATTCGGTGGTGAACCTCTTCCAGAATTGGTCGGCTAGAGCCTGACTATACCTCCATTGTCTTCTTTTTTTTTTATATTTTTTTTATTATTGCAAAACAGAAATTATTAAAAGTCAGTACTCAACACATAATGCATAATGAAACTAACAGTCAAGGTGGTTAAAATTACATGCAAGTACAGAAACAAGACAAAAAAAAAAGTCTATAATAACATTTTAACCGTATACAGTGTATATCCAGCGAAATTAACAATTATATAAATGTTTATATAGGACATACCCCTAATACCTATTTTCTAAAACCCTACACACATATGCTCCAGCTCGAACCCCCCCCCTCCCGGACCCCTCCTTGGATAGTACCTCCATTATCCCTCACTCCTAACCAGACACTACCATTATAAGCTAGCTTTTATTCTCTCCACCACTTCTACCCACATTGACATTTTGGATTCGTTGAGACCCAGAATTCTTGCTGTAGATATTTCTTGATATATCACATCAAGATATGTAAGAGACCAAACTTTCCGGCACATTTTTTCCGGTTGAAACCAGCGTGATGCGATCAGTTTTTTAGCTACTGTGATACCCGATAAGACCAATCTCTTTAGCTGTGGATTTACTGCAAACTCAAAAACATCATTTAAAAGCAATACAGAGGGGTGTACTGGTATATTCCAAGATACGAGTTTTGATAATTGATGGGTCACATCTTTCCAGAATGCCTTAACTGGTGGGCAGTCCCAATACATGTGCATAAATGTCCCTTCGTCTCCATTTGTACATTGGGAGCATTTTGAGTCCTGTTTCAGGCCCATTCTGTTCAGTCTTATAGGAGTCAAGTATGTCCTGTGAATATAGTTAAGATTGATTTGTTGATGGTCCGGGTTCCTTGATGTAAGACGGACATTTGCCCATGCTTCTTGCCAATCAAAGTCACTTTCCAGGTCTGGAATATCCCTCCTCCAGACAGTGTCTAGTTGAAGGGTTTCATACGAGGACGTTAGTAATTGATAATAAAAACCTGATACAAAACCTCCCAATGTTTCTCTTTCATAGAAAAATTTGTGGTATCTGTGGTGTTCAACTGGTATGTGTAATGGAACACCGTGAGACTTCAAACATAGGCGTAGCTGTATGTAAAAAAGCCATGTGGACTCGGTGAGGTTAAACTTTGTGCATATTTCTCCATAACTACAGAAGCCCTGGTTATTAAAAATATCCCCTAATGAGTGTATGCCTTGCTCTTCCCATATAGGGAATCTTATAGGACGTTTTCCCATTAAGAGTGCATTGTTATTGAATATGGGAGTGTGATTATGCCATTTTTGAGGGTTAGGATATTTTTTTTGTGTTTCCCGTCATGTTCTGATTGCATGGGTAATTATGGGGCCAAATTTCCGCTCACAGTGCTTGATTGGAAGTTTAGTGTGTGCTATGTCCTTCAGTCTCTGTGGGGCTACTATATTTTCTTCCAATTCTCTCCAAGATACCAAAGCCTGGGGATCAAACCATATTGTCAATGGTCTTAATGTGAAAGCCTTAAAATATTGTAAAAAATCTGGAACTGCCATGCCACCGTCTGCTTTATTTCTCTGTGCGGTGGATCTTTTTATGTGAGGTGGTTTGTTATTCCAAATAAATTTGTATGTGGAGGAGTGTAATCTTTTCCAGTAGCCCTCTGGAGGGGGTAACGGTAGCATTGAGCTGATGAAGTTGATTCTTGGTAATACATCCATCTTAATTATTGATACCCTTGCCTGTACTGAGTTTTTAAGTTTTGCCCACCTGTCCAGGTCGTCTTTGATTTTGTTCTGTATTTTTGTGTAATTGTGCTTCACCGTTTGTCTTATGGTGGGAAATATTTCCACACCCAAGCATCTAAAATGTTTTACCATGGGTATCGCACCTGGGAGGGTTGTGTCTTTTTTTGCATGGATGTTAAGTGGAAGGAAAGCCGACTTCGGCCAATTTATTTTAAATCCCGATAAATCACCAAAGTTCTCTATCAACTTGAGTAGATGCGGCAATGTGGTGTTGGGGTTTTGCATGAACAATATTACGTCGTCCGCATATAAACTAATTTTATGTTGTGTGCCCTTGATTACGATTGGTTCTATGTATTGGGATTGTCTTATATATTGTGCTAAAGGCTCTAATGATAGATCGAATAGTCCGGGACGCGTGTTGTTTTTTAACAGCGCAGCAGTGCAAGAATGTGACAATTTGACCGCGGCAACGCGGGAGAGCGGCAGTGCGGAAATAGGCTGTCTCTAAGACAAACTCTAACCTTAACCAGCTCCTTAACAGCGCCTAAACTTAACCGTTCTAACCTTAACCAACTCCGAAACAATGCCTAACCTTGGCTTAACCTTAACCTTAACCATGCCTAACCTTAACCATAGAAAGAATATTGCCATTCTCTAAGACAAACTCTAACCTTAACCAGCTCCTTAACAGCGCCTAAACTTAACCGTTCTAACCTTAACCAACTCCGAAACAATGCCTAACCTTAACCTTAACCTTAACCATGCCTAACCTTAACCGGCGAAAGAATACACGTTAAAAAAAAAATCATGTTAAAAAAAAAAAAATTATTGGATTCGAACTCGTCAACAACGGACCGCAGGACCGCAGGACCGCTGCTCTGCCAGGTGAGCTGAAGCGCCGAATGAAAATCATGGCGGACATGACATAATTCCGCTCGCGCTCTGCCGCTCCGCTCGCTCTGCCGCTCCGCTCTGCGGTTGCCGCGCCTGCCGCGGGGCATGGCGCAGCCAATCAGGGAAAACGCGGAAGCAAAAGCAGCACTGCTGCGCTGTTATTAAACAATAGGCGTCCGGGACTAAGAGGGCAACCCTGTCTGGCTGAGCGTGATACCGGAAAGATTTCGGAGATGAATGTGCCTGTTGTAATCATGGCCGATGGGTCCTTGTATAATACTTTAATCATATCAATGAATCCTTTTCCTAACCCCATCCTTTCTATTACTGCCCATAGAAACGACCATTCCAGCCTGTCAAATGCTTTCATAGCATCCAGGGATAGCATCGCCTTAGGTGTGGTGTCCTCTTTGTCTGCATCTAGTACGTGCAGTATACGTCTTATGTTATCATTGATCAGGCGACCTCTTATGAAGCCAGTTTGGTCCGGATGAACTAAAGACGTCATATGCTTTTGCAATCTGATGGCTAATACCTTAGAGTACAGTTTGACATCGGTTCCGAGGAGGTTTAAAGGTCTGTAACTACCGCACTCGGTGGGGTCTTTGTCTTTTTTGAGAAGGACTGAAATGAGTGCGATATTGTGGTGTTTATGGAAGCTCCCCTCCTTGACTGAGTATAAGATCATATTTAGTAATAAGGGTCCAAATATGTCCCAACAAGAAAGGTACATTTCTGATGGGATACCGTCTCTTCCCGGAGCCTTACCATTTTTCATTCCGGATATGGCCTTCTTGAGTTCTTCTAATGTGATCGGTGCTTCTAACTGTTTAGCGTCGTCCTCCGAAAGTTTAGGGAGAATAATTTGATTAAGATATGTGTCCAATTTGTTTTGATCAAAGGTCGTTTCTGAATTATACAAGTCGGAGTAGAATTCTTTGAATGTATCGTTTATTATTTTGGGGTCTGTTACAAGTACTTGTTGTTTTCTAATGGCAGTTATATCTGCAAATTTTGCATTAATTCTTAATTGCATGGCTAATAGGTGACTAGGTTTAGAACCTTGGAAATACTGCTGTTTTGTGCTGCGTATTTGCATTTCCGATTTTTGTCTGTATATTGCATTGATCTCTGTTTTTAGAACGTTAACTTGATTTTCTAGTCTAGTTGAGTTGTTGTATTTTAAAGAATTAAATAACGTTGAGTAAAGCGTTTCCATTTCAGACAGTTTTGTGCATTGATTTTTGCGCAATACGGAGGAAAATCTATACGTGAAATCCTTGATCATACCCTTTACCGACATCCATATTATTCTGGGGTCTTGCACCGCGTTTGCATTCTCCCGTAGGAATACTGTGAGAGCTTCTTTGAGTTGTGTAATGAATTCCTTGTTGTTAAGCAGCATAGTATTAAAACGCCATCTTGGGGCCCGGGAAGATAGTATACCAAATGTTGCTTTTAGGATTAAATAACAGTGATCTGAAAGCGCATTGGGTATCATTTCCACTTCATATTTATCAAATAGTCTCGGGGATGCAAAGACGTAATCAATTCTGGATAATGTGTTGTGTCTCGCCGATCGACAGGAGTACTTTCGGGTCGTGGGATTAAGTGAACGCCATAAATCAATTACCCCTGTAGTCTTTGACCAATCTTTTAATGCTTTAGATGAATTTTTTTGTTCGCTGGAAAAGGCAAGGTAAGATTTGTCCATCCTTGGATTCCAAATGGCATTAAAATCCGCACCTATTATAAACGAGTACTCGGGATGGTTTAACATTTCATCGGTTAGTGAAGTGAAGAAACCCACTTCGTACAAATTTGGGGCATATACCGCTGTCAACGCTATTTTCCTGTTATTATGTACAATCCTAGCTATAGTTATACGCCCCTCAGCATCCGACCATACCCCTTTTAATTCAATATTTAATTTACGTCTGACGACTATGGCTACACCTCGAGTTCTCGTACCAAAAGAAGAGTGACTAATATTATGGTATATGTTATCCGCTAACGTATCTATGTCTTCCTCTAAAATGTGCGTTTCGCTTAGTAGAGCCACGTCCACATGTTCTTTTTTCATCAGTGTGAGCACGCTTTTGCGTTTGTGTTGTTTGTTTATCCCACCGGTGTTCCATATCATTATATTCAAACTAGCCATAATCTATGCATGTTTTTGTATAGTTTTTGGTAATGCTTCTGGAGTGCGAAGCTACAATAGATGTACATCCAATTAATGAGGTCCCGTTGAGAGCCGAGCTTAAAAACATATTATATACAAATAAAAATCCCCTATTTTCCCCTCACCCAGAGAGTCGTACAGGCCTGTGTTCCAAAAACACATCCTCCGCGTATGACTTTCTCCCTTAGTCCACCGGATTGCCCAAACTGAGCATTGTAATCCTAATCTTCCTATGCTAATTGCCATAGGATCTAACATTTTCATTCTAATACAATAGAATGTCGCTTTTGGTCTTGCACCTTCCCTTACTGTAATGAAATATTGTGAAAAAAAAATTAGAAAAAAAGAGAATAAACTTTCATCGACATATTCATTTGAACCCTCTACTAACATGTAGGAAAGTCAGGAAAAAGGAAAAGATTGTAGAGAAATATTGACACCTTAATGTGAAGAACAATGGAAAAGAACAATGTAAGTTAAAAGAAAGAGAGAAAAAATAGAATAATAAAAAAAATATATAGATAAGGAGTGAGAGATAGAATAATACTCAACGTGGAGAAGCCACTAGAACCGAATTAAGTGATTCGATAAAATAGAAAAACAGAGCCTTTTAGAGCTTCAATGTGCCAGTCTCTTCATCAGTGGAGTGATTACTTAAATTGTTAGAATAACCTTGTTGTGTTCATACGTTTAGGTGTGGTTGATTTTTTAAGTATTATTAAGGACTGATTGAACTTCAGTCAATTGATTATATGCTATGTTTATACACACCGGATGTTTAATGTTAGAGTTGCAGGCCTTCGTTGTCATGGTGCATTATATTCTAGAAGGTTGTAGAATACACTAGTACTAATAGACTGTTGTTGTGTTCCAGAATGATCTAAGAGACCCAGGGCAGTCGAGCGATAAACCCAGAATATTCCAGATTGATCTTATTGCCAATGATATGTTCTTGTCTCCCCGGAGACCAGAGGTCTGAAATTATAATGTATAACGAATCGTATTATACACAATACGCATTGGTATAGACGGCCTGCATATCATCTGCTACTTTGATGAACACAATAAAAGTCATTCTAATACTGATATACACAGAGAAAGATACGCATTGGTATAGACGGCCTGCATATCATCTGCTACTTTGATGAACACAATAAAAGTCATTATAATACTGATATACACAGAGAAAGAGGGAGATGAATCGGCTTATCTGTTTTCAGACAATGTCGTTCTGCCTTGGGGTATCTGCTCCATATCGATTCCAATAATCCTCAGCCTCTTTAGGTGTGTGTAATCCAAACCTGCGGCCGTCCCTGCCCACGATCGATAACAGCGCCGGGTATGTTAGCCTTGGCCTGTGGCCAGACTTGAACAATTTTTGCATCACCTCCTTGTATGGTAGACGTCGAGCTAGGGCTGGGCATTATAATTTTTTTATTTTTTTTTACCTGCAACAGGGCAGAGACAGTGGACAGACTTGTCTTTCTTGCCTGCAACTTAAAGTAATGGCTTTGCTTGTCCAAATGACAATACTGACCAAATTCAGATTTCTTTTTCTCTTGTCCATTTATTTTGTTTGCTTTCTAATTTAAAATACATTGAAACCGTCTGTACACAGTAGGCTATGTGTGCTAGCAGAACTAGACTCCAGTCACGAGTCACGGTGCACATGTGCGGTGGTTTGTCCACCAAAAAAGCGCCAAAAGATCGAAAATAAACTAGCAGAGCCAGAACTGTTCAACTCCTCTGGAGCCACAGCCAGCAGAGAAGCCGGTTTACTTTAGCTTTTAAACCAGCTGCAGCCTGAGAACTGGAGTGTGAGGGGATGTAACACTAAAGATGGCGGCAATGACAAAGAATTGCTGCAAAATAAACATACATATTGTTAAAAAAAAAAAAAAATTATACTTATAACAATTCGATAATTATCGATATCGAGAAATAAAATAAAATTATCATATCGTTATCGCGATATGATTTTTTTCCATATCGCCCAGCCCTACGTCGAGCGATGGCGTCTTTGCTTAGATCTTCGTAGCAGCGTTTCCGTTAGCCGGTAATTACCGGTATTTGACCGGCAAAATCTGTTGAAGTCCGACATATTTACTCTCTCCGGTCTTAATGTCCAGTGAAAATAATTCCCTGAGTCTAAGCACAATTTGATTATTTGAATTGTATTAAAATAGGCTAAAATTAAATAGCCTATGCGATGAACGAAACGATCATTACATTTCTTTCCTCGTTGCTTCTAATAATGACCGACGTTGTCAGCGAGAGCTTAGTGCTGGGTGTGCGAACTTTTGTGAAGCTGCAGAGCCGCAGCAGCAGCGGCACAATGCAGTATTCCAGCAGTACTCCAATTCAGCCATTTTCAGCCAATGTTGGGTGGGGGGCGCTGCTGCTGTGCGGTTCCCAGAAAAGAGCCAATAACAGAGAATCAGCTGCTCTGCAGCGCCATACTCTTTGCAAATAAGTCGTTGCGAGGTGGAGAGAGTCGTCACGCAAACCACGATAATGTTGCCGTCTCTCTGCTTTCTCAGTTCTTCGCTTGATATAATTAATACAAATGTCCAATATAACGGAATTCGTTAGCTCATAAAAATGTGATTATAACAGACTGCTGTTTAGTGTCGGACCGACTGCCCACATACGCGGTCTATTTTATTTCAAGTCAGCAGCAGCACGGAGTATCGAGGGACTTATTTTATTTGGAATATATTAATGACTGTAAACGCAAAAGTAGCCTAGTTTTAAGTAATAATATTATAAATCTACATGCCTTGAGGATGACATTCTTTATATAGCCTGCCTATCAATTGTTTTAAAGCTCAATAAACTATGACCGGAATTAATCTCATTTGTCCGGTAGATTGAAATCTTGCAGGTCACGGAGACCGGCAACAATTTTTTCTAACGGAAACCCTGCTTCGTAGATAAATATTGAATGATCACCATGTTTCAGCTTCCCACGTTGGCTGCGAGCAATTTTGATGATGTCATCTCTTATTGATGTCTTCCGCAGAGTAACAATGATGACTCTTGGCCCGTTGTTTCTTTGCTCCCGAGAACCGATTCTGTAAACTTGGTCCACTTTCGGCACTGTGTTTGGAAAGTTGTTACCCAAAATCACTGATAGCACTGTTGGAAAGTTGTCGTCTGCGCAATTGACTGCTTCATCAAGCCCTACAATGCGGATGTTATTTCGCCTGTGGTAGCGTTGGGTTTCGAGTAGCCTCTCCATCGCTTCATCTTTAACCTCTTGTATTTCCCTCCGGCATGCTTCTTTCACACTTTCTATCTCTTTTGCCATCTCTGTCATGCCAATGCAGATGGTGTTTTCGTTCGTGTTGACTGCCCGTGTAATATCGGTCACCGTATTCTCCACTGTCGTGATTCGCTCGGACTGTGCAGCGACCGCTTTCTTAACTTCTTCTAATTTAGCATCGATGTGATCGAATTTAGCATCGACGTGTGCTTTGAGTTCCTCGATGTGTGTAATCTGTTCTTTCATCAGGTTAGTCAGTGAGTTGAAATCGGGTGGTGTGGCTGTACTGCTTGTGTCAGTTGGTGGTATAGGTGCAGTGACGATGACGATGGATTTGTCTGCTATTATCTTCTCAAGATCAGCTGCTATATCTCTCACGGAGCTTGTTCCTGTCGCTCCTGTTATGTTGACAACTATTGTCTCTCTGTCGGGGACAATAGTCGATGGTCCCGGTGTATTTTCCTCTTTATTCTCCTCGTCGGGGCTTGTCGCCAACGGATCTGTATCCGCGACGCTTTGAACGTTTCTTCTTGATCGTGTTTCACTCTGCGCCGCTGAAGTTGCCGTTTCTTGTTTCTTTCCCGTCCTTCCCTTATCCTTAACCATGTTGTCTTTTGATATAGTTAGTAGAAGGTCTTATCAATACATATGATGTGGTCTAATCTCTTTTGGTATTGTCCAAATAAGGTTTTTAAACGAAATTAACGTTGATGGGAGCGGAGCTATTGCCAAATGCGTGCGCTACATATTGCAGCTAAACCGGAAGTCAATACCTCCATTGTCTTCTGCAGATGATCTCGGTGGAGGCGTAGACCGCAAAGGGAAGGGCCGCGTCTCGCCGCCCCATCAAAAGGCTGTTGGGTGTTATGGGGTCGAGATCGGCTGCGTCGCTACTGACGTACCCCAGTGGCTTGGAATTCAGAATGGCTTCAATCTCCACCAGCACGGTGTTGAAGACCTCTGCCTTCGGAACCTGTCCTCTGAGCGCGGCTGCTAGAGCAGCCTTTACTGACTTGACCTCTCTCTCCTACGTTCCACCGAAGTGGGGTGCATTTGGAGGGTTGTAGGAGAAGGTGACCTGTTGGGAGGCCAGCTCGTCCCTCAACTCCTCACTCATCTGGTGGTAACTCTTGATGAGTTCAGCTTCTCCTCCCTTGAAATGCGTCCCGTGATCAGACCATAAGGTATGGGGTCGCCCTCTCCTTCCAGTAAATCGACGGAATGACTGGAGGAAGCTGTCTGTTGTCATTTCAGCCAGCACCTCGAGATAATAATTTATAATTTATAATTTAGGACCTGCTCCGAGGTCATCAATTGGCACACATGCGATGCATGCATGCAATTCGTATCTGCGATTAACCCATCCCGTCGTCCTTCCCCCCCATGGGCACCCGGGAGCAGACAGGCGTCAACGTGAGCCGCGCCAGGGGACCAATCCAAGTGCTCCTGTCCGTCTTCGTCAAGGACGCCACAGCGTTAGCGATCTTGTTGTTGTGCATGTTTTTCCATTGGGTTTATCTTATCGGGGGGGAAACCCTTGCGAGCACGGGGAGAACATGCAAACTCCACACAGAAAGGCCTGGGAGATACCCCACCTGGGTAGCGGGAATCGAACCCTGGACCTTCTTGCTGTGAGGCGACAGTGTTAACCACTACACCACCGTGCCGCATGGACGGCTCTCGTGGTGAGGCACTTGAAGATGATTCCCCATCTCTTAGCAGTTGCTCTCCCGATCTCCGCCTTGATGGTGAAGGGCCCGAAGCAGTCCATGCCCGTGTTGTGGAAGGGCGCTTCTTGGAGACGGAGGCGGCAGGATGGGAGGTCAGCCATTCGTGGCATGATGGGTTGGGCTCTGAGCTTCTGGCAGTCTGTGCATGACCGTTGGTAACGCCGCACAGCCTCCCGGCCGCGAAGTATCCAGAACCTTCTCCTGAGCTCCGCGAAGAGCCGCTCCGCTCCAGGGTGATACAATTTGGTGTCATAGTGACGAATCACCAAGTTAGTCACCGGATGCTTCGAGGGGAGTAGGATGGGGTGTTTGCTGTCCTCAGTGAGGCCCTGAGCCCGTCGTAGGCGGCCTCCGACACGTATGAGGTCTTTCTCGTCCAGTTCGGGGGCCAGTAGCCTCAGCTTGCTGTCTCTTGGTAGCTCCATCTTCCGTCCCAAGCACGCCATCTCGATCTGGAAGACCTCCCGCTGCACCCTCTGCAGCGACATGATCTCAGCTGCGGCGTAGTCGTCGGCGCTGAGAGGGGTCGGGTCTCCGGGACCGGGGTTCCAGTGGTGGAAGGTACATACTTGGAGCTCTTCTAGGGTCTGGCAATCCTCAACCTTGGGACCGTCAGTATTTGAAGGGTCTTGGAGTCCAGTGAGGCCGCAGAAGATGGACTTCTTAAGTTCCACCTCCACCTCTGCGTTCTCCAAGTTCGGAGGAGAAGGCCAGTCTTCTTCTGGCTTGCGTAGGTAGTCGGGTCCACGGTGGTAGAGGTTGGGACGTGCCAATTCCTCGAGGGTCGCACCTCTGGTGATCACGTCCGCCGGGTTGACATCTGTCGAAACGTATCGCCAGCAGCTGATCCCCACAAGCTCTTGGATCTCTGTCACCCTTGTTCCTACGAATACTTTATATCTGCACGAAGTCGACTGGATCCACTGGATGACTGTTGTGGAGTCAGACCACATCGACACCGCGTGAAGGGGGAGGTGCAGCTCTTCCTTCAGCATCTTTCCCAACTGGGCTCCACTTAGAGCTGCGCAGAGCTCCAGCCGGGGAATGGATTGCTGCTTCTTGGGTGCAACTCTTGAGCGTGCAAGAATGAAGGAGACGTGGACTGTCGTCGGGCTCCATCGCGCGCAGCTACGCTACTGCACCATATGCCTTCTCAGACGCGTCACAGAATACATGAAGGGAGAGCTGGCTGCCGGTCAGACTGACGCTCGAGGGAAAGTAGCTCCTGGGAAACTCGATCTGTTGGAGGGTGGGGAGCTCTTCTTCCCACTTCTTCCACTTCGCCCCGAGTGTCTCTGGTAGGGGGTCATCCCATCCCTTCGCCTCAGTCCACAGCTCGCTGACCAGAGCCTTGGCACGAGTCGTGTAGGGGTTGACTGTAGATCGACCTCCTGGTTACGTAATGGCGAGTTTCGATTTTCTTTTGCCGGTAACACAGGGTGTCAGACTTGAAACGCCAGAGGAGACCCAGAGTCATTTCCTGGGCATCCTCACTTGACTGGGAGAGCCAGGTCTCGCTGCTGTCAGCCTTTGCTTCGTCTGGGAGGTCTCGGACGACCTCAGGGTCGTTGGTGGCCCACTGGCGGACCTCAAAGCCAGCGGTGGCCAGGAAGGTGCGTATGTCATGCACCAGCTTGTAGGCCTCTTCCGCGGTCTCCACGCTGTGGAGGCAGTTGTCCACATAGAAACTGTGGTGGACAGCATCGGAGACTCCGGGGGGTGCGGCGCCGTCGTCGACATGAAGCTGCAGGGCGTAGGTGGCGCAACACGGGCTGCAGGTCGTCCCAAAGGGCAGCACCTCCCACTGATAGATGGACGGTTCCGGGTCGTCTGGGTTTTCTCTCCACAAGAACCTCATGAGTGGCTTATCTTCGTCGAGCAAACACACCTGATGGAACATGCGTTTGATGTCGCCACTGATGGCGGTCTTCTGTCGTCGGAAGCGCACCATGACTCCGAGGAGAGGAGGGGTCAGAGTCGGACCGGGCAGGAGATAGCGGTTGAGGTTCTGCTGGCGCACTTGAAAGCTGCAATTAAAGACCACTCTGTTCTTTCCGTTGTGCTTAACGTTATGGTGTGGAAGGTACCATGACTCGGTACTCCTTTCCGCCTCCTCAGGCTTCAGCCTCCTGACGAGTCCAGACTCTATGAGCTTGCTCATTTCTGTGGCGTAGGCGGCAGCCGTCTCGGGGTCTCTGCTGAGTCTTCTTTCAGTGCTAAGCAGACACGGCTTCGCTACTCCTGGGGGAACCTTGAAGGTCGGCATGGGCTCTCTTCTCAAGAGCGGTGTGGCGTATCTGAGGACACCGCGCACGCAGACACGCTTGGTCTTGGCTTGGAGAAGATCCATCGCCGCCTTATCTTCTTTGGAGCGAGTGTGTATCTTCTCGTTTTTGTATGGAGCAATGTCCAGCTGCCATAACCTCTGAACATTCTCCAGCAATGCCTCGTCTTCGTGCCCCGCTCCAATGAAGAGGCAGTGGGTCTGACGGGCGTTCAGATTTCTTAGACTGATGGGGCCCTGCAGGGTCCAGCCTAGCGGAGTCTCCAGGGCGACGGGACATCCGGGTGGACCCGGGATGATGTGCTTGGGTAAAGTGAGGTTCACATTATCGGAGCCGAGCAGGAGGGTGGGCTTCACCTCCATTGCAGCGTTGATCCCCAGATTACGGAGATGTGGGTACCTCTTCATGAGGGACTCCATCGGGTAGCCGTAACTGGAGAGGCACAACCCGGCAGTTGTGAATACGCGGCTCACTTTGAAGACTTCCTTCGGCCGGTGTGAGGGTAAGGGCCACACTTTCTCCTTGAATAGTGGTGCGCCCTGGTTGGATGGTGAGGAGATCCAGCTCCTCTGCGTCGCCCACGAGTCCAAGGGCGATGACAGCCTCACGCATCAGCAGCGTGCGCTCCGAGCCATCGTCAATAACCGCGTAGGTCTCCAGAGTCTTGTCGCGGTTCCGCAGGACCACCGGCACAATCTTCAACAGCACGCGGGGAGTGCTGCCCCTCACGGGGCCCACGTAGTAGTTGCGTAGCTCTCTAGAGGGCTCATCACGGACTTCCGCCACATAAGGCTTAGCCTTGTCGTCTCTATTGTTGAGGTCGTGGAGGGCCGTGAGGTGGATCTTCCCGCACCCGCTCTGTCTGCAGGGTCCCTTGAGGGTGCAGTCCTTTGCTCTGTGCTCACGGGCGCACTTCCAGCACCGCTTATTCTCTATTATCCACTGTTTCTTTTCCTCTGTAGTCTTCTCCTTGAACAAGGGACAGTTGTCTAGCCAGTGGACCTCTGTGCAGCACTGGCATGGCGGCGGAGTCTTCTTCTCTCCTTTCTTCTGGGAGGAGAAGCCTCGTTGGCCTTTCGGGGGCCCTTGGTGCTCCTTTGATCTGGTTTCATGTACGGTGGTCAGCACCCTAACGGGCCGCCCCGTTCGGTCGGACTTGTCTCGTCCACTGCCTCTCGGCTCTTCCCGCTTGGGGAGGCGGATGTGCCTCATCTCCGACTTCAGGAACTCTGAGAGCTCCATCAGGGTAGACAGTGGCTATTGGGGGTGGAGACGCTCGTGTTCCCGTCGGAACCTCTCTTCCCTTTCCTTTGGAAGCTTCCTGACGAAGCGTTCTACGTTGGAGCCTGCATAGAGCTCAGTGCGGCCGGCGGCTCCTTGAAACGTCAGGAGGCTCACCAGGGCCTGTACCTTCAAGGAGTATGCGTCCAGGGCGTGGTCGTCCTTTATGTCTGCCATTTCTCCCAGCTCGTGGATCTCATCCAATATGTGGTCCCACGGGCGTCCCCAGCGCTCGTCCAGGGCCTGGATAGACTAAGTATAGGGGGTGGGGGAGTATGCGTTGGCAGTGCATATGAGCTTGGCCGCAGGCAGCGTACAGTGCATAGACAGCTCGAGGAACTTCTGTTGCTCGCTGTGGTTGGCGGCGCCCAGGAGGAACTCCAGACACATCCTCATGTCATGGTACTGACTTCTAGAATTGTCTTTGAAGAATGGGATGGCGCTCCCTGGTGGGCGCTGTGGGAGCGGGTCGTACCTAGGGGCCGGTGCAGTTACGGGCCAATGTTGATGGGATCTGGAGGTTGCTCTGTGTGTGGCGGGTAGCCGCTCACATTGAGAGCGGGGTGGCACCTCTCTTGGTGCCGTATATTCCTCCTGCAGACGAGCCAGTCGCCTTTCCAGGTCTTCGGAGTCGGCCTTGTCCCTTCTTCGGGGTCGGGGATACGTAGCCGGGTGCTCCTCCCTTTCAGGCTGGCGGCGCTGGGGTGAGTTATTCCTAGTGGATGCTCTTGATGATTGCCTGGAGGCAGAGGCCGATTGCAGTTGGGCGGTAGCGAGCCGGGTGTACTCCAAGGCCTGGGCTGCCGCTCTATCGCGCTCCCGCTCCAGTGCTTCCGCGGCTCTTCTCTCTCTGTCGAGCGCATCTTCGCGTTGTTGTTGCATGCATTGGAATATGAATTCTGTTTGGCTGGTAACGCTCCCTCTGCTTTGTGCTCTGCTGGGGGGCCTACTAGTTCTGCGAGTGTCTAGGAAGAACTCTCCTGGTTGGAAGTGATTGAAGTCCTGCCTGCCGCGTGGCTCCACTCTGTCTGGGGGATTGATATCCTCTCCAGGTTGCGAGTCGTTTTCAGCGGAGTCACTCTCCTCTTCTTCTTCAGGCTCATCTTGCTCATACTCATCTTGGTTGGCGGTATCCAGTGGCGAGAAGGTAGTTATGTCTTTACTACACGAGACTGCCACCTGGTGTCTCTTCTCTTCAGGCCGCTGGGGGGTGTCAGTCGGGTCTGACTCTGTTCTCAGAGTCTGATCTAACTGCGGTGTGGCAGCAGCACCCTCTACTAGCTGGGGTGTGCCTGCCATCTGATCTAACTGTGGTGTGGCAGCAGCACCCTCTACTAGCTGGGGTGTGCCTGCCGTCTGGGTTGTAAAGTCCCCTACTGTCCGGTCAGCTGATGTGTTTAGCACATGCTGATTGCTCTCCGAACTAGGGCTAAGATAAGATAGATAAGATAAGATAAGATAAGATATTCCTTTATTAATCCCCTTGGGGAAATTCGTGACACACACATACAGCTCAACGTCTCATTAATAATATTAACAACAACACAATCATTACATTTTTACAGTAACAATGGCACAGCATAAATTCAACAGACATGTACATTTGTTGACACATGTCATCATTACAGGAGGCCTGAGACACTGTATGCGCGATAGTCGGCTGCATTCACACCATGTAGAAACAAAGTGGATCGCGCCTGGTGAACTGGAGGGAGGACGGAGTGGAGGGGGGGGGGGGGGCATGGGAGACTCGGGTACAGGAATTTGGTTGTGAAGCAGTCTAAGGGGCCCCCACTGACGCGCATCAGAGGCAGCCGGCCAACAGCATTGGCGCCAGTTAACTCACGACGACAGGGGTGGGTGGGGGGGGGGAGGGGGGCCTCATCAATCTTATCGCTTCCAGACAGTACAGTTCGTCTCCTCCTTCCCAGAAATCACATCGCCGGAGAGTCACTCCTCCGCGTTGACCCTGGCCTTGGTCTGTTCCACAGCAGAAAGGGATAAGGGGGGGTGTGGGAGGGGGGAGGGGGGGGGGGGGGGTGATACTACATGCAGCGAGGCAGATAATGCCGCATATGGTCAGAATCAGGTCAATTTTGTCTAATCATCGTCACCATCATCGTATCCCCTATTAGCACGGTACGGTGGCATCTTAATTTTCACGTCCCTAATTTCCGACATGATGTCCAGAATGGCCTGTGACCGCGACAGTTCCTCTGCATGGTTAGAAGCAAGTCTCTCAAGAATTGTCTTAAAGCACGACTGTTCGTCTACATGGTAGAGTTCGCCCCTTTCCAACATGGTCTTGGAGCTCAATTGTTCATCACCGCGCAGGGTACTTAGGTCAGCGATCTTCTTAAACAGTTCCATTTGGTTTTCCTTGATCCCGGCCAAATCCCTGGCCAGGGAAATCAACTTCTTCCGAATTAGCTTCAGGCAGTACCAGATCCAACAGCTGACGGAGCCCAGGCCGAGCAGCATGACAATTAGAAGATATACGTCCTCAACGTTGTTTATCTCCAGCGGGAAAAAGCATATCGCGAGCCAGGTCCCGTATGAATTTATGGTGTATCCCGCCTGATAGCTCCCAAGAGGGCATAATGGGTCATCCGCATTCTGCTTCCTTGTAGAGAATATGCGATCAATCGCTGTAAAAGCCCAGCTTATTAGATCCATATTGCGGTCAAAAGTCAAGTCGAGTTGAGGATTCTGTTGTAAAAAAGAAAGAAGAAAAAGGTCAAAAACGTCTGAGCGTCTCCAGCGAGTGCAGATCCAGGCTCCGGTGAAACGAGCTGTAAGGGCTGGTACGGACGTCTCCAAACCGATAAGAGAGAGGCCTTGAGGTGTTTCTCTGGAGGAGGGAGAGGAGATAAAAATGCGACTGCTTCTGGGAAGAGAGTGAAGGGAAATCTAGTTGGGAGGGTAATCTACGTTCCCTAGGAGCACGTGTCTTCCCTTCAGGGAAGGGGGGGGGGGGACCCTTTGAACCTACCTCGCTCTTTCGTGACATCCTATCTGGTTTAACTCCGGCTCGAAGTGACCAAATTGTGCGGGAGCTTAGAGGACTGTATATAATTATCACCTTAGGGGGTGTGGTAGGATGCCTTAACTCTTAAACTAATTGTACCAAATACACAACTGAGTGAATAACTTAAAATGGAGTCACCTAAACTAGAAAGAGCGAGGAAACTGTTTGAATCATAATGCTTTTATATAAGCAAAAAAGGGAAAAAAAGATACATACAAAATATTGTTATCACGTTACACAATGCCTAATTAAATACTATTACTAAATTTAGATGGGCGCCCAAATAGTTCTATTAAAGTGTTCTGGCCAAACGTTGCCGCGGTTACCACTGTCAGAGGAACAATTCCCTCTGCAGGATGAGAGAGATGGAGAGAGTTAATAATCCTGGGGGTGAGAAAAGGACCCGGATGAGTTCTGTGATGAGGAGTAGTAGACCGCTGCGTGGTGATGAGGGCGGGAAGACGCTGCCCGGTCCAATAGGCGCCACCAGTCTGCTCCTGCAGACCAGATGCTCCGCTGTGGTGGATCCGAGTGTCTCGCTCCGCTCCGTGGTGCTGCACGGCGCACGCCGACAGCTGCTGCAGACACGCTGGTCCCCTCTGTACCACAGGCTACTGCTATGGCTACTACTTAGGACTAGTTGTGTCCTTTTACAGCGACACAGACCCTATCTAAATGTTCTCTGGTCTGTGTTATATATCGACTGATATGTCCAGTATAGAGCAGCTATCGAAGCATGATCCGAAGCTACTTTAGGTATTAGCGCCGAGCTAGCTAGCTTCGGCTAACTGGTAACGATAGATGGGGAATACTATAGTCCGCTGTAATATGCTAATCCCAGACGTTTACTAAACATCGAATTAGCTGGGTACTAAAACTCACTCTCTCTTGGTGGTATAATGTCCGCTTGGTAAGCCACTTTACATACTTGGTCACCGTCAAACTATAACATTAACAAGAGCAACGCTGGGTGTACGTTTTCTCTCTTAACGTGTCCGGTCAAGTTCAACGTCAACAAGCTCATAGAGGAAGTGACGCAGATACGAGGGAACACTACCACCTCTGGCCCACTAGATGGCAGCACCGTCATATAACCTGAGATGCCATCAATAGGCAGACAGTGTAACATTATGTGGTAAATAATAACTTAACTCCCACATATTAACTTAAAGGGGGATTATTTTAGGTCTAATTTTACCTAATTACAGACCCTTCAGCACAACACTTGTATTTTAGTACATAATAATAATAATAATAATAATAATAATAATAATAATAATAATAATAATAATAATAATAATAATAATAATAATAATAATAATAATAACTTTATTTGTATAGCACTTTTCATACAGAGGTTGCAGTTCAAAGTGCTTCACAACAGTAAAAAATACAGACATAAGCGAGCATAAAAATTTAAATTTTAAATACAAAGAGATAGAGAGGTAGCAAGGTTAGGCAAATCACAGTTCTTCAGCAATACAAATAATAAAATAGAATAGATTAGATGGAGTAAAAAAGTGCGGTTTGATTCAGTTTAAAATAGGCTAAAAATAATAAGATAGAACGGACAGTAAAAAGTGTGATAAGATTGTTCAATAAAGAAAAAATATATATAACAACAGAGCAGTGTATCGCTCTTAGTACTTTGAGTTTCCATCGCTCTTAACACTTTGAGTTTCTTTACAAAGTACAGTTCTAAGTTACCTTATAGAACAACAGCAGTGTGTCGCTCACAACAACAGAGCATCACTCTAACATCATAGAACCAACATATGAATTTCATTGGAAGTGTATGAAAGTAGGTAGGGTAAGAATATAGCAAGGTATGGTAAATCACAGTGTTTCACATTAGGATCTAGCATCCCAATAGGCTCTCTGTTTACAGTTTGATTCAGTAATACAAATAATAAAAATAGTTTAAAATGATTCAGTTTAAAAATAGTCATCAGTAAGAAGTAAAAAGTGTGATTAAAATAGTTCTCTTAAAATTACAGTGCATACAGTAGGAGGTAGTGAGATAAAATTAGCATAGAACCGACATGAATTTGATAGGCAGTGTATAAAAGTAGGCAGGGTAAGAATAGTGCAGGTAAGTACAATTTGTGTCAGGATATCCCTGATGTTTCTATAATAATATTTCCCCTTGCCACTAGGTGGTAGCAGATATCTATCTTCAAATATTTGCCTGCATTACCCCACAGTGAAATGCCTGAGCAAAGAGATAGGTTTTAAGCTGTTTTTTTTAAAGATGTCTAGCGAGTTGGCTTCTCTGATGTTTTGGGGTAGTTTGTTCCACAGTTTTGGGGCATAGTTGATAAAGGCTGCATTACCAATCCTCTTTTGACTGTTTCTGGGAGCCTCTAGTAGTCCAGCAGTGTTCATGCTGGTGTGTAATTCATTAGTGTTGGCGATGTAGCTAGGTCCCTGTCCATTTAGAGCTTTGTATGTAAGGAGAAGGACCTTAAAGTAAATTCTAAATGTTACAGGAAGCCAGTGTAAAGCAGCTAAGACTGGACTAATGTGCTCTCTCCTTTTGGTTCTAGTTAGCAGTCGGGCTGCAGAGTTTTGGATTAGCTGAAGCCTCTCTGTGGTTTTCTTAGGGAGACCTGTGAAAAGTGCATTACAGTAGTCTAACCGGCTAGATATGAATGCATGAATTAGCTTCTCAGCATCGTTCTGATTAATAAATGGTCGTATTGTAGGCGGTCAGGTGGCGTAGCAGAGATTGTGTTTGTCACCAACGCCGGAGACGCTGGATTCGCCTGTTCGAATCCAGCTCCCGGCGTTGTCACCAGCTTGGCTGGCCGTTCACACTAATACAATTGGCAGTATTAGAGGGTGGGAAAGCTGGCGGGGTGGGTCCGGGTCGTTGTAAACAGCGACTCCTACAGTTCGGTCGGGGTGCCTGCTCAGCGCGGATAGGATCTAAGGGGGGTAGTGTGATCCTTCCACACGTTACACCCTCTCAGTGAGAGTCCGCGCTGCCAGGTGAAAAGAAGCGGTTGATTGGCTAGACGTGTGTCGGAGGAAGCACATGATAGCCTCCACTCTCCCAGACCGCGCAGCGACCAGGAAGGGGATTGGGAATTGGCATAACGACTAACATTGGGATGGGAGAAAAATCGGAGGAAAAAGGAGGGAAAAAGATCAATATATATATAAAAAAAAAAAGACATTGTCGTACTTTTGCTATATTTCTGAAATGTTAGAACGATGTTTTCGTCACTTTGCTAATATGAGAATTGAAGTTCAGTTCTGAATCTATGATAACCCCGAGACTAGTGACCTCAGATTTGATCCAAGGGGTTAGTCCTCCCAGGTTCTTTATTAATGTTTCTTTTTTAGTTTTGGGGCCGATAATTAGAATTTCAGTTTTGTTCTCGTTTAGTTTCAGGAAGTTCTTACTCATCCATTTATTTATTGCCAGTAAGGAGTCTGTAATGGAGCTAATCGCTGTATCATTTGGTTCAGCAGATATGTACAGTTGTGTATCATCCACATAGCTATGGAAATCTACATTATGTTCTCTGATTATATCACCCAGCGGTAACATGTAAAGGGAGAAGAGTAAAGGACCTAAGCAACTCCCTTGTGCAACTCCATAGTTGTTGTCGTATATATCAGACATGTGATCTCCTAGTTTAACATAGAATTTTTTCCCTCTGATGTATGTTTTAAACCAGCCTAGCACATGTTCTGAGAAACCAACATGATTTTCAAGACGATCGATTAGAATATCGTGATCGATTGTATCAAATGCTGCACTGAGAGCTAGCAGGATAAGGATGGAGATCTTATTCTCGTCAGATTTTAGCCTGAGGTCACTGATTATTTTGGTGAGGGCAGTTTCAGTGCTATGATATTTTCTGAATCCCGACTGAAATTCTTCTAAGATGTTGTTTTCTTCAAGAAAGGAATTTATTTGAACTGAAACTATCTTTTCAAGTACTTTATTAATGAATGGTAGGCTTGATATTGGACGATAATTTGCCATTACATTACTATCCAAGTTAGGTTTTTTTAGTAATGGCTTTACAACTGCTGTTTTAAAGGCATCTGGGAAAATACCAGTTCTAAGGGAAGTGTTTATGATATCTAGCACAGGGGTTGAAACACTATTAAACACCCGTTTGAAGAAAGCTGTAGGTATAGGGTCAATGTCTGAGGTGGAGGAGTTACATTCTGAGACAGTTTTGCAGAGTACATCTAATGTGATGCATGTGAATCTTCTCATGGTTACATTGCGCGGTTTGCTGCAATCAGCTTTATTTCCATCATGAGTAATGCTGGCCCTGATCAAGGTTATTTTGTTGTTAAAGAATAGTGCAAGTTCTTCACACTTAACCGTTGATTACTGATGAGTTGTAGGGCAGCGTTTCCGTTAGCCGGTAATTACCGGTATTTGACCGGCAAAATCTGTTGAAGTCCGACATATTTAATCTCTCCTGTCATAATGTCTGGTGAAAATAATTCCCTCTAAACACAATTAGATTATTTGAATTGTATTAAAATAGGCTAAAATTAAATAGCCTATGCGATGAACGAAACAATCATTACATTTGTCGTTGCTTCACCAAGCAGCCGGTCTAATAATGACATCCTGTTGTCAGCGCGAGCTGGCTGCTGATATATTTGCGAGAAGCATGGCTTGGCAGGGTGCAGTACTCCAATTCAGCCATTGGCAATTCAGCTGTTGGGTGGGGGCGCTGCTGAGCGGTTTCCAGACCGGACCTAAAACACCGCTGCTCTGCTCTGCCTGCTCCATGCTTCACGTAAATATATCAGCAGCCAGCTCGCGCTGACAACATGATGTCATTATTAGACCGGCTGCTTGGTGAAGCAACGACAAATGTAATGATTGTTTCGTTCATCGCATAGGCTATTTAATTTTAGCCTATTTTAATACAATTCAAATAATCAAATTGTGTTTAGAGGGAATTATTTTCACAGGACATTATGACCAGCACCAAGTCGTTGGGAGGTGGAGATATACATCACGCAAACCCACGATAATGTTGTCGTCTCTCTCTGCCAAATGTCTCAGTTCTTCGCTTGATATAATTAATACAAATGTCCAATATAACGGAATTCGTTAGCTCATAAAAATGTGATTATAACAGACTGCTGTTTATTAAGGTCGGGCAGACTGCCCACCGACCAGGCCACGTGAGCGGATCGGCGCGGCCGAGAAATCCGCTCTTCGCTCTTTAAAGCTTGGTCCGCTCCGCTAATCGCTCATGTTGACCCCGCCCCCAAGTCGCTCTCCGCTCGCTCCCCGCTCACCTTGAATCGAGCGCTCCCCGCGCCAGATCGCTCGGCATTTTTTTTTTTTTTTTTTGGAGCATGGTGTAAATTAGCTCAAACTACAACAGTCTACACCCCCTGGGCCCCTTAACAATTGTTTGTATTGAGCCGCATTGTAATTGTACCCATTCTGCAATGTTAAATAACATTGTTTATCCATTCACTAGCTCTATTAAGCGATGATAGGCTAGCCGAGCCACAATGCTATGGTCGCTGCCATTAACGTTAGCATGTAAGCTAACGACAACAACAATGGCGTCGATACTTTTTCTAACAGGAGTGAGTGAAGGAGGAGGAGTGAAGCCTGAACCGGATATCACAGGTTCACCCTTCTCATTGGTTGAAAATGGCCTTCATGTTTGTACATCGCCATCTGTTGCTTTGGCATTGTACTGCATGTATATTACATCAACAGTGTTAAACCACTGTGAGCGGCCTGGAGTGGATTGGAGCGGAGGAGAACTCTCGCTCCGGACGTCGCGCCGACTCATTTTAAAACCCACTCCTTGCTCACGTCAAAACCGGCCGCTCCGCGCCCCGCGCCGCTCACGCTCCGATCCGCTCACATGCACTGCCACCGACACCTCAAGTCGGCAGCAGCACGAAGTCTCGAGGGACTTATTTTATTTGGAATATATTAATGACTGTATATATGCAAAAGTAGCCTAGTTTTAAGTTAAAATATTATAAATGCCTTGATGATGTCATTCTTTATATAGGCCTATCAATTGTTTTTAAGCTCAATAAACTCTGACCGGAATTTATCCCATTTGTCCGGTAGATTGAAATTCTAACGGAAACCCTGGTGTAGGGGCAGTGTTGAGTAGTACATTAATAGTGGAAAAAAGGATTCTGGAGTTTCCAGCGTTTTCTGTAATGATCTTAGAGAAGTAGTCTTTCCTTGCTAAGCGGATGGTTTTATTATAAGCAGTTAAAGCATTTTTGTATAATTATATCACAGCATATGGTGTTTTTTGTTTTTCTCCATTTTCGCTCTGCTGCACGACATTTCCTTTTTTCTTTGTTGACCGTATTATAGTTCAACCAGGGCGAGGCTCTGGTTTTCTTCTTTTTAGTTTTTAGTGGGGCGACAGAATTTAATACAGATGACCGTGCATTATTGAGATTTTCTACCATTTCATTTAGAGAGCTGTCATGATTGTGTGGTTCATGTAGTCTGATAAGATCAGTGAACTTTGATTCAGCCTTGTCGTTTAGGGGCCTCTTTTGAACTATGATTTATTTTTTTGTTTTAGTAAGGGTTATTTGAGTATCAAAAAATACGGTCCGAGAGAGGTAATTCAGTTATTGAGAACTTTTTTATGCTTAGCCCAGTTGTTGTTATAACTAAGTCTAATGTATTCCCAAGCCTGTGAGTTGCATTTGTTATATGCTGTGTTAGGTCAAAGCTATCCAGTAGATTTTTTTGTTCTATAGTTTTGGAGTCCGTTTTCTTATTAAAATGGATGTTCAAGTCTCCATTTAGGATCACCTTATCATATCCGGTAACACATAGTGAAATCAGTTCAGAGAGCTCCTGTATAAATATTGGTGAGTGTCTATTCGGGCGGTATATTGTGACGATAATGGTTGATTCTGTTTTGAGTTCAATGGCAAGATATTCCATCGACATGAACTTGCCTAGTTCTGTGATTCTAAACAAGAGTTTTGAGGAGAAAATTGCTGCAACCCCTCCCCCCTTCTATTTTTTCTGGGTATTTGAAGAAAATTATAGTCTGGTGGACAAGCCTCTATCATTATTGATGTAGCTGTGTCATTATTTAGCCATGTCTCTACTAGGCAGATGCAATCTAAGTTATTTTCTTTAATCAGATCATTTACTAAAAAATTTTTATTATTCAGTGATCTGACATTTAGGAGGGCTAATTTCATTTGTTGGACTTCTTTAGAGGAGGTCTGCTTTGGCTTGACCTTGATGGCCCTGAGGTTAATAGCAGGTAAACGCATTGATGGTGTATAGTTTTTACCATGCCATTGGCTGGTTATGATTACCGGTATGTTTTGAGAGATGGCATGGTAGTTGTACTATACTGTACTGTACTCAGGATGGGTTGATTTGATTGGCAGACTGTCCATCTCCTCTAGTGCATGATGACGAGCTGATTTGATTAGCTCTTTCGGGGACATTAGATCAGACGAAATGGCCTTGTGTGATATGGGGGGGAGGGGAGGACGCCTTGTGCTGCTGCTGCACCTCATGGCGAGATTGTGTCCTTCGTGATTATCTCTCATGCTGGTATGAGTTTGATATCCTTGGAGGCCATTAAGGCATGACACATGTTTGCTGCCAGAAGCCTCGATCCTAAGCGATTTGTGAAGAAGCCATTTCTTTGAAAGCGTTCTGGGTTATTCCAGAAAACATTGAAATTGTCAATGAATTTCAGGCCGTGTATAAGACGGGCAGACCCTAACCATGAATTAAAATTTAGGAGTCGACTAAAGGCTTCTTGTCCTCTGCGAAAGCATGCAATTGGTCCACTGATGGACACATCCAGGGTTTCCGTTAGAAAAAATTGTTGCCGGCCTCAGTGTCCGGTAGATTTCAATCTACCGGTCAAATGAGAGAAATTCCCGTCAGAGTTTATTGAGCTTAAAAACAATTGATAGGCAAAAGAATGACAACAAAACAAAAGAATGACATCCTCAAGGCATGTAGATTTATAATATTTTAACTTAAAACTAGGCTACTTTTGTGTATACAGTCATTATATTCCAAATAAAATAAGTCCAGAGACTCAGTGCTGCTGCTGTCTTTAAATCAAATAGGTGTCTGTGGGCAGTCGGCCCGACATTAATAAACAGCAGTCTGTTATAATCACATTTTTATGAGCTAACGAATTCTGTTATATTGGACATTTGTATTAATTATATCAAGCGAAGAACTGAGAAATTTGGCAGAGAGAGACTGCAACATTATTGTGGGTTTGCGTGATGAATCTCTACTTCCCAACGACTTATTTGCGAGAGTATGCCGCTGCAGAGTCGCAGATTCAGCTGTTTTCAGGCCCTATCTGGGGACCGCTCAGCAGCGCCCCCCCACCCAACAGCTGAATTGCCAATGGCTGAATTGGAGTACTGCACTGTGCCGGCACTGCTGGTGTGCAGCTGTGGCTTTGCAGCTGCACATGCACTCGCAAACCCAGCACTAAGCTCTCGCTGACAACGTCGTTGTCATTATTAGAAGCAACGATGAAACAAATGTAATGATTGTTTCGTTCATCGCATAGGCTATTTAATTTTAGCCTATTTTAATACAATTCAAATAATCAAATTGTGCTTAGAGGGAATTATTTTCACCCGACATTATGACCGGAGAGATTAAATATGTCGGACTTCAACAGATTTTGCCGGTCAAATACCGGTAATTACCGGCTAACAGAAACGCTGGACACATCAGTGTCTATGTACACAGACTGATGTTTGTCTAGTGTGTTCATTAAACGTGTGAAATCCTCTTTCAATGTCTCTGTGCCCTGTCTTCTTTCGCAGGATGTCAAACGATCCAGAGTGAATGACAATTTTTGTTATGCCCGGTCTGATGAGTGTTGGAAGTATTTCGGTCAGCTCTTTCACAGATGTGTTTTAGACATATATTTTCTGTGTTTGCCATTTGTACCGACTCGTAGGAGAACATGCATACAGCGCCAGGTAGGGGAGGGGGGGGAATTGGCACAACGACTAATTGGGACGGGGAGAAAATCAGAGAAAAATCAGAAAAAGATAAATAGAGTCAATGAGTTGCTCATCCTGTTGGATTTGGTGCAGGATAGAAACTCGAGCCTCCAGCTCTACAATCCTCTTACTCATCCTCAGGCAGCTAGTACATTCTGTGGGAGAGCCGAGTCCCGGCATCTTCCCTTAATTCTTGTCTTTTCAGGTTAGGCTAAACTGAAGCTAAGCTAGGTAATTAGCTGGTGATGGTGGGTCTTGTTTTCTTTCAGCCGGGGTCTTTATGCAGTATTCTCGCCTTTCATAAATATCCTCGCCTTCAGCAGTGCCCGACATAGTCCTTTGTGTATAGCTGATAAGACGGAGACGTCTTCATCTCGCTGGTACTCCCACGGAGAGATCTCGCTACTCGTCCTTTCGGCGAAGTACTGCGGATTTGAGAGTGATTGGCATTAATCTGCCCACACTGTCTCCAGCAGGGTTGTTGCTCACCTAGTTGCTTATTTTTAATTTGTGGTGTGATGAAAAATCTTATCACGTTTTTCCAGACTAATTCTCTCCATCCTGGTGGAATTATGTTGCGTCTCGCATATTGAATGCCAATCATCCTCTGCTAAATTTATATTCAATTCACTTTCCCATTTCGTCTTCACATTATATGAGTCACAGTTATTACGGATTTGTAGATTTGTGTACATTTCGGATACTATTTTCACTGGGGTTTGTAATATGCTGCCACCATCATCCCTATCACCCGTTACCTCCTGCTGAAATCTTGCTCTTAATTTCTGAATCATAGACGTGACGTAACTGTAAATATCTAAACAGATTGTCATTTCCCAAGTCAAATTTCCTCATAAATTCCTCAAAGGACATGAAAATGTGGTCTTCTAAAAGTGTACACGGCTGTTATACCCCTGTCCTTCCATCTGTCAAATCTGTTATCCAGTACTCCTGGTCCAAACCTGGGGGTCTGAGAGGGCCATATCAAAAGTATACGGTCTTCTTTTAATTAATTTATTTCCTGACCACCTCCCTCCAGACCGGCAGGGAATGGTCCACTATGAAATGTCCTCCCTGTTGGGCTGTATGTTCTTTCCCCCCCAGTCTATCTTGAGGCTGAACCTGCTCCAGGTGTGTCTCTGTCTTTTCACCTGACCCGGTACATTTGGGAGCACCAGTACACTACATGGTGTATCTCAGCTGAGCCGTGTAGTAGTGGTAGGACTTGGGCTGTGGAACTGAAGGACTTGGGCTGTGGAACTGAAAGCTACTGTAGGCGTGATTGTTAGGAGTAACGCGATTGGGCGCTGAGAGAAACGTCAGTGGCCAATCAGATCGCGCAAACCGAACGCAGAAGTACAACTGGCTTAGGGAAAGTATTCACGCGGCAGGGTCAGACCTCCTCCCTCCTTTACAATTTGCAGTGTTTTAAATTTTACTCTATGCCTGCCTCCTGCCCATAAATCTGGAATTCTTTTTATCCCATGCTATGAATTGGGAGTCTGGGACAACAACCTTGGCACTACATTCATTTTGATCACCTCTATTCTAGAACTAACATCCATCAGGAGCGTGGCCCATCTTGTCCAATCCTTCTGTAGTTTATTATTAATTATATTGTAATTTGCGGCTTCCAGTTTACTCATATCCTTGGTAATAATGATCACTCCCAGGTATGTTATTGATTCAGCTTCCCATTTCAATTTGTAGTCCTTCCTCATTATCTTACTGGGTATGAAGTTAACACTTTCAGTCCCAGGCCGTGTTTTCCTTTTTACCCTGTTGATGCCACGGTCCACGGCCCATGTAACGTTAATATCGCCTAATCTATGTTTTAAATTATGCTATGTGTCTAATCTGCCCATCGCTTATCAAAGAATCATTTTCCAGTCAACATTGGCAAAGCAGATTGTGTTTTTATCGCTTCATTTCCTTTTTATAGCATTTTGAAAACCACTCTGTTTCGAAGAAAAAACAACACATTCCCTGATAATCGCCTTTTACTGGAATATTCCAGAACGTTATCATTTGTCGGTCTATTTATGAATCGTTTTCAAATAAACGCTAGATGGCCGATAGTATATGTGTGCGCACGCACGCTCGTGCCGTGCGCTGATAATCGCTGCTATTATTTCCTCATGGCTTTTACAGTGAAACAGCCATATCACATATAGTGGAAACGCTTATATCTCCATGAAAACGAGTCCGATTATCCTAACACTGATAACATAGATTCCTTACCTGACATCAGATGGTATCCAAATGGTATATTCCAATTCCTGATCACCATTCGAAAAATCGATAAGTATATTGATCCAACGTGTGTACAGTATAACCCATGCTCGCCGCGGCTCAGAGGCTCCAGAATGAACTCTGGTAACTCCGGCTGCATCAGTGGACTGGAAAATGTGGACTGGAATATTTTTTTCCCCCATACATTTTCATTGAGTCCATTCCAAAAGGGTGATTTACCATCTGGGAGACGATAGGGGGCGCTTTTTTCACATCTGATCGCCGGCGGCCCCTGGATCTCCAACGGTAGGCTCGCGTGATGCAATACGATTTCAGATCACTAAAAAAAAAAGAAAAAAAAAAATCAGAGAAAAGCCGTGACGTGGCTTTCAACGTCACAATCGTAAACCCGAGATTAGCCATGAGTGGCGCTCAAAGTGTTAAAAGTGAGAATTTGGGTTTTGGAGACGTTCAATTTATATCCAGACATCCAGCCGTAGTCGTTTAGAGCAGTCATAAGGTTAGGGAATGTTAAACCTGGATTTTTGAGGTATATGATGATGTCGTCTGCAAAAAGGCCTATTTTGTGCTCTCCCCTTGCTATTTGGATGCCCTGTAACTCTCTACTTTCATTAATAGCCTGTGCCAACGGTTCAACAAAAATCGTGAAGAGGGCCTTTTTAAGTGTCCAATTCCAACATTCCAGATTCCAACATTACTGGAGCTAGGTCTCCTTTAACTCATTCTCTGCCACGCTGTTTCCGGAATATGGCTATGCTAGGCCTGCCGCGATAAGCAATAAATCGATTAATTGCCGCGATAATTAAAATGAATGCAATGATTTTGACGGGCGCGATTAATTGCTATTTGCGCGTTTGTTTTAATGAGGCGGACCCAGTGCCCCTTGTCAGTCACTGTCCGTGTTACTCATACAAACAGAGTAAACACAGTTTTCAATCAATCAATAACAACATTAACGAGACCCTCGTTGTGTCTATTCTGCTAACGCTAACGTTACCTCTCATTGTGTCTATTCTACAAGCGTTAACGTTAGCTAGGCTGTCTATGCTAACGTTAACGAGCATTAGGCTAACAAGCTGTAACGTTACCAGTCGCGTCTATTTGCTAACGTTAGCATTAGGTAATAACCGGTTTAAAATGGATGGTGATTACCTCACGTTGTGTCTATTCTACTAGCATTAACGTTACTCATACAAACAATCAATAGCGAGTTATATTGATCACGCTATGTACGATAGCCATGCTAAAACGCTAGCACAACATTAGCACCTAACCTAACAACAAGCCTTAACAAGTCAGCGATCTTTTTGCGAGACTAAACTCTCCGCTCGGTGGCAAATTGTGTTGATGTCGGTTTTGTTTAATCAATAAATGAGGCAGAATACACAGTGACTGTATCCTTTGTTTATTGCACTTGTGCCTGCTGCAACCATAATGATTATGAAATCCTAGAGACGCGTCTCTATTCAGTGGTCTGCAGTGTTTCACGTGACTTTTCTGGTACCCAAAAAGTACCTGATAATCACAACATAATCACAACAATACTTCCGGTCCGGTCGGTGGGCTTCAAAATAAAAGTCTTAAACACCGGAAAAGACGGAGCGGTGGGCTTCAAAATAAAAGTTTTGGGAAATAAATTTCTCCAAAAAAAAAATTCTCTAACCGGTCGCAATAATATCGCTTATCGCGATATTTTCGGGGGCAATTAATCGCCCAGCAAAATGTGTTATCGTGGCAGGCCTAGGCTATGCGCTGCCACGCATTAAACCAATGGAGTCAGTCACCTTGTTTGCAGTGCTATAACTATATTCTATATTATAGCTATGGATGCAATACTATGGCCCATTTGACATTGAGTATCTATCGTTCAAGATGTGAAAAAGAAAAAAAATTCCATCCATACATTCCCGTTTTATAATATGAATTCCCGTGAATATAAGTGGTTTTAGAGTGCTTTGGGGTAATTCCTGGGAGGCTAGTAATAGCCTGCAACCAGGGCCGCCTGGGAGAAATGAGAGAGAGAGAGAGAGAGAGAGAGAGAGAGAGAGAGAGAGAGAGAGAGAGAGAGAGAGAGAGAGAGAGAGAGAGAGAGAGATATATATATTTAGCCGGCTACTGACGCTGGTCCACAGAACGTTAGCCAGCCAGCTAGGCATTGCTAGCTATTTGAAAGAGAGATATCCACGGCGGGAATAGAATAGAGTGCATTTAAAAACTCACCAAACGTCCAAGAGGAAGGAGACAACCGTGGAGTTGACTAAGTTCATCTGCCGAACGACGTCCTCTTCGTCTTGGCATAACCTCCAATGCTGCACACGCTCCCGTGGAAATAGTCAGCCGCACGCCGGCCGACTGTACCTTACCTGTAACCCCTCCCCTCATTGAAACCAATAGTGTATCTGCAGAGCCACAGAGCTCCAATAGTATATCTGCAGAGCCCGGAACAAGTCAGACGCATTCTACAAACGTGTCTAATGTGAAATATATAAGCGAAACTAGATTTTAGGTCTGTGATGAAAAGCGGCCTCGCGGGAAGGGGGGCCTCGCAAAAAATAAAATAATAATATTAAATTTTTTTTTTCTTTTCTTTGGCGAGGCCCCCCTTCCCGCAAGGCCCTGTGCGACCGCACTGCTTGCACACCCCCTGAGGCGGCCTTGCCTGCAACGTATATTATACTAAATCCATTGGCATTTCGTCCCTATAGGGAGGTGTAGTCTGACGTCACTGGTTGTTCCACCCGTATAGGGATTTATCATTGGGAAAATGGATTATCGGCTATTGTAACAATTCTACCGCATGGAAATTGAAAAGCTTTCCATTTTTGCACAACATGAGTTCCCTTCTATCACTAACATAATTGTTTAAAGGGGAACTATTTTACTATTTCTTTCACTATTTGGGCACTTTTACACAATTCCTGTGAGTCTATGGAACACCTCTGTAAGGTGTAAAAAAAAATATTGTTTTGTATTTCTAATCAAGTACTCAAAAACAGCATTTTTCTACCTCAAGATCTTAAGCCGTTTTGAGGCTGGGCTCTAACCACTGTGTGGCCTGGTGCCAACTGCCACATCAACTGCCACATTATTATGCAGCTGAGAAATCTCTGACATCACAGATATGCACATTTTCAGATGACTCAGTTCAGTGAGGGTGAATATTGTGAGAGGAGAATTGGAAGAATGCGCCAATATGAGAATTGGAGACATAGATCCTATTAATATAAGTCCACATAGCTAGGAAACAATGCTAAACACTGAAAAAGGCCATTTATAAGATAGTTCCCCTTGATGATTTTTGGTTGAAATAAAATGTGGCGATTGTTTTTGATTAATTGCAAATATTTTCATGTTGAGCTATAGATTGTGGATGAATAACCACAGAAAGGTACACCATGCAAATGTTAATGCTTTATTTGTTTTAAACGAGACGGTTTAGAAATGGGCAATGGGGAAAGAAATACATTGCGTTGGACAGAGGGTGGAACACGAAAAACGGCAATGACGTAACCACTACACCTCCCTATACACGCTACAATTAAAAATTCAAATGCATATGATTGGTATTATGTTCCATCATGAATGCTTGAAAGGGGGGGTAGTTTCTGATTAATTGATTGTCAATAACGGCATTCGTTAGTAAAACAACATACGCTGATCAGGGCGATGGCTATGAAAACAAGGCACAATCAAGCTGAAATTTACATTAAATTGCTCTTACCTGTGGCCGGTGGGATTCCAAAAAGAATATTCCAATTATTTGATTGCCATCTGTTAGATCGTATGTCCATTTGGCCCACGACATAACCCACCACAGCATAATGAATTGGGGGTCCCGAAAACTATTCAATGTGAAGCCCTAGGTTTAGGTTACTAGAAAAGTCCGCCCGGACCAATATAATCGACGCACAGCCGAATACAGTTTCAAAGGATGTGCAATACCGGCAGCATTCCACCAGGCGGCGGTATTGGACTTTTGCGATCTCAGACTCATTCCCTATGGTAACACCAAGTTCCCTGGATGAATAATGAATAGAAATATCGGAAAAAAGGAAAAACTATCAAATAAAGTATATATACGTGGTTGGCGTTCAAAGGATGGTGCGCAATAACATATATAATCGTTGTTGGCAGAGAAAGAGTTAAAGATTCTGTACCACTCGTTCGTTCGGGAAACCATCACTTACTGGAGTTTTGTTTGCTTTCAGTTTTCCTATGGCTATATCCAATTCTTCTCTCGTGATGGGGGCAACTAAAGCTTTGTTTTCAATTTTTCCTATACTTGGGAGATCTAAAGAGGTTAGAAACTGTCAAATTTTTTCCTCATTTTCCATCTCAGGTTGTGAGTATAGTTTCTCATAATATTCTTTGAATATCAATCAATCAATCAATCAATCAAATCCTTTATTTAACCAGATAAGAATCATTGAGATTAAAATCTCTTTTTCAAGAGCGATCTGGCCAAGCAAGGCAGCAGAAAGTTTCAACATAAAAAAGAACATCACAATAAAATACAGATAAAACATTTACATCAAGCTCCAATTTCAGGCAAGTTATCAAACAGGCAAATGATCAAACACAGTTGCACTGTCCGAGGGAACTGAGTTCGTAGGATTTTAAAATGGCTTTGAATTCTCCGAGGGTGACCAGTCCTGGTAATTTTAGGTCCTCCTGTATCTTGTTCCAAGATGAAGGAGCAGCATATTTAAAAGCCCTTTTTCCCAATTCAGTTCTCATATGGGGAACTTCCAGTGTTAGAGCAGCTTGAGAACGAAGGGCATACTTATATTGCTTTGTGCACAGAAGCACACTTGGGTACGAGGGAACCCGTTTAAGCAGAGCTTTGTGCACAAGAGAGCCATCAAGAAAATCGCCGTATTTGTAGAGATGGGTAACTTGCAATGGTATATAGGGTGCAATGGTGCACTCGATTTCCACATCCCGTGACAAAGCGTAAGGCAGAATGGTACACAGTATCAAGCTTTCTAAGGTACTGATCAGGTGCATACATGTAGAGTAAGTCACCATAATCGAGTAGTGGTATATATGTTGAATTTCGTCAGGTTCGTAGGTCGCTTCATCAGGGGTTCCCTAATCTTGTGTATAAAGTGTCTGTTGTGTCTGATTTTGGTTGCCCTTGGCCCAGATTCATAGGTTTGTTTAGCAAATCTCAATTTATTTTCTAGTTCCTCCCTCCCCATCTCTTCTAATTGTTTCTTTATTTCTTTCATCTGCTCCCTTGTGCCCCCCCCCCCCCCCATGTGCTTGTTTCTCAAGTTCTCAGATTTCCCTGTAACTCATCATATCTTAACCTCCTATTCTACAAATGTTTAGTTTTAATTCAGTTTTAATTTTGTATTCGTTTTTCTTTGTATATTATAATATGGGGGTATTTGTCAGGGGCAAGATTTAAGAAGTTCAGAATAAGTATTGTGTAATACAAACACATCACACATACTAAATAAAAAAAATCACTTTGTGAAGGCAATTCACTCAGTCATATAATGTTAGACATCCCAGCCTCAATGAACATTATGCACCAATGCCTCCTCATGTTTGCTGTGTTGACACATTTGACAGTGACTAAAACTAAAGAATCTTCTGTGTATATTAGTAAGTGGTTAGTTTCAGTACAAAATATAGTTTCAGTTTGTTTTAGTTTTTTTTCTTCTAAAGTCTAGTATATTTTTTTATTTCAGTTAACCTTAACTAAAATCTTATTTTTTCACACCTAGTTTTATATTTTTGTTTGGGTTTAGTTAACTAAAATAACCTTGGCCTGATACCCCCCAACACGCACACTTGCGCTGATACTTCCTGTCACATGCTGCCCAACCCGCTCAAAAAAGGACATCACCAAAACTCATCTTATGTCTACAGGGAATATGAAAGTCATGTGGTGTAACTCCCTGTTTATAGCTTGTCGACTGTTGTACCAACCCTCGGGTTTTAATTTTTTTTTTAACTTTTTAAATAGCTGGTACAGATTTAAATTTTGTTCAGTGTTGGTACAACCCCACATTGCTTGAAAACAATGCAAAACACTGGAAAAGGCCATTTTTACAATAGGGGACCTTTAAGATTTCCATGGTTTACAACATCAAAGTCTCAAGAGAAGTCTGCTCACTTTGCCACCATCTTGATAACGGAAACTAACGAGACCTGACCCCATTTTACACATGTGCCATCCTGTTTCTGCCTCAACGTTTTTAGTTACCCAGGCAACCTTACCTGCAGAGGTCATGATTCATTATACAACTCGCATTTCACCTCAAAATACAGATTATAATTTTACTCTACATAAAATAACATATTTCATTATTTTCTCTGAATGTTTGTTTTGTAGCAAGTAGTTTTGCCATCTTCAGCATTACGAATCTGATTTTAATTTTCGCAGAGGTCACTGGGGTGGAGTGAAACTAGGTTGCCTATTGACTCACACATATGTCCCTATTAGTCACTAGGCTTGACTATGAATAAACTACTTTCATTATGTTTACTCAGATCTACCCGGCCAAGGTAGCAGTTATTAAACCAAGGTTAGTTATCCTTCCTGGGGTCCGTAACATACATGGACAGTATTCCAGTAGAGAACACAAATAGAACTTTAAGGTTTTAATTGGGTGATGATGATTCAGTTTTAATAAATGATGTGCATAATTATACACACATTATAACAGATTTGACTGAGCTCTTGATACAAGGACTCCTAACATACATGAGTTCTTAATTCTAGTCACTGTTCTTTTTGGCTATAAAAGGTTTGTTTACATTGGTCATGTTTGTAAACACTGGAGTGAAACATGTAAATGAAAACATTTCCCATAATCTTGGCGTGTTCTTTTTAAGAAACCCTGCTCTAAAACTCATAGGAATGATTGTAATGTATTTTGCATCGGCTTCTACCAGGAGAAGTATGAGACGCAGCACTCTGAGGCCTACCGGCAGATCTCCACACTGGAGGGGGACCTCGCTCAGACCACGGCCGTCCGAGACCAGCTGCATAAATACATCAGAGAGCTGGAGCAGGCCAACGACGACCTGGAGAGAGCCAAGAGGTCAGAGGTCACAGAATATTTATATATATATATATATATATATATTAACCCTTTATTCGCCAAGGACGAGTTTCCACGTCATTCTCCGCCATGCGTATTCTGCCAATGATGCCGTAAGGCGTCTTTGAGATCAATATTTCAAAAATCTGTGATGGCAATCATATTTTACCCACGGAGTCTTGAGATCCCCTGTTGATCTCCTCTCAACTCTCCAACGGTTCAAGAGCGCCATCTGGTGGCCGATCGGCGGATCGCCCAAACAGGAAATGAGCGGCAGGAAGTGGTGCTCATCCATATTCGGTCAGGCCACTCGCGGGACTCGAGCTCGACACTGGATAGCGATCCATTGCCAATAACTCGATAAACAACATGATTTGGACGTATATACTATTATACAACCTGGAAATGGATCGCATATATCAACATCCCATAATGGCAATCTTTTTGCTCCACGCTCATCACCCAACGCTACGAGGAGACTGGGGTGAGTTTCAGCCTGTTTGTTTACCATTTTTGATACAAACTGCTATGATCAATATATCACCCATACTACATGATTCATTTAACGTCGGCCACAGACTTATAACCCCCCCCCCCCCCCCCCCCCCCCCCCTCCGGTCACCAGCAGATGATGAGGCAAGACGTTTAGGACCTTGTGCAATTGAAAGTTTTATTATTACGTCAATTGGTATCAAACTACATTTGATGATCTAATATATGTATTTAGGGCTATAAATCACATTCTGCAGAATGCTGCAGAAAACGATAAAAACATATTTATACTTTAGACCGTATTTTAGTATGAATATGAGAATGAAAAAGTAGAACGTTGCTACATCCTAAACGAGAGATAATTGACGTTGAATGGGCCATAGTAATGTCAATTTATCAATATAATTTAAAAAGTTATAGCCCTGCAAAGAAGGGGAACTTCTCCATAGACAAATAGAGCTGGCAGAGGACGGTATAATGATGTACATAAGCGTGGCAGAGAAAGGGTTAATATTAGGGGTGTAACGGTACACATGTACCTCGGTTTTGGAGTCACGGTTCGGTACAGGGTTTTGGTACGTGGTGGAAAGTTTGGCTTTCCATGTTCCACTCAGGGGTGATGTATTGGGCAGTTACTGTTAATTAGGGCTGTCGACAATTTATGGGACGGAGAGATAAATGTTCAATTATGAAGGAGAGAAGATAATATCTCAATTCAGATACAATTGAACACGCATGGTTCCAAAGATATTTAATGTTTCTCTGCATATTTTTACACTGCCAACAAAGTACTGGGTCAATGACCGTTGTCTCTTCTTCGGAATGGATTTGGTGCCAGATGTCATTTCTGCCCGTCTCCGTCATCAACCTGAGACCGAAAGTACTTAGCCACTCCCCTCCTACAACTAGTTTTTTCACACAGCATGGGAAATAATTAGAGCTGGGCCGGACTATTATCGCACGATAATACAATTGACGCCGTTAATCTATTCTCAAACTTGGGTCTCCTCTCCTCTCTCTGTCTGCACGAGAAGCGAGCCGCAGTGACTCAGCGAGCCACTCACACTAACAGAAAATACACATACGGGTACTTCAGGGAGGGGCCTGTCTGGCTCCGTGTGATCTCTCCGTTTGAGAGAACAAAACGAAAGTCTGGGTACACTTTACGAAAGTCAATGCCGACAACGCACGTTGCCACAAGTGCAATAAAACATTTGCAAGTATGGGTGGCAATACAAGCAATTTGTTAAAACATCTGTTGTCAAAACATAACATTAGTCTGCAGAAATGCGCCGTTTTCGACTGCTTTGCTTGCAGTGTTCCATCTCCATACACGTCCACTGCAGGTAAGCCAAGATAATAGGGAGTTAGCTAGGCTAATAACGAATTATTACGAATAGGCTAATAAATTAAATATAATTGCTTAGCTAATTGTTTAGCTACAAATATATTTGAAAGATGACAACTTTTTATAGATCGCCATTCGTCAGGCTGAGGCTGCAGCCACCATGTCCCAGCCCACCCCTCCTCCCTCTACACCACCGGTCCCAGCCAAGCCAAGTCCCTTCACCCTATACTAGCAGCTAGGAAGGATGACGGAGGATAGGGTGGACAGGGCTGTGACCCAGTTTGTTGTCAAAGGCCTTCTGGAGTCCAAGGGCTTTAGGTAACAACTAATCATTCAGTGTATATCGTTTTTTTTAATCTTACATTTGTTGTTTATTATAAAAAGTCTAATTCAGACACATTTAAAACATTGTTGCTGCTGTTGCTGAATAATATTTATTTATTATATTTATAATTTATTCATAAAGTTATATAAAAGACAGGGTTCGTACGGGTGCTGGAAATCCTTGAAAATGCTTGTATTTCAATGTGGTGTTTTCAAGGTTTGAAAAGTGCTTGAATTGTGTATAAAGTGCTGGAAAGTTATTGAAATTGTAATTGCACTGTATATACTTTCATAATAAATCGCTATCTGACTGAATAGTTAGGTTTTTAGATAAAGAAATACAATTTTGGAGATCGCCTTTCACCAAAATGAAGAGGAATCCTCTCTCGAGCCTCGCCACTCTCATGCCCGCCCCGCCAACGGCACCCCCGCCCCTCCTGAATGTTAAATGTATTATTATTATGTGCGCCCTTACTAATTTTTGTTCTACAGAGGCCGATGTAGTAAATCCAGTACGTGACGTCACTGACGTTTCCTTTCCATTCCTGTTCCGGTCTATTATTTGTCAATGATTGTTGTTGATATATATAGCGGCACTACGACCGCATCTCGCCCCGCCTGAGAAATAAATATGCCTACGAAGCTAAAGATGATCTGAGTCAATTGAGTTCCATTCAATCGCCACCGCAACGCACTCCGTTTAACACTGAAAAGCTTGCTTTAATCCCAGTAACGTTAGCGAGCTAACGTGAGCAAGCTTCTTATTTAATTTTTTAAGACGTTAGCAAGCTAGTGAGCTAGCGTTGCCACAGACACTGAAAGCCAATTTACCTTCAAACAAGTTTTGTTTAGCTAACGCCATTATGCATCGGAGCTGTGGTTTCGCTGTGATCAACATGGCTAACAAGCAAATCAATTCTTTCTATTTAAGGAATGTTCTGTAGGATATGTCGGCAACATAAGAAGCCAGGCAGCTACTAGGGGTAGCTGTTTGTGTGAAATAACAAGAGAGGAGAATAGAACGTGCGTCAACTAACTGTGCGTCTGTATTGCAACCAATAACACGGGCAATCATATAGCTTACATCCTGGTCCCTGCTGGGACGTACCAACTGAACACACCACTGTAGGGGGTTATATAAAAATCCTAGGTTGATTTGATTTTGTATACATGTTAAGGCTCAATGAGCTGATTGACTGCCTACCTCAAAGACTGTTCTTTTGCACATTTTCAGTAAATATTTGATTGAAATTGAAGTTTTATCTGGTGATTATTTGAGTGATTGTTTCATATTGGCTCAGCCAGGTTATATAGGATGCCAAGTCTACACCATGTTGGTTGTTTATAGCACAATAACATCTGATTTAATGTGATGGAAGAAGTAAAATGATCATTTTGAGTAAATATTTAATTTACCACAGCCGCATAAGATGCTGGAAAAGCTTGAAAATGCACCTTGAAAAAGCTTGAAAATGCACCTTGAAAAAGCTTGAAATGTGCTTGAATTTTGCTTTGGAAAAGGTGTAAGAACCCTGAAAAGAACATTGCTGTTGCTGAAGAAATAATATTTATTTATAAAGTTATAAATGATAAAGCAATGTCGATAAAGTACCGAACCGTTAAGCAGTATCGATAAGAGTAGTAGTATTGATAAAATCCTAACGATACCCATCCCTAGGTAGAACACACATATTTTGAATGCCTTCGGCAGACTTTAAATGAGCCATTTTAATCTAGATTAACTCCAGGATTGCAGATAGATTCATCTAGATTAAAAAAAATTATCTATGCCCACCTCTAGAAATAATAGAGCCGGACTATCCAACAATAATTAACATATTTACAAGTTGGATTACGTTTTGTAAATAAGGAGACGGATAGAGAGAATTTCTGAGGAATTGTGAGCTCCTTAACTCATTCAGTGCCAGCGTGTATCCCCATCCTTGCTGTCAATGGGCCACGCTTTAAAAGATAGGCATTTTCATATAATATAATAATATTCTATATTATAGCTATGGAGACAATACTATGGCTCATTTGACAGTCACTATCTCTCGTTCAACATGTACAAAATTGTTAACCTTTTCATGTATACGTTTGCGTGTTATCCCGTGGTGAATATTGTATAGTTTCAGAGTGATCTGGCATATTCCTGGAAGCTGAGTTATGGAGCGCTATGTGAATTTCTATTTTTATTTTTATTTCCAAATCAAAGGTATATAATAGGTTATATGTTTTATCATGAAGGCATCAAAATGGGTGGGGGGGTGTTTTGTGATGCTCTGATCATCCGTTTTTGAGTATGTGACATATGATCGTTGCGATCTATGTGAAATCATTGTAGGATCAAAGTAGGATTGATGTCATATAGGGCTGACCTTCGAAGCTTTTTTCGGCAATCGAAGCTTCGGGGCCGAGCTTCGATTTTAATTCGAAGCTTCGAATTTTTTTTTTTTTTTTTTTTTTTTTATCTTTTTTTTTAATTTTTTTTTTTTTTTTTTATCTTATGTTGTGGGACTTGTACAGCACTTTCGTGAACGTTGTTGTTTTTAAATGTGCTCTATAAATAAAGTGGGTTGGATTCATTAATTAAGTAGCCCCTTTCGTGACTGACTCATCCAACAAGGTTTCACTCGGCTGTGTGATTTAATTCAAGGTGGATCGCTGTTGTCGTTTGAACAACTTCAGATTTCATGGGAACTACCAATCCCCCAAATCAAGAATGTTTAAGATGAATGAAGTAAGATTTTGATTATTTGAAATATGGCCTGTGTAGACTAAACTATGCACAGAATTATGTCAGTCTACAAGGTCCGGCAATGTAGACCTTGTAGACTCCACTACAGACCAATTATCAGTGAATGTTCATGCATTTTTAAGAAGGGCAACTTCCACAAAAAAACAAAGAACTCACCAAAACATCTCAGTAGCACCTTATCTAAATGTTATATTTCATATATGGAGATTCATATTTATTTATGTATTGCATGCATTTCTACATTTTATTTCCTATTTTGTTTATTCATCCCAGTATCTTTCTTTCTTATGTGTGGAATTCTACAAGGTGCGCGCGCACACACACACACACACACACACACACACACACCTACACACACACCTACACACACACACACACACACACACACACACACACACACACACACACACACACACACACACACACACACACACACACACACAAATCGAAGTAAAAAAAAAGAAAAATTGAGATTTTATTTTTATTTATTTTTTTACTTCGATTTTTTTTTTAATGTTCGAAGCTTGTGCCATCGAATCGAACGTTCGAAGCTTCGAAGCATTTAAGACAGCCCTAATGTCATATAGTCCTTACCTTTGCTAGGAGGTATTCCAAAATGAATATTCCGATTGTGATTTCCAGTATTGATGTCCATTGGGTCCCTGACATGAAATGGGACAACCTGTGCATCAAGTGTGCTGGACGCGTTCCAAGTGGCTCGAATGAAGCCTTTCACTTGCCCGGGTCCCATTTCTCCGCCCGGACCATATAAAATGTAACACACAGTGTGAAATAATGTTTCAAAGGGTAGGCGATACTGCCACCTAGCATGATTCGGCCGGCATTGCAATCTCGAGGTCTCAGAATGAGTCCCAATAATACACAGAGGTCCGTGAGACTGTATAGAATATTAAAAGTGAATAAAAGAAAAAAACGATAAACCGATAAACCCGAGATTTCTCAGGGTTCTGGCGCTCAACCGCTGGTGAGATGACCCGACTTTTTTCGTGATTGACGCAGAATGAGTTAACTCTTTGGGCGCCAAAAACGAGTATACTCTTGTTTCGTCACCACCGCTCGAGCGCCGTTTTTGGATCCTTTGATATTTTTCCTTTGATCCCCATTCGAAACACTCGCCATGTGGCTGTATCGCCTACCTTTTGAACTGTGGATATCGGTTGTCTTCCAGTACTGAGTTACCTCCAGCTTCTTCCGCCTCGGAGTGGATCAGGACATAGCAATCGGCCGGAGATTCGGTGCCTCAGACCTATTCTTTCCCGTAGGGTAGCCAGGCCCAATATACACGACTAATTGCGATCGCCATCGGACGACTGGGATTTATTCATTTTGGAGTACCTTCTGACTGAGGTAAGGTCTATGTTAGTATATATATCTTGGTTTTTTTTTTACCTAAAACATGCCTCTTATGTACCGATCAGTGTCGTATTTTACCGGACCTATGCTTTTGGTAACGATGATTTTTTTGATTTTGTGAAGACACATATGTATATGGTATATACCTTTTTGATTTGGAAGTATTTGGAGTTTCAGGCGAGCAACCCGAACGATTTGGGCATAATGCATATAACCTGTCATATCTCGTGATCTAGGAAAGAGGACTGGATTATTTTGGAAAGGGGCGATGTTTAGCATGGAATAGCGCACAAACTACAGTATGTAGAAATGAACTGGTTAGTCAGTGTTGGACTATGAACAATGCCTGTCAAATGAGCCATACTATTGCCTGCATAGCTATAATACAGAACACACGATGGGTCCACAAACATCGCTAAAATGGTCAATAACGCTGGCACCATTGAGTAAAGATGGGAAAACAGCATGGCGGTCAATGACGGCGGCAAGTCACATATTATACATCGAAGAGCTGGAGCAGGCCAATGACAACCTGGAGAGAGCCAAGAGTTCAGAGGTCACACAGATAATTTTTATATATATATATATTATATATATATATATACACATAGGGCTGCAACTAACGATTATTTTGGTAATCGACTAATCTGTCGATTTATTTTTTCGATTAGTCGACTAATCTAACGATTATTTTTGTCATTCGATTAGTCGACTAATCTAACGATTATTTTTCTCACACCCTCAATCTCTGCTTCCTGTGGGCATGGCTCCTTCTCCAATGCATGTTTTTACCTCACATGCTCAAGTCTGCACACCTGTGAATGTCACCCTGTTGTCCAGTCCCTCTGCCTTAACAGTTAACTTAACAGGCATTAAAGCGTTCCGTCTTGGGACGGATATCCGTCCATTTGATTTGGAGATTCCGTCATTTGATTCGGAGTCGTGACGGATTTTAACCTGAGCCAATCAGAGGCGTCAAATATCCTTTTTTCCCCTACCGCGGCCAATAGGGGGTATCTGCAGAGCCGCAGAGCCAGGCTGGACGGGTATAAGTGGTCTGGACAAGTATAAGTGGTCTGGACAAGTAGTTGCGAATGGGGGGGGGGGGGGGGGGGGGGGGGGGGTTCGTCTCGTTTACATAGGTACATTATACATAGACAGTAATGTTACATCTAGACATGTAATAATAGAGTAAACTTGTACCCATACAGTGTTACATCTAGACATACCAGATCTAGTAATAATAGAGTAAACTTAACTTTCGTCTCAGTAACAATGTTCATAAAGTGTTGAGTGCTACAGTGTAGGTTAGTTTATTAGGACAATTCCACCATTGTGGGGCAAGGACTAAGAATAGGCGACTTCTCTTTGATGACCCGACTTCTCTTTGATGACCCTCCCGGAGCTTGGATAGGAGTAGGAATAAACTGTACATATACAGCACTGTTTGAACCTGGCACACAACATACTTCACATGTCATTTTTTTTTTGTGGAGACGAAGATGATGAGTACCGGTCTTCTCCTCAGACATAAAATCAGTTTTTCAATACAAGTACGACTCAAGACACAGAACATTAGTATGCAAAATAAAAAATGAACACAGATTTTGAGTGTGAATGAAAACTTTATTGCAACAAGATTGCAGAATGGGTACAATACAGTACGGCTCAATACACACAATTGTTAAGGGGATGCAGACCAGAGAAAGAAGTTTTGTCTTGTCTTCTCGTACTGAAAACGTGACTGTTAGCACAGAGACGGCTGCAGTTACACACAGGGCCATTTTCGTTTCGTTTTCAGGGTCAGTTTCGCTTTTCAGAACGAAACGTAATGGCAGGCAAGTTGCCCAGTCCACACGAGCGCTGGATTTAATATAACCATGATTGTATGTGCGCAGTTGCACTGTTCCACAGTCATTTGCGAGCAATCGGCAAATTCTCAGGCAAATGCAACCAACCAGAAGGCGAGATTGTTCTGAGTTTACAGCCCTTTCACCCGCCTCCGCTGTGCTCAGCACCAATGGGAAGCGCCCATTTTGAGACTCTCTAGCGTCTAGCTCTACTCGCGAGTAAACTTGACTCATCAACAACATGCAGCAACTTTTACGAGACCGTAAGTTCATTTGACTTATTCTAGTCTAAAGAAACATATATATTACTATTGCTATTGATACATCTAGGTAACGTGAATGCCACAAAACGAATGCCTTTTGTTAATCAGAGCGTTATTTACGCGACAAGCAGTGTGTTGTTGTCGTTGTTGTTGTTGTTGGTGGTGTTTCGTGTGTGTGCTTGCGCCGCTCGCTTTCTGATAAATGTATGAATGTTGATAAATCTAGATAACGTTAATGCCACAAAACGAATGACTTTGTTAATCAGAACGTTATTTGCGTTATCAATTGTTTTTAAGCTCAATAAACGTATTTCTCCCATTTGTCCGGGAGATCTCTGGGTAACAGTACTGTATATTTGCATATCATATATGTCACAAATGTAACATTACTACCTGTATGTCATGTATGTCACTATGAATTGAAAACGGGGGACCCTGATGTAAACAAGACGAACGTCTTTCTCTGGTCTGCATCCCCTTAACAATTGTGTGTATTGAGCTGTACTGTATTGTACCCATTCTGCAATCTGTTAAATATTGATTGATTGTTATTAACAGATTGCAGAATGGGTACAGTACAGCTCAATACACACAATTGTTAAGGGGATGCAGACCAGAGAAAGACTTTCGTCTTGTTTACATCAGGGTCCCCCATTTTCAGTTCATCATAACATATATGACACACATGACATACAGATAGACAATACTGCTACATCTATACATTTATGACATACCAGATTTACAAATACAGTAGCCTATTGTTTGTGATACAAAAATAGTCTAAAAAGAGTATATACATTTGACGAAGAAACTGTACATTGGATGTGGTTGGGTGGGATGGGGGGGGGGGGGGTTGTAACTATACATTGGATTATCGACAACCTTACTTGGTCCCAAGAAGAGGGTCTCGTGTATTAAATAAAGTTTTCATTCATTCATTCACTCTGGATCTTGTAAATCCAGTAGCAATACACACAATTGTTAAGGGGATGTAGACCAGAGAAAGGCGTTTGTCTTGTTTACATCATCAGGGTCCCCCATTTTCAATTCATAGTGACATTTATGACATACACAACATACATGACATTTATGACATAGGGACATGCATGCCTTACAGGTATATAGTAATAGTACTGTTACATTTGTCACATATACGATATGCAAATATACAGTACTGTTACCCAGAGATCCTAACAGTAAATATATACATATGATGAGGAGGAGACTGTCCATTGTTGTTGTGGCATAATTGCGAAACGTGTTTAGTCCCTTGTTTGTATGATAACAAGCCGTTTAGTTCATGGTTCAAAGTGGGGAGGGGTGCTAGCTCGCCATCAATCAGAAGCTAGCCACAAGACTTGCATTCACGCTCTCCAGCACACAACAGTAGGGTCTATAGTCACAGTCAGGACAGTAGGCTCGCTCTACAAGTAGGCTCCCTTAAAACGCTAACACTATTAAAAAAAAATACAGTAGAGGTTAAAATAAGAATATGACTTGGCCAGAAAAATTCAGTCAGGAGATTTTTTTTTTGCTTTAATCCCTGAGACTTAACATAACATGATGATCCCATAGCAAATTAAAATAATGACTCATGAAACATTTGAATTTGGATCTTAAGCAACTTTAAATCAATTTGACTTGACTTAAACCCTTTTGCTCTTTGGGGAGCATAGGTCATTCATGAAATCTCTCCAGCTGGTTCGGTGTTGGGCGATTTTCTCTGCTTCCTTCCATGATGTTCTTTCTTCCTTGAGATCCGCCTCGACAGACCTTCTCCAGCTGTTTCTGGGTCTTCCTGGCTTTCTCTTCCCCTGTGGGTTCCAGGTTAAGGCCTGCCTGGTTGTGTTGGAGGATGGTTTTCTCAGGGTGTGTCCAATCCAGCCCCATTTCCTGCGTTTGATTAGGGTTTCAAGTGGTTCTTGTTGAGTGGTTTGCCAGAGCTGTTCGTTTGTGATGGTGTTTGGCCAGTAGATTCCCAGGATGTGTCGTAAACATCTGTTTATGAAGGTTTGCAGTTTGTTTGAGGTTGCTTTTGTTGTTCTCCATGTTTCTGCTCCGTATAATAGAACTGATTTGACATTGGTGTTGAAGATGCAGAGTTTGGTCTTTGTGGAGATGTGGTTTGAATTCCATGTTTGCTTCAGTATTAAAAATGCTGTTCTTGCCTTCCCTATTCTTGCTTTGATGTCTTTGTCGCTACCTCCGTCCTTCCCCACGATGCTTCCCAGGTATGTGAAGGTGTCCACCTCGTCCAGTGCTTCTCCGTCCAGTTGTACGGCCTCTTCTAAATTGTGGTTCATCTTCATCTCCTTTGTTTTTGCTTTATTGATGTGTAGTCCTGTGGTAGCTGCAATTGTGGCAAGTTTTGTGAGTTTGGTCTGCATTTGTGTTTGTGTGTGTGAGAGGAGGACTATGTCGTCGGCAAAGTCTAAATCCTCTAATTGAGACCACATTGTCCACTGAATGCCCAGATTTTGTACGGCTGTGGTTTGTTTCATGATCCAGCCGACTGCCAGAAGAAAGAGGAAAGGGGACAGTAGGCAGCCCTGTCTGACTCCTGTCTCTACTGTAAAGCTGTCTGTGAGCTGGCCGTTGTGTATTACTCTGCAGGAATATTTGTAGGTACAGCTGTTGGATGATGGTTATGAACTTTGTTGGGATACCGTAATGTGCCATGAGTTTCCATATAGTGTCTCTGTCTAGACTGTCGAATGCTTTGTGGAAGTCGATGAATGTGAGGTGGAGAGATGTGTTCCATTCCAGGGTCTGTTCTATGATAATGCGGAGGGTGGCAATGTGATCTGTACATGATCTGTCCTGTCGGAAACCTGCTTGTTCTTCTCGGAATTCTTTGTCCACTTCTTTGGACAGTCTTTCCAGGATGATCCTGCTCAAAATCTTCCCTGGCACAGATGTGAGCATGATGCCCCTGTAGTTGTTACAGTCCTTCAGGTTGCCTTTTTTTGGGAGCTTCACCAGGTATCCCTCTGCGCAGTCGTTGGCACCTTTTCTTCATCCCAGATCTGTCCAAAGAGTTTGTGGAGTAGTGTTGTTGCCATTTCTGGGTCTGCTTTTATGGCCTCTGGGGGTATTCCGTCAGGTCCTGGTGCTTTATTGTTTTTCAGTTTTTGAATGGCCTTTTTTATTTCTTGTTTATTGGGCTTGTTGGTATTGACCGGTAGGGAGTGTACCGCTGGATGGATGTTGGCTAGCGCTGTCGGTTTGGGTCTGTTCAGTATGTCTCTGAAATGTTCTGCCCATCTCTTCAGCTGAGCCTCTTGCTTTGTGAGTGTTTTTCCTTCTTTGTCTAGTATTGGTCTGTCCGGAGTTTTGCGTTTATTAGCCAGTTTCCTTGTGATGTCGTAGAGTTCCTTCATGTTGTGTTGAGCTGCTGCTTCTTCTGCTTGAGTTGCCAGGTTGTTGATGAATTGTTTTTTGTCGTTCTTGATGCTCCTTTTTACCCGCTTGTCTGCCGTGGTGTAGTCTTGTTGTGCTTTTACTTTTGCAGCTCTTGTGCGACTATTGTTGAGTGTCTTTGGCTTGTTTGCGAGTCTGAATTTTCTGTAGTGTTTCTCCTGTCATCCACTCCTTGTGGTGCCTTGTCTTCCTCCCACATGTGTCCTCACATGTCTCCGTCCATGCCCTCTTCATGTTCTGCCAACGTTCATCGATGGATTGATGTTCTTCCAGTTGGCTCAGGGGGTGGAACCGGTTTGAGAGACTGATTTTAAATGTCTCTCTGGTGTTCTGATCTTGGAGGAGGCTGACATTGTACCTTGTACTGACTTTTTTTGCAGTGTTGGTGAATTTCTTGAGTTTTAACCGGAGAGTACCTATCAGGAGGTGGTGATCTGTAGCTGCATCGGCTCCTATTTTCACTCTGACGTCTTGGATCACTCATAACAAGATAAATAAATTAAATAATACAAATTAAAGTGGAAGTGTTTAAATAACAACAAAAAATATATAGCAGACTTCTTAGTGTCGTATATTCTATACATAACTCAGGTTATTTACAGTACAATGAGGTTGCTATCTGGAAAGGAAGAAGGATCATAAGATAGTGATGGTCTTCTCTACTGATAGAGAAATAAACTGTGCAGCCCAGACAAAAGGAACGTTTTGTATTTTATTTTTTTATTATTTTTTAAACAAACATAAACAAACATGACAACACACGATAAGATATACAAGCATTAGTTGACAGTGCACATCCAATGAAATCACATTTTAGTTAATTGTCTTATACAGGATATACCCTTAATACCTGTTATCTAAAAACCTACACACATATGCTCTAGCTCAGGGGTCAGCAACCTTTTTGACATGGAGTGCCTGTTTGAAATATAGTTGTAACTAGTGTGCCTCAACAATATTCCATGCATCGTAATATTTTTTTCTCATAATCAGGTCTTTTTAATGATAATTTTTACATTATTACATCATTATTGTTATTGTTATTATTAACAATATTATTATGATGGTTGTATCAACCCTAAATCTGAGTTGGGGGGGGGGGGGGGGGGGGGAATGCAATGCAGACAAAACAGCTGCATACAGTGCGACCATTTCACTCACATTTGCCCATTCATTTGGATGTGGATGGAGGGTGAATGTGAGGTATATCGTGTAAATAAGTTTTGATTGATCGCAAGACTACACTGTAAAAAAAAATATAATAATAAGTTACCAGAACTTAAAAATATTGAGTTCAGTTACTGTGCATTAAGGTTTTCAGTTTTCAATCCATAATAAGTTAACAGAAAAATAAGTACACAACCACATTATTTCAACCTAATAAAACTATGTTTATTTTAATTGTTTTAAGAACACAAGTTGACTTGGTAATACTCACATTTTGAGTAAAAAAATGGCTTTTAACATGTGCAATGTTCAATGAAATAGAAAAATAAATAATACAATTTGTTGATTAATCCCACTGGTCACAATGGTGACCGTAATAATGTTTTTGTTATAAGGCTCTGCAAATGTTACTGAATGATGTAGCAATGTATTTCCAGCTAAATTGAAATAATAAACAAATAAAGGGTCTCAATTAAATATGTGGTAGTAAAAAGAACCTGTGGGAGGATTTCAACAAGATAAATGCGACAACAGTGCAAAATATTTCACTATAATATTTTTTTTTTTTTTTTTTTATTACTGCTGTGCCTATGCAAATGCCCCCGCGTGCCTATGCAGGCACGCGTGCCTAGGGTTGCCGACCCCTGCTCTAGCTCGTACCCCCCCCTCCTGGACCCCCCATTGGACAAAAGGAACTATAGTTCAACTCAAAGCGTTTATTTTGCCTCTGGGCTCAGAGTGAATTCAGAAGGTTGTTGTTTACATACAAGGATTATTTCATAGTACATCAAACATGTTTGTACATGGGCTTAATAAGGTTTGCACATCAAACCTAGTATGCACATAAACAGTAGTCATGGTTATCAAATGAAATAGAGAATCTTACTGAGCATTACACATGAGTAAACCTGGTTTCAGATGGATATCTGTATACATGTTACTCTAACCTAAACAACAATGGTGTTTCCCATGATTTACTCGCATGCAATCAGCTCACAGTAGTCTCTGGATGGGCGGTAGTGAGAGACGCAGAACCCCCTGGTGGGGGGTCTGGCCTGTCTCTCTAACACTGTGTTTTCTATTATATACCCTGATATCCACCAATAATAGCAGTCTAGTAGTACGTTTTGGTCAAATCAGGTTTGTCTTCTGGGGGCGGTCCGCCCCCCTCCCTGTCTTCCTCCTCGGGGTCTTCTTCCAGTATCAACAGCGGGGGGTCTTCATGTGGCTTTTTGATGAATGGACAGTTTAACACTAAAACCTTTTCTAATTTGTACCTTAAATGTAAGAAGTTACATATGTATTCAGCATTAACCCAATGTGGAGTTTGTCTATATTTTAATACCAGATTTCCTATATAAAGTATCACAAGCCTGCTTTTTTCCAGACTGAATTTATAGTTCTAAGGTTTAGATTCTAGCAAGCTTTACAACCAGAGTGAAATAGCATTATTACTTAAATAACCAGTTTGACATTCTAAATGATATTCAAATACCTTTTATCTACTAAGTCAGTTTAATTAATATGATCTTGTTTGTGAAATAGTTTCATGAACCTTTAGCAAAAGCAAGTTAGGTCTGTGACCAGACCTCTGTTTCTCTGCCTGTAATCTGTTAGGTGTGGCCATATTTACATACAATCCTCAGTCACACAAGTGGGGGTTGAGTGGCTGTTTCCTTCTGTTCCAAGCAGTTGAGTACATTTGTTTAGAGTGGGGGTTTGTTGAAATGACTTTCTGTAACACCAGTATCACTTCCTTACTTAGCACTGTAAATCCACTCTGCTGTTAAAAAGGTACACCTGGCTTTTGCATTATGGTTTTCTAATTATTACACGCATATTAGTTATGAAATGCACAGTCAAGAATACCACATTAGCTTAACATCCCAGGGAACTAATGGGATAACTGGGGATGTTGTTTGCTCCTGACAAGAGTCTCAAAGTCTGGGGTGATGGTAGACAAAGCAACTCTGAGGTCATGCTCAATGTCCAATCTGTTCCTCTGCTTTGTCTTCAGCTGGACCAGAGCTGAGAAGCCACTTTCACAAAGATAGGTAGTGCAAGGTAGTGCAACGACTAATCGACGCAAAAATTCTGCGTCGATGAGTTTTTATGATCGACGTCGTCTATTATCTCGACTAATCGTTGCAGCCCTAATACACACACACAATATTATACATCAGAGAGCTGGAGAGAGCCAAGAGGTCAGACGTCACACACACAGAATGTGGATTACATATAGGCCATTATGCATAGATGCAGTATTACACACACACACACACACACACACACACACACACACACACACACACACACACACACACACACACACACACACACACACAGTATTGCACATTTATACACAACAGTATTACATACAGGAGAACATTCCCACCCACAGTATTGGATACAAACACATGTGAACATTGCACTCACACTCAGTGGTATATATGCATACTGGAACCCACACCCCAGCCACTCCTGCTTGTATGCATTGGGCAGGGTGCATAACCACAGTCTCTCCTCTCTCCTCTTTCTCTGTCTTCCTCTCTCTTCGGTCTCCCTCTCAGGGCGACCATCATGTCACTGGAGGACTTTGAGCAGAAGATGAACCATGTGATTGAGAGGAACGCCTTCCTGGAGAGTGAGCTGGATGACAAGGAGAACCTGTTTGAGTCTGTCCAGAGGCTGAAGGACGAGGCACGAGGTGAGTCTCTCTGTTCCACTAGCCTGCCATCACCACCTCAGGAATGGACCGATACCGGGGCTTTGGGTATCACCCGATACTGTGTAGCGGTCTCATCCATTACTTTTAATGAAAAGTATAGACTTGGACAATCATTTTGGGGTCATTGGCCAATTTAGATATAGAAAACCAAGTCACTTTGCTTTGATTTCTGGCATGTTAGACATGTTTCCTGCTATCAGAATTTATGACATGAAAACATCTTTGTTGGATACAGATTACAGAGTCCTTTGCAATTTTTCTGGCACGGGTGGTTGTGCGGGAGGTGAAGATGGAGTCCAGGGAGGAAGGTCACGACCTATAATTTTAGAGGCCTTGTTGATGATGCGCTGAAGTTTGTGAATGGAGTGTTTTTGTGTAGAACCGTACCAGACTATGATTGATGAGGCGAGTATGCTTTGAATGATGGCAGTATAGAATTGGACCTGAGGAAGTACAGACGCTGCTGGGCCTTTTTCGTGATGGAGGTGATGTTGGTGTCCCATTTTAGGTTATTGTTAATGTGGGTACCGAGGAATTTGAGTGAGTCCGTCAGGGTTATGGATTGGTCAGAGATTGATAGTGGGAGTTTGTGTTTTTTTTGGCAGTCCTGAAATCAATGGCTATTTCTGTGGTTTTGGAGGTGTTGAGCAGGAGGTTGTTGATAGAGCACCATCTCGCTGCTTTGTCCGCCTCTCGCCGGTATGAGGACTCGTTATTGTCTTTGATCAGGCCTCGGATGGCGGTGTCGTCTGCAAATTTGAACATTTTGACAGCTGTCCAGGGAGATGAGTTGGTTAGTGTAGAGGGAGAAGAGCCAGGGGGAGAGGACACAGCCCTGAGGGCCACCAGTGCTAAATGTCAGGGAGCGGGATGTGAGATTGTTCACCTTGACTTTTTGGGTTCTATTGCTGAGGAAGTCAAGGATCCAGTAGTTTATGGCCGGGTTGATGTTCATGCCTGGTTCGACAAAGGCCCCATCACCCCCCGTTCCCCCGCTCCCCGCTCCCCCCCCCCCCCCCCTTCATCATCCACGAGGACAAAGTGAGAGCTGTCTTCAAAAAGACCAATAAAGGGAAAGCCTCCGGGCCTGACCTCCTCTCCTCTGCAGTGTTCCACTACTGTGCAGACCAGCTGGCCCCCGTCTTCACTGACATCTACAATACATCCCTACAACTCTGTTCAGTCCCTCAGTGCTTTAAGCAATCCACCATCATCCCAGTCCCCAAAACCACCAAAATGACTCAATGACTACAGACCCATAGCCCTTACATCAGTAGCGATGAAATAATTTGAACATCTGGTCCTGGACTACCTCAGAACTGCCACAGAACCCCACATGGACCCACACCAGATTGCATACCGGACCAACAGGTCAGTAGAGGACGCCATCAACCTGGCTCTCCACCACACTACAGCACCTGGAAACCCCCAACACCTACACCCGTATCCTGTTTATTGACTTCAGCTCAGCTTTTAACACCATCTCCCCCAATAATCTGTTCCATAAGCTACAGGACATTGACATCAACCCAACCATCAACCACTGGATCCTCAATTTCCTCAGCAATAGAACCCAAACAGTCAAGGTAAACAACAAATCATCCCGCCCTCTGACCCTCAGCACTGGGGCCCCCCAGGGCTGTGTCCTTTCCCCTTGGCTCTTCTCCCTCTACACTAACCAATTCACCCCCCTGGACAGCTCAGTCAAGGCCTTCAAATACGCAGACGACACCACCATCCTGGGCCTCATCTCCAACAACGACGAGTCCATTTACCGGCAGGAGGTGGACAGAGCAGTGAGGTGGTGCTCATCCAACAACGTCCTGCTCAACACCTCCAAAACCATGGAAATTGCCATAGACTTCAGGACTTAAAAAAAAAAACCATACTCCCAATAACCATCTCAGACCAACCCATAATCCTAACTGAATCATTCAAGTTCCTCTGCACTCACATCAGCAATAAACTCAAATGGGACATTAACACCACTGCCATCATCAAAAAGGCCCAGCAGCGCCTGTACTTCCTCAGTTAAGTACAGAGTCCAACAACACCTGCTGGTCCAATTCTACACTGCCATAATTCAAAGCATCCTCACCTCATCCATCACAGTCTGGTAAGGTTCCACTGATAAACACACTAAACACAAACTCCAACGCATCATCAAGACAGCCTCCAAAATACTTGGCTGCCCCCTCCCCTCTCTGGACTCCATCTACACCTCACGCACAGTCACCCGCTCTGGTAAAATAGTCAACGACCCCTCTCACCCAGCACACCACTTATTCCAGCACATGCCCTCAGGTCACTACAGGTCCATTCTAACCAGACACACACGCTTCACAAACAGTTTTTTCCCCACAGCAGTCCGAACACTGAACACGCTGGCCCGCCCCCCTTTGCACAGACGGGCAAGCATCTGTCACTGACTGACACTGTTACCGTGACTGTCCTATATGTATTTATTGTGGGATTGGGAGGTGGGAGGGGGGCGTTTTTGATGTTTGATGTCTGTTTCATGTTGATGTAACCAGTGTTTAACAATCTGTACCGAAAACAATTACCACCAACCATTGTTGTGTGGCATTAAAGTATCTTGTATCTTGTATGTCCTGTAGCTTGGAGAATAGTTTATTGGGGGAGATAGTATTAAAGGCTGAGCTGAAGTCTATAAACAAGATGCGTGCATAGGTGTTAGGGGTTTCCAGGTGTAGGAGTGTGTGGTGGAGTACCAGGCTAATGGCAGGGCTCTACGCTAACCTTTTTCCTAAGGAGCACATGTGCTCCTAAATTTAAAAAAATTAGGAGCACACAAAGATGTTTAGGAGCACACAACTATTTAGGAGCACAGTGAAAATATTTCAAGTAACAGAGTTTATTATTTTTTTTTTTTTTTTTTTATAAATGTATATTTGTACTGTGCGTGCGTGTGCAAACGGGACACACATCTGTGCAATAGCACATACCACCAAAGTCACTGGCCCACTGTGTGCGTGTGTGTGTATCTGCGTGTGCAAACGGGAATGGGACACAGACATTTGAACTATTACGTGATTAATGCCTACTGTGGCAAAGTTGTAGGCCAACAACTAGGCCTAATAAAAAAGGCAGTGACATTGAACTGCTGCTACAAAAGTAACAGTCACTAAACTTTAGCTTTTGCCCCTTTTATGCATACAATGTCTATGTTTTGGCTAGTGTTGCTCTTCTAGAAAGATAATCCTTTCAGGGTTGCCTATTGAAAATAAATACTGTACACCTCCAGTACAGAAACATTGTTTATGAGATTGCGTGTCAGGTAGACCATTGATTGACAGTCGATTCTGCCAATTACGTCACACCGCTTCCACCCACCTCTGCTGTTGATAACACTAGCCAAGTTAGCACACACACATACACACACGCACAGTGGGCCAGTGACTTTGGTGTAGGGGTGTAACAATGCATCGCAATGCATCGATCCTAAGGGGAAAATTCAACTACATCAATTTGAAAATGTTAGAATCTATTATAATCGCAATTTTAATGTGTACACAGTGTTGCTATTCTCATGTCCGTTACAGCCAACACAACGACATACGCTACTGCATCAACGTTATGATTAACAAAGCAAGGCATTCATTTTGTTGCATTAACGTTATATTACTATTGCTATCGATGATGATCGATGATGAATGCTTATGATGAATTGAAAATGGGGGACCCTGATGGAAACAAGACGAAAGTCTTTCTCAGGTCTGCATCCTCTTAACAATTGTATGTATTGAGCTGTACTGTACTGTACCCATTCTGCAATCTGTTAATAAACTTTTCAATCAATCAATCAATCAATCAATCAATCAATCGATAAATCTAGGTGTTCTAAAATCTATTGCTATTGGTAAGACTAGAATAAGTTAACTTAATGTTACTGTCTCTGAAAAGTCTCGCTTAGGGCAATGGCGGACTGTCCGGAAGTAAAAAAGCAAATGAGAGCTTCCGATTGGTCATTTCCTTTCTTTCGCTTGAAACCAGTCACGTCACTCTACTGTGATCATTGGACCGTTGGCTTGAGTGCAATGTGGGACTTGTAGTTTTTGAACGATTAGCAGCGGAGAGAAAAAAGTACGACTGAGGTTGTAATCTTCACTCGCACACTGTGCGAGTAATCACACTGTGCGAGTAATTGATTTTTCCGGTTTGCACACACTTATTAGGGGCAAATGCGAGTAATATGGTCGCACTGTAGAGCCCTGAATGGCATCCTCTACTGACTTGTTGGCATGGTAAGCGAATTGGTATGGGTCTAGTTGGGATGATATGGAGGATTTGAGGTCTAGGACCAGGTGCTCAAATTACTTCATTGCCGTAGATGTGAGGAATATGGACGGAAGGTATTGCTGTCCATTGGTTTATTTTTTAATTGGAACCTAATGTCAACTCCGTCTGTCCAACAAATGGATACTAGTCATTGAAAATGAATTAAAAACAGACTAGACGCAGCGGATCAATGTAGCACTATAAGCGCTCTACAGATATTCTGTGTCATTATGTAAAATGTCCGGTGTCATCAGTAATACAGATATTGTCATGAGTTTATTAGTCATGGGAAATTTCACATCACCGCACCAACCCTAGTACTGTCATTATTCCGATGCATGATTCCGACAAATCCACACGCATTGTTGGCAATTCACATCAGCCATCTAGCATCATATGCAGTTGTCTTAACGGATTTATTGATTTGAAATGCAAAAATGCAAAAAAAAGTTATTTGACTGTTAATGTAGACTAGCACTGGAATGCATGGCAATATATTTAGCCAGAATGTCTTATGAATAGACTTCACATTTTTTTTTTTATAATATAAAACAAATCCGATTCGACTAAGACCATTCTCAGCCCGAATTCCTTCTAATATTGTGAATCATATTGCAATATCAGTCAAAATAATAGCAATTAGATATTTCTTATAGTTCAGCCCTACTATTTCTACTACGGTATTTGTTATCTCCTCTTTCTCTCTCTCTGTGTCTGTGGGGGTCTCTCTCTCTTCTCTCTCTCTCTCTCTCTCTCTCTCTCTCTCTCTCTCTCTCTCTCTCTCTGTCTGTGGGGGTCTCTCTCTCTCTCTCTCTCTCTCTCTCAGACCTGAGACAGGAGCTGGTGGTGAAGCATGTCCAGGAGAGAAGGCCATCTCTCAGCATTGTGGCCAAAGACCACACCTCCATCTCCTCCACTGCCCCCAACCTTACCCCTCCCTACACCCTACTCGCCTCCTCTCCTCCTCTTCCTTCGGCTGCTGTCCCCCCCAGACCTCACATATTTGCTGTCCCCTCCACCCTCCCGAGACCTCCTGTCTTGGCCAGTCCCTTCGCCACACCATCCTATAGTAGAGGTATCTGTCTATTGTAGATCTGTATCTGCTCTGTGTGTGTATGTGTGTTTGCATCACACCCCTACGCAGAGCTGCCTGTACGTCACACAGCCTACAAATCGGCTCTGCCCCAAGTGCCTCATTACTGTAACTGTGAAGTGAAATGATTTAACTTTTTTCCAAAACATTTTCAGTTACTATTTGTAAAGGAGATTCAAAAAGTTAGGGAAACGATTAATATACAATAAGAACATGTATTCAATATGTAACACATTGACCGCCAAAAACGGCTTACGACGGGTTTGCTGGTCATGCAAATTCTGCCAAACCACGCTGTACGACGTTATTGAGATCATATTTCATTTTTTCGCCATGGCATTCATAATTCCGCCACCCAGCCTCTGCTGATACAGTGGGACTCTGCACAACAGTACAACGCCTCAATACCGCCGCCTGGTGGATGATCGGGCGAGTTACAACCGGAAGTGCATCTGGTGATCTCGGTGCATCTGGGAAATCCGTCCGGCAGTCGCATATCGTTGCGGGACTATAGACACACACTGGCGTGCAATGGATCGCTGCCATAACTCAATAATCGATATGATTTGGGCGTTTATTGCGCCATACAAACCGGAAATGGATCTAGTCGATCGACGTCAAATAAGTGGGATCTTTTTCCTCCAGTCTCATCGGCGAACGGTAAGACAGTAACGTTACTTTCAGCTTGATTGTTTATTCTTTTCAATGCAAACCGCGCTGATCAATATATCACACATACTACATAAAGCATTTACTGACGATCACGGAATTATAAACGACCCCCCCCCCACTTTCATCCGCGCATGATGAATCATAACGTATACGATCATGTACTGTTGAATTTTTTAATATAGCGTGTATCGGCAATAAACGGCAGTTGATCATCTATATATGCGTTTATGCCTATAACTCACGTTCTATGAATTACTGCATAAAACGATAAAAACATACTTATATTCTAGAAGCTATTTTTGGAAGAATCTATGAATGAAAAAGTATAACGTTCCTACATCCTGAACGATAGATAATCGATGTTGAATGGGCCATAGTAATTAGAGTTGTTCCGATACCGATACCAGTATCGGAAAAGCCGCCGATACTGCCTAAAATGCTGGTATCGGTATCGGCGAGTACCCTCTAATGCTGCGCTCCGATACCATATGACGTAATTTATCAACAACACTGCGGTCTGTTGAGTAAGCATTATAAAACAAACGTGTGCTTAATCGATTAAAGTGTCAATGCCATTTGTCATTTTAACAGCAGATACTTTCTTAAATGTCATCGTCCCGACAGAGCGGTGTTGACGGGGAGCTCATGGGTTCGCTTGGTGGCTGGTGTTATTAGCATTGAACAGCATAGAACAGTGCATAGAAAAAATAACTCCGGTCCACGTTTTACTTCTGGGGCATGCATCTACTATTGCATTGACTGAGGGTACTGGAAGAAGCGTTGATTATCTGTTTCGGAGTATAACGTTGGATCAATAAACGCGATCGATATTTGGAATGGCGATCAGGAATTGGATTAATCTTTTTGCAGAACATCTGATGTGAGGTAAGGACTCTATGTTACCAGTTTTGGGTTAATCGGATGTTTTTTTCACAGCGATCACAACGTGTGTGTGCGTAACGTTAACGCTAAGCACGGCATGGATAATCGATTTTTCAGCCCGCTTCTCTAGCGTGCATAAGTACACATATACTATCGATAATCTAGCGTTTATTTGAAAACGATTCATAAATCAGCCGAAAAATGACAACGTGTTTTGTGTATTCCAGAATATTCCAGTAAAGGGCGTTAATCACAGCATCTTTATATTTTCCTGAAACTTTCCAAAGAACGAACGTTTTTCAAAATGGTATAAAACGGAAATGAACCGATTATTAAAAAAGAAAAAAAAAATCTGTTTCGACAATGTTGACTGCAAACAAGTCATTGATAAGCGACGGCCAGATTAGACACATAGCCATAATTTAAGACATAGTTTATGCGTTTGCAAATATGAGAGCTCTATCATTGAAGTGGGTGGTGGCATTCAACCATGTTTTGAGACTGGGAGGCGTGGCATCCAAAGTGTTAAAATCAAAGGGTATTGCACATAAATAGGCACTTTAGAATCTGAAGTTCAGATAATCCTTCAGAACGTTGATCAGCTCAGATGACCGACAATAAATCAAAATAACACCATTCACCATTGTAGCCTATAATAACAGCATTGCATTGGCCTATCAACCGGTTTTAATAAACAAACAGAAACGGTAGCATGTGCATCTTTTAGATCAATTGGAAATTAGGCTGCCTCTAAATATAAAAAGGAATTAAATAAGAATGGTTTGCTTCAATTAAAAAAAAAATATTTTATAATAAAAAAATATATATATTTATTTTAATTATAATATAAAAAATATTTAGACTGACATGAAAATCCAATGTGGAGACTGGCATCGGCTATTCAAATATTCTATCTCATCCCTAGCAGGAACCTGCACTATTACTATACTACAGGACATTTACTCTACCAGGGCCACCAGGAGAGCACATAACATAATTAAGGACAGTACACACCCCCAGCACAGACTCTTCAACCTCCTGCCATCAGGCAGGCGATACAGGAGTCTGTGAAAGCCAGAACTACGAGACTGACAAACAGTTTCTACCCACAGGCCATCAGACTTGTGAATGCCAGCTCCCCCACCTAGCCCCCCCCCCCCACAGACACTTCTTGAAACTGATCCCCCCCCACCCCACTTTTGTTCCACACTGTCACCCTTCCCCTGAACTATGAATTACTAAAGACACTTTTTTTAATCAAATAAAATGTATTTGTAAGGCCCGACAACACACGTTAATGTCCCCATGGGCCGGACACGTCTTCTTTAAACAAGTCAAGAAGAAACAATAAATCAAGAACACAAACACCATAAAGTCCAAAAAAACGACCAGCCATACCCCACGCGAAGGTAAGGAAAAACTCACTAAAACCTAGCAATAGGAAAAAATGCACCACAGGCAATGTGGAGGAGAGAAACCTTAGAAGGGCCGTTCAAGGGGGGATCTCCCTTCTTAGATGTCGGTGATAGTAGTGTTGCAATAAAACAGGTTAAACAGTTGGTAAGTATCCACTCATATGCGTAATATAAGTGCATGCAATAGCAACTGAACATTTTGAAAGATATAAAATAGAGCTGATGGCTGCTGCTGTGACCCACTAACTGCTGCTGTGACCCACTAACTGCTTCTGTGACCCATTGTCACCTCCATTTATATTGTAAACACTGATCGGAATGTGCAATGTTACTCACTGTGCCTTGTATATATTTATCTATTGTATTTGTTACCTTATTTTCTAGCACTCGCTTGTATTTAAATATGTTTTAGTTAAGTATTGTGTGATTTTGTGTGAAGGGCGGACTAGCAAAGTAAGATTTTCATTGTATGGCAAACTGTCTGTTTAACTCATTGGGCGGCTGACCCGAGTGAAGTCGGGTTATCTCGCCAGCGGTTGAGCGCCATACCAGAGTATAGTCGGGTTTTGGCAGTTTTTCCTTTTATTCGATTTTTTTTATTCATTACCGGTTCACGGACCTCGGTGTTGCCATAGGAAATCATTGAGATCCCTAGAGTGCAATACCGGCCGCATCCTGCTAGGTGGCAGTATCGCCCACCCTTTGAAACCTTATTTCACACTGTGTGTCACATCTAATTTCGTCCGGGCGGAGAATTTAGAAATTTTAGATCAAGCCAAGTAAATTGCTTCATCCGACCACTTCCAAACGCGTTCAGCACATTTGAGGCATATCTTGTGTCACTTCATGTCAGGGACCCGATCGACATCAATACTGGAAATGGCGATCAGACAGCAAAATTCACATATCGCTCCATAGCACCGTTACCAGGAATTAGCCAGGATCACTCTGAAACTATACAATATTCACCACGGTATAACACGCGAACGTATACATGAAAAAATTCATTATTTTTCACATGTTGAACGATGGATAGTTAATGTCAAATGACCCATAGTATTGTCTCCATAGCTATAATATAGAGACCTGCAAACACCGCGACGCACAGTGAAAATCCCTATCTCTTACAGCGGTGGCGCAATGGGTACAAGGATGGCTTAAGCGGCTGGTGCTGAAAGAGTTAACTGTGCAATGACAATAAACAATCTTGAATCTTGAACTATTATTATTAATAATTCAAATAAATTGTGTGTGTATTCCCAGGTGACAGTCTGAAGGGGAGTCCTCTCACCACGTCGGCCAGGATCTCTGCTCTGAACATCGTGGGAGAGCTGCTGAGGAAAGTTGGGGTAAGACGACCACTGCGTTAGGGTTAGAGTCATATATTGGTCTCTTGTTGACCTTTCATAAAATATCAGACATCGACCTGTCAATGTTATCCATCAATGTATTTTTGTTTTCTTTCATTCCAAAAAGGATTTCAGTGCACCCTTTATCATTTATCATTTTATTGCATTTGACTCTAATAATGCTGTTTGCATAGCATAAAGAAAAGGAACAATCATTCTTCATTTGAAGGCTGAGTGGCAGTGCAAGGAAGTAAGGCATAGAATCTTGAAATATAATCTAGATTGGTTGTTTTCTCTTATAATGCAGTCTGCATCTAATCCGCTCTATCTATCTATCTATCTATCTATCTATCTATCTATCTATCTATCTATCTATCTATCTATCTATCTATCTATCTATCTATCTATCTATCTATCTATCTATCTATCTATCTATCTATCTATCTATCTATCTATCTATCTATCTATCTATCTATCTATCTATCTATCTATCTATATCGTATATGTCTGTCACTATAGCCAATGGAAATGCTAAAAATGGTCACGTGGGCTGGGAGAACCAATGGAAAATTCCTTTTTCTCAATAGTCCAGTGCACTCCACAGATTGGGCCGTCAGACAGACACATGCTGGTTTCTTGTTTTTAGAATAAAATGGCAAAAAGACAAAGGTAAAATGTTTAACAAGCATTGGAACTGGTTGAGGATAATATAAATGAAAAGGACTCTGAGCCAGAATGCTGGGGCTGACAATCATAGTGAAGGATTTGATGCGTTTGAAGCTATGGTTTGAAGTGACCGACACTATAATATATTGTGCAGCTTGAATGAAAATCACCTGTTCACATTGTGTGTGTGTGTATTTTCACATTGTCTGCAAAAAAAATGCTCAGAACAACATCACTCACTGAGGAAAAGGTGTATTTGCACCATATTTCACATGGAGGTACAAAACCTAAATTGAACTTTCCATCGTAGAGGGTGTGTCTGTATGTGTGTACGTACGCTGCATGCAAACTCTTATTGCCTATAGAGATGAGTGTGCTTTCCTCTCCAACAGCACTCGCTGTGGATACATTACAAGATGCGTTAAGAAATCATTTAAAAGAAAATATATTCTTTTATATTTGTTTTATGTATTTAATATCTATTGTATTTTAGGTAGTTTTTTTCATTAATGTTATATGTATATATTTTATATTTTTTTGACTGACTGAAGGGAAATGAGTTCAAGTTCTTATCTTGCATACAATTCCCTGTTTTCCCCTCTCTCTTTAGAACCTGGAGTCCAAGTTGGCATTGTGTCGAGAGTACGTCCAGGAACAGACGGTGACCCAGAACCTTGGTGGCCTGGTCAGGGAACAGGGGGTGACAGTGGGCCAGCGGGACATCTCGGAGACCCCCCCCACCAATGGACTGTACGGCAAGGGGTGAGTTGTCCTGACACACACAGCTATGCCCTTTTTTACAGTAGCCACCGTCGTTGGGGGAGTCTTTTGTTACTGGTTCTGATAAATCACATTTGATACCGGTTCTAAAATGATACTAGGGCTTTCTTTGTTTGATGGAGTTGTAGAGTAATGGTGATCCATGCCATTTACCTTTTGACCACATGGAATGGGACCATGCATACGAAGCTAATGTTCGTATATCCTCAATGAACTATTAGAAAAACATGTCAACTGAAAGTTGAATAAAGTATGATCCCTAATGCCTGGGATCCCATTTGTAAGAAGGCAACATTTGCAAGCTTTTGGATGCCTTAAAATGGATATGGCGAGTGGTTGCCTGGTGCAATCACATAATGTCCTTTTGTGGGCAAATCCTGAGCAAAAGTGCTATGTCATTTAAAGGAACAGGCCAACATTATGGGAAATGCACTTACCATCTTCTCCAGAGTCAGATAATAAGATGGATACCAATTTCAGTAGAAAGCTATCTGGCTATGGACCAGCTACTGTAGCTTATCTTTTGGCCAAAAACACCTCTCCTGCAGTATTAAGCTATGCTAGTGGTCTGTATTTGCTTCCATTCATTTGTGCTAGGGGTGTAAAGGTACACGTATCCGTACCGAACTGTTTCAGTACTGGACCTTAGGTTCAGTACGGCTGTATACCTAACGAATACAACGGTATGTTAACCACTAACGACCGCCCACCGGGAGCTGTTTTTTTCACAATCTAATATAATTCTATAATTCTAAACAAGTCGATTATTAATTTCAATATAGAATATTCGTTTGACAGCCCTACAAGTACAATTAGTTACTGCACACTACATCACAACTGAATGGAACATGGAAAGCCAAACTTTCCCCCACTGTATCGAAAACCCGTACCGAACCGTGACTTACCCTAATTTGTGCTAAACTAGACTAGTTTGCAGCCAGATTTCTACAGAACACACAGAGAGGAAATTGGTATCTATCTTCTTGTCTGACTCTGGAGAAGAAGGAAAGTGCATTTTTCATAATGTTGGCGTGTTCCTTTAATTTAATTAAATGTCACCAAGAATGCCATAATTTACAACTAGCTGGCTAGCTAACGTTGGCTAAGGTTTAAAGGGGAATCATAATGTCATAATGACACGTAGCTCTACCCTCACAACATTTTGAAGAACTACAACAATGGTGTTTCCTGATAACTATCAGTTTCCCACTCTCTCTCACTAGTTAACAAAGTAACCAGTGTGTTTGGTAGGAGTGTCAACCTTTGACTAGCGGTGTCTGATGCCTGCCCTTTTTCACCTCAAGTGTAGTTCTTTGTTCATGTGCAGTCGTTTAGGTCTATATCTCTGGCCTGATGATATGAACAGAGCTGGCTGTGAGTTAATTTTACTCTGTAGTAAAGCAACATTTCCCAGAGTGGAATTCCCCCCTTTTTTTTGCTTTAGGTAAAAATAAAAAATGAGTGTCACTCTAATCTAATCTGGTGCGTTCAATGTCTGATGCTTCTCACTTCTGTAAATGTGACGTGTTCTCTGGGTATTGTGGTGTTATGTGATCTAATTGGTGTGTATGTGATCTGATTGGCAGAATTCTTGGGTACAACATATATACATAGTACACAGTACACACCAAAGTCAAAGGACTTTTCTCTCCTCTGCCAAAGTAAGATGTGCCAAAGTAAGATGTGTGTGTTTTTATGTGTTAGGATGGTGAAGAGGCTAGACTTTGGACCAGGACCAGCGATTCTACTGTGAAGACGACCCACCACATCCTCTCCTCATCCCATGTATTGAATACCAGTGGGCAGGCATACCCAATATAAAGGTATATTGTCATGGATCCATGCAAAGGTTTGGATCCGTATTGTAAAAATGAATTACGTATATACATACTGTATATTTATGTTAATCCAACCCCCCTTTGCAGCAGTATTAAAGAAAGGAAATTGGCCGTTATGAATGAAACGGCACCATGACAATTGTATTACAAGATAACAATATGAATATTGTATCACATTGTAATTTGTACTGGAAAACTATACCGTCAAAACTGAGAGATATTGTGGTATGATATAAGCCTTACCCTCCCCGCGTCTACACTGCTTTGTAACGGTACTGTATAACTATATCACTACTGTCAGTGACCCCCCCCCCCCCCTTCCAGCCAATTCACACAGTGACTCTGTCATGGACGTTCGCCTCTGACCCTTCCTTTGCTCATCTCCCTGGATTGGTCAGAGCATCCTGGCGTGGCCCGAAAGTATATATATATTTTTTTTGGCACTTGCACTTGGTGTGTTGTTGACGTTAAGGTATCTGTCTGCTGTGCTGCATGTCTCTCACCTCCTCTGTATCTTCTCTCTTTTGTTCCTCTGGGTCCGGTCTGTGTCATGCTGTTTTTGTGTCCCTCGGACAGAGTTTAGTGTTGATCACTGGAACGACACATTTATGGGGGAAATGTATTATATATTTTTTTTTATCTCACCTTACAGCTGTTCTCTGGTTAATGTCTTCAACCTAGGGTCCATGCTCTCTCAATAGGCTGCAGTTAAACACTATTTTGCTGAAATGGCCCAATTCCAAGTATTGCTTCCATTTCTGAAATATGGATTTGGGAGAGAGAAACGTTAGTGTTCACTAATATCTTTGGACTGATTTAGACCATATGACTTATAAATTGGTTGTAGTTCTCCTTTTGATACAGTTATCAAGGAGTTTAGATTCCTGTGTGAACTGTTTTGAGAGCATTAACTAGTTTGGAGAAATTTCCCAAAAGTAATAGGGGAAACTATGTGTTAGGCACAGTAATAATTACTACCTTCTGCCAATGTTTTAACATGACTGAATGTGACTCAACAGCGACACCTACTGGTTATAGCACGACAGTGTCGATAATGGTAATGGTAGAAGGAAAAGACGATGCACAAGAGCTGTAGGGAGTAGACTGTTTTACTGATAACAGATTTTTATATAGGTGTAAGCAATACTCTGGGATGTATGTAAGCAATATGGTGGAATTCTGCTATCGTAGCATTATTGAGTTGGAGCAATTACCTTATAGACCAATACTCATCCAAACGTGTCACATAGTGCTAGTGTCTTGGGGTTGGTGGTCAATATGGGTGGTAGGGAGATGGAACAAGGTAAATACCTTCTGAAAGTGACTGTTGGTCTCAGGAATTTTAGAGTGTAAAACAAAAGGTTTCACTAAAGACTCAAGTAGTTGGATAGAATACCACAGTGAGATATGGTTCTTTTGAAATGGATGTATAATGTACAGATGTAATATTGTGGGAATATAGGAGGGTAAATATTCTGAAACCATTTGTAAACTTGAGGTGTGTTTGTGTGGAGCTCTTACACTCAAATTAAGTTTGAATTCTGGTTCAGACCTTTTGGCATTAATGGGATATTAACCTAATTTGGGTGTAAGAGCTCAAATAGTGCAATATCGCTGTATCAATCTTTTCCCCCACCCCTACTGGAAACCATAGACCGAGCCTGATGGTAGGTTTAGAGTGACCACAGAGCAACTGTATGGACGCTGTTACCAACAATATGAGGAATGCATAGGTGAGCCATATCAGCCATTTTTTTATTATTTATTTTATACAAAACACTATCAGAAGTCAAATTTTTGGCGGCTAGGTGATTTAAGTGATACTTTGACATTTAGAATTTTAGTCTTTTTCCCCCATTTCTTCACTTGTAACATTATGGGGGGGGGGTTCAGGATTTGTGCTTCCGATGGTCTCAATTGAATGAAGACTTCCTACACTTAGAAACACCATGCAGTGTTTCACTTTTGTTGGTAGATTTTTAGCAAGGTTTGCTTGCCTCATTGATACCAATCATTACCACTACAACTTTTTGCTAGCAGCTACTCGTTGGCATGCAGTGCAGACTTTTTTTCCCCCTTCAATTAGCCAATTCAACCCCCCCCCCCCCCCAGAAGTGTTGGAAGCATGTGAAGACAAATAAGACAGAATTTCCAAATATCAGGGTAGCCCTTTCTTAATAATTTTTTTTAATATAAATTGGTTAAGTCTGTAGGTAGGACCGACTGATTGTTGTTGCTCAGGGCTAGTGAAGCAATATTAAAACATTGGAACATTCCTCAAGCCTCTGACTACCACGACGTCACAGGGATGGATGTTCAGTGTGCTGTTGTATTTATTCTTTGTGTTGCTTCCTGTAGCTACTCAGAAGCTTACCTACTATAAGCACAACCACGCCTGTGCTAAGTTAAGTTGAACTTTTATTAATCCCCTTGGGGAAATTCACAATAAATATGTATGTATATAAATTATGTCTGCAATAAACTTCTTTTCAAATGTCAACAAAGTAGTCTTGTTTTTATTTAGCAATGCAGAAGAATTCACAAACTCATATGGATTTAGGGGTAGGGCCTACTCCTGTACCTCTCCAAGACCACCCAGCTCTCGGAACCTCTCCAAGACCACCCAGCTCTCGGAACCTCTCCAACCCTCCACCCAGCTCTCGGAACCTCTCCAACCCTCCACCACCCAGCTCTCGGAACCTCTCCAACCCTCCACCCAGCTCTCGGAACCTCTCCAACCCTCCACCACCCAGCTCTCGGAACCTCTCCAACCCTCCACCTCCCAGCTCTCGGAACCTCTCCAACCCATCACCACCCAGCTTTCGGAACCTCTCCAACCCTCCACCACCCAGCTCTCGGAACCTCTCCAACCCTCCACCACCCAGCTCTCTGACCCTCTCCAACCCTCCACCACCCAGCTCTCTGACCCACCCAGCTCTCTGACCCTCTCCAACCCTCCACCACCCAGCTCTCTGACCCTCTCCAACCCTCCACCACCCAGCTCTCTGACCCTCTCCAACCCTCCGCCACCCAGCTCTCTGACCCTCTCCAACCCTCCTCCACCCAGCTCTCTGACCCTCCACCACCCAGCTCTCTGACCCTCTCCAACCCTCCACCACCCAGCTCTCTGACCCCCTCCACCACCCAGCTCTCTGACCCTCTCCAACCCTCCACCACCCAGCTCTCTGACCCTCTCCAACCCTCCACCACCCAGCTCTTTGACCCTCTCCAACCCTCCACCACCCAGCTCTTTGACCCTCTCCACTACCCAGCTCTCTGACCCCCTCCAACCCTCCACCACCCAGCTCTCTGACCCTCTCCAACCCTCCACCACCCAGCTCTCTGACCCTCTCCAACCCTCCACCACCAGCTCTCTGACCCTCTCCAACCCTCCACCACCCAGCTCTCTGACCCTCTCCAACCCTCCACCACCAGCTCTCTGACCCCCTCCACCACCCAGCTCTCTGACCCTCTCCAACCCTCCACCACCCAGCTCTCTGAACATTTACATTTAGTCATTTAGCTGACTCTTTTATCCAAAGCGACTCAAGTTCTGTATGACATGTCAGCAGGAAGGGTTTGATTGATTGATTGAAAACTTTATTAACAGATTGCAGAATGGGTACAATACAGTACAGCTCAATGCTAACAACTGCTAAGAGGATGCAGACCAGAAAAAGACTTTAGTCTTGTTTACATAAGGATCCTCCATTTTCAATTCATCAAGACATTTTGCCCTTTACCGGGGCCAGTTTATAATTGCAGCCACCTGTAGGTGCTCTTTGAGAGCGGTTTTTAAGGAGGGTAGGGATTCACACTCAAAACAATTACAAACATCTCAAAACAAACTGGTCAGACTACTGCTTGACCTGACTCCTAGAACCCACCTCACCCCTGCCCACTTTGACAACCTAGGATGGCTTAGAGTAGACGACAGAGTACAGCAACTTGCAATGGGCCTGGTCTACAAGATACACTACATGACCAAGGTACCCATGCACATGTCAAAATACTTCCCAAAGGTCAGTGAATACCACGATCACAACACCAGAGGGAGCTCCACAAATCATGTTAAACCCAGATTCGGCTCAAACAAGGGACTAAACGCGTTTCGCAATTATGCCACATCAATGTGGAACGCCCTACCTACAGCTGTAAAGGAATGTAAATCACTACCCACTTTCAAAAACACTCAAAGAACACCTACGGGAGACTGCAATTCGAAACAGGCCCCTGCAAATGTCCTAACCCAACCCCCTCCAATGTACAGTAAATGACCAAGTATGGCTTTGTCAATATTCCAATGTATAGTGTACAGTGACCCCCCACCCACCCAACCCCCCACCCCACCCACCCAACCACCTCCAATGTACAGTCCCCCCACCTACCCAACCTCCTCCAATGTACAGTTTCTACGTCAAATGTATATACTCTCTTTTCCGGACTCTTTTTGTATCACAAACGGTACTGTATTTGCAAATCTGGTATGTCATAAATGTATAGATGTAGCAGTACTGTCTATCTGTATGTCGTGTGTGTCATATATGTTATGATTAATTGAAAATGGGGGACCCTGATGTAAACAAGACGAAAGTCTTTCTCAGGTCTGCATCCCCTTAACAATTGTATGTATTGAACTGTACTGTACCCATTCTGCAATCTGTTAATAAAGTCAAGAAGAAACATCACAATAATTCAAGAACAAAGACAAAAACACCAGGAAATCCAAAATAATATGTAAAGTAAATTAATTAAATGAACGCAACACTCCCAGACATACCCCACGCGAAGGTAAGGAAAAACTCACTAAAAACCTAGAAATAGGAAAAAGCACCACATGCAATGTGGAGGGGAGAAACCTTAGAAGGGCTGTCCAAGGGGGGATCTCCCTTCTTAGATGTTGGTGATAGTAGTGTTGCTATAAAACAGGCGAAACAGTTGATAAGCATGTACATATACGTGTAATGAAACACAAATAAGTATGCAATAGCAACTGGGGTACATAAGAACATTTTGAAAGATTGAAAATAGAGTATGGGGTCGGCATAGAGAGGGTCGCATCCTCCCGGCCATCATCACGGGACGTCCACCACTCCGGTCATCACCACGAGACATCCACTCACCGGGAGACGGGCACAGGCGTTAGACAGTTTGCGTGTTTGTTATGGGCGGACATAGCAATAGATACATGTAGTAAGCATATATGTGAATAGAATAGATACATGTAGTAAGCATATATGTGAATAGAATAGAAGTACTTAACCCAGCAATGAACTCAACCTCTAAACCACAGACATGCCTGTGGTTTAGACGTTGTAGGTCGGACAGAAGACTGTATGAAGCTGATCCATGACCTCAATGGTGCACATAACCAATGTGGGGGTAGAACAGTCACTGCAATCTTGGCCAACACCCCGAGACATCCACCACCTTGGTCAACACTACAAGACAACCACTCAGAGAGATGGGGACAGGGGTTAGAGAGTTCCCATGTTTGTAGTGGGCGGAGTTGGAGCAATAAATACATGTAGTGATGCATACATGGTGACAGTAGAATCAAAGTATATAAGGAAATTGTGAAATTAAGTAATAGATAGAACTAAGAACTACTGCAAGCGTATGTATACAGGATGAGATACAAGACGATGGCTCAGGGCCATATGCCCCGGGGGGCAGGAGATACCACTCCGAATTGGTCAGGGCAGAGCAGGCAAGGTTCAGCGCTGCAGGCCAGACAGAAGGCGTTATGAAGCTGTTCCATGGGGCCGGTTGGTGCTCATGTCCAGTATGAGGTAGAAGGTCACTGGAATGTCTATATTGATAAATTCACTCGGAGACAGAGACGGGGGTTAAAAATGTCTCCCATGTCTGCAGAAAAGCAGACATCCTAACTAAACTAGACAGATTAATCTAATATTAGCTAGACCATCCTATTCAAAATAATTGATGTACATGGGGGGCATCTTCCCTCAAAATCCTACCGTCATGGATTACAAAAAAGTATTTGTTATTCTTTGTTCAAACTAATGGATCACTCTCCCTTTGATTCTCACAGTAACTATAAAAAAGATGATCTATGTACATAAAAAAAGGGCACCTACTGCACAACATGGGACCCCATCAGCAAGCAAAAAGCTATGCGTCATGTATGTAAGGGATAATGTATAGCTACGAGGTCATTGTCGCAAAATAATTGATCGACACGGAGTTTATAATACCGAGGCGCCTCGCCGACGTGTTCTAAACATCAGTGAAGGTTGATTGATTGATTGATTGAAAACTTTATTAACAGATTGCAGAATGGGTACAGTACAGTACAGCTCAATACATACAATTGTTAAGGGGATGCAGACCAGAGAAAGACTTTCGTCTTGTTTACATCAGGGTCCCCCATTTTCAATTCATCATAACATATATGACATATACGACATACAGATAGACAGTACTGCTACATCTATACATTTATGACATACCAGATTTGCAAATATAGTACTGTTTGTGATACAAAAAGAGGGTCGGTAGTAGGGGTGGGTGGGTGGGGGACACTGTACAACTGTACAAGCAAAACTGTACATTGGAATATTGACAACCATACTTGGTCATTTACTGTACATTGGAGGGGGTTGGGTTACAACACAGGAGCAGAGTATAAACAGTACAGGAATGAGAAACAATCTAAATGGGTTTTAACATTTTAGTTTATTTCATGCGGATATGATCTGTAATACCTGATCGGTACAATATCTACTAACCTGATCAATACAAGATATTCCTACCTGATCGATATACGTTCGGTAACTTCGCCCCCCCCCCCCCCCCCCCTCTCCTCTCATGTTGATAACGGAACAAGGAACTCTCCAACCGTATTGTACCCATTCTGCAATCTGTTAATAAAGTTTTCAATCAATCACTCTCAACAAATCAAACAACCGCACGTCAGCGCAGACGTACTTGCTTTTGATGTTCAATTAACGTTCGCTAACGTAGAGAAACGTCCGTGGTCAATAATTTTGCGACAATGACAGAGTATAGGCTATACATTATCCCGCTTATTACATGGCTAACTTACTAACAATATACCTACTGTAATTCATTTTACACCATCGACAAGACGAGATCAAATGCAGACGCAGTTCTGTTTTGTCGCTCCGCGCTGCTTCGCCGGCAGCCGGCAGGTGTGTCTGATTGGCTGCACTGATGCAGTGTGTGTCAGTGGGCTTGATTGCTACAGCTGCGAACAGCGGTCATTATTGCTCGGCAGAGGTCCGTTATCGAGTAATTTGACCAATCACAATCAAGCATTTCGGCTAATGTTAAAACGCCATGTAATAAGGTGAAATAGTCCTCATCCTTGATTAATATTAACATTAGATTAACATGTAGTCTACTCTAGGCAATCCAGATTAAAAGTATAACCACACAAGTCTAAAAAAAACAGGGAACAATACACATTTAAAATGTTTATATCACAAACACCCCCAAAGAAAATATGTTGGTTATTTTCATGCTATATGTTAACTCATTGACCGCCGGGAATTAGTCGGGCCCCGCTCTAGCACTGCCACGCTTTAAAATATAGGAGTGCATCACCTTGTTTGTAGAGCTATAACTATATTCTATATTATAGCTATGGATACTGTTGTGAAGGATCAGATTAAACCGAATATATATATTTATTTATGGATATATATTTAATAGTATTTGTATATCGTTTGATATCCCCTGTATATTCCTTGTACAATATGCACTGAATATCCCTTTAGTCTACTAAACAGCCCATAATAGTTTCATTCTACCATTGGACGAGAACCTGGCGCCAGCAGCCATACCCCTAGGTTCAAGTTCAATCGTGCCGCCCAACATGTCGTGGCAAGCCCGGTTCCGCGTAGGAATACGTCTGGCGAAATACGAATGGTACTATTTGTTCACAGCGCATATATATATGGCGCAAGTAAAGTAGAACTTTCTTTTAGTCCATTAGTTCTTTACCCTCCAACCTAGTAACAGACGCGAAGCCTCACCCACGACGCACGTGTGGTGCAGTAAGGCCTACTTGGCCTCAGAATAGGCATTGAGATATCGTGTGGATTAATAGTTGAATTGTCATAGTTTGGCACTATACCGTCGAGTTGGACGTATTTCTATTAAGCTAATAATAGTCTATTATGTATGGTGCATCGTTCGGTTAGAGTTATAAAGTGAGCAGCACCCCCATCGTTCCTGACGTTATCTGGAGTCTTAACCAGGCTGGGCAGACCACTTGTGGTGCTTGCATCCGAGGAGCTCCGGGCCAGGACGAGTGGACCTGTACATTGGATTACTTTACCCGGACGACGGCGAGCCTTCCACGGCTTGGATTATCTACATGCTTTGGGTGCTTTGATTATTCCATGGATAACGGCCAACACTGCTGAGTGTTGGAACTACCCCCCCCGGAGAGGAGTCCAGGTGAGACGGCGCTCTACACCAGTGAGGTCGCCTCACGTCTCTCCGTTGTGGACCGGCAGCTACCGTCCACCAGAGGGTCCAGCTGTATTCATCTGCGGACCGAGGTTCTGTGGGCATCGTGTTCAGGACTCTGAATTCTCCCAAGAAATCGTCGGCCAGATGGGATACCGCCAGCGGCTCTTCTAACCCCCCCCTCCTACTGTCTTACAACCAGCGGGACCCCCCCCCCCCCCCTTAGTGTATCCAGCTATAATCATTTAAGTACCATCGCTATAGTTCCCTAAAGAACCGGGTTGTATACTTACTCCCTGCGTAACCAGAGATTGGACATTCAATGTTGATTTACCTACGAATACTCATTTGCCATACAAGTGCATTTCAAATCATAAATGTCATCAAGTGAACGTTGTATATACCCTTTGCTATATAAAATATTCGATTTGTACATTTGTGTGGACTTCGTTTCATCAGGTGGGAAAGTGTTCATCATATCTATATCATGTACTGGATGGCCAGAAGTTAAAGTACAAGAGGTAGTGGTTTAATAATACCATACTTATCAATACAGTCAGGGAATTGTACCCCTCAGTTACAGATACAATACTGTGGCCCATTTGACATCACCTATCTATCGTTCAATATGTGAAAAATAATAAATTTTTCCATCCATACGTTCCCGTGTTATACCATGGTGAATATAGGTATGGTTTTAGAGCGGTCTAGGGTAATTCCCGAAATTCTGAGTTATAGCCGTATAAGTCAATTCCACTATAGACGTTGCCGTTTCTTGCCTGTACACTATTGCTATTATATGCTATACTATGCTATTATTCCGAAATCAAATCTATATCATAGGTATTATGTTCTATCATGAATGCATGAAAGGGGGGGGGGGGGGGGGGGGGTCGTTTCTGATTATTTGATTGTCAGTAACGGCATTCGTATTGAACACTAAAAACTCAGTCCGATCGGTATAAAAGCATTGCAGGATCAAGCTAAAATTGACGTCAGATCGTCCTTACCTGTGATCGGGAGTATTCCAAAAATAATATTCCAATTATTTGATCGCCATCTGGTACATACAATGTCCATTTGGTCCACGGCATAATCCACCACAACATATGGATCGAGGATATTTGCCGCGCTTCAATAGAACCGGGAGAATCGCTCGCCTCGCCCGACAAGGAAAAATGAAACCGGAGACATTTGGCTGTTCCACAGGCCAAGATACAAGGTTACAAAGGGTGCTCGATACCGCCGTCTAGCTGGATGCGGCCGGTATTGCACTTTGGCATTCTCAGGATGATTCCCCATGTTAACCCCGAGTCTGTGTGCCTGTAATGAATAGAAATAAATATTGAATAAAATAAATAACGATCAAATAACGAGTATACTCGTTGTTGGCATTCAACGATTGGCGCCCAATAACGAGTAAACTCGTTGTTGGCGGGGAATGAGTTAAGCTATAAGATACACTTGATTCAAGAAAATAATGTGAATTTATTTTGGATTATAAAAGACCCAACATTAGAGTCTGTAACTGAAAAGTGTTCTCATTTGAAAATAACTCTGCATGTCCATTAAAGGCACATTGGTTTAAGCCGGTGTGTTTAGTTCAGCACAGCTTTAGGACCTGGGGACTATACTACGTTAATGAAAGAGAACTAGTTACTTAATTGAATTCAGTAGTAGTTAACTTGCCATACAAAGTGAGTGTTAGTGTTAGCCAGCGGTTTGTTGTTGTTTTTATTATAACCCAGTGGTAACTTTCTGTTGAGAATAATTGTCTAGGCGGTCAATAAAGTGCCTGAAGAAAAGACGAACTGCCTAATTTTTCACCGATCGCCACAGTATGTGTTCAACACTGGAATTGGGAATGAGTATTTATGTATCAATGGCAACAATTTATTTAGTCTTTTAATTTCAAATACAGTTAAACAAATTTTCTCTAACCTAACCTAAAGGATGCATTGAAAAAAAAAATAGTTCAGATCGAGAAACATCAAAATGTTAGCTAGATATTAGCCCATCGGTCCCTTGCAAAAAATATTTGCTAATGGTCATATAATGTGTTTTGAAAATAAGCAGGGTTTAACTATTTGGCAACACCCCTAGACTGTCGTCATATGGCACCCACTTTGGGAAAGCCTGCCCTAGTAAGCTGCATCACATTTTATCCACTAACAGAGCACTCATTAGGATACATTATTTAAAGGGGGCATGCATTATAAATGGATTTTTTTCTGTGTTTAGCATGGTTTTATAATAATAGGGGTTAGTATCAATGGGTCTGTGTCTCTAATTACCATATTGACTCATCAGTCTAGTCTCGAGTTCACAAGATCCTCCCTCACTCAACTAAGCTGTTCTGATTTGACAGTTTTGCTGACGTTAATATAGCACTGATTTGCATAACTAACACCCCCTCTATGGTTGACAGCGACAGCAGAGCGAGTGGCAAATCTTCACTTCCTCAAACAGAGCGAGGCAGATAGTGTAACCCGATGTGGCTTTCCAATGATACCCCATGATATGATATTTCTCTGGTCTGCATCCCCTTAACAATTGTGTGTATTGAGCCGTACTGTATTGTACCCATTCTGCAATCTGTTAATAAAGTTTTCAATCAATCAATCAATCAATCAATCAATCAATCAATCAATCAATCAATCAATCAATCAATCAATCAATCAATCCCCCTGAGTCTGCCAGTGATATTGTGTAACTGAGTGTAAAACCCAACAATTCCTCAAGGGAAGTGGTGCAGTGCTCATGGGACACGGTAGCACACCATTCCACCTCCTTTCTGAGCAGAAGCATGCGCACGCGCGTGCACACAAAATGCGTTCCACAACTTTCACTCGACTCGTCGTGCCGTGCGCCAAGTACCTGGCTACTTGTCTTTGCATAACAATAGCATAGCAATAGCATAACAAAGAACGAGAAAAGCAAAACCAAAATACAAGCCGTGTACCAATTGGTGGGGGTTTGCTTGAGCTGTGGAACCTCTCACTATGTGACAAATGGTCCCGACTGGAAGGATGAGACATTTCTTGTGCTTCAGAAGGAAACTGTCCTCCTCTGGAAGATAAGGGTGTTGTACAGAGGGCTAACATTTTCAACAAAGGCAAATATTGATTAAATAGCTTTGATAAAGCATACTGTACCCATTGGTGGGGGCTTGCTTGACTGTTTTGAAACCACTTTGTTGTGAAACAAGTTACATTGTTAATTTAGTTTGTATTTACTTTTCTATAGTTTAAGTTAATTCAATTAAAGAAATTAAAACATTGATTGTTTTTCCACCATATCTGTTGAAAATATATATATATATTTTTTTGATCAAATATTTTTTTTCCCAACATGAAACAAAAACATATATCACAATACAATAATAATAATAATACATAAAAATACTTCCCAAGACAATAACTTAACACCGCATGACAAGACAATAACTGATACAGACTGTACAGTGATCATCCTACATGGACACTCGCTCGTTCCCCCCCCCCCCCCGCTCACCCAAGGACCTCAACATGAGTCACACTCACAATACATTATTCAGTAAAAAAAACAAATCAAAACAAATTCCCAAACTTATATGCGTTCGTTTAACTTTGCCACTGCAGCCAACCAAATTGCGATATTAGATTCCTTAACCCCTACAACACGTGTCGTGGATATCTCCAAATATATCACATCAAGGTAGGTGAGAAACCATACCTTCGGGCAGAGTTTGTCTGGGTGAAACCAACGTGAGGCAATACATTTTTTTGTGGCTGTGAGGCCGGCCAAAATGAATCTTTTCACCTGTATAGAGGTCGGTAATTGAGAGAGATCATTCAATAATAATACAGAAGGAGATACAGGTATGGTTAAAGAGAAAATGTCTGAGAGCTGATATGTAACATTTTCCCAAAAACTCACAACAGGAGGGCATTCCCAGTACATATGCATAAATGCAAAATATAATTTCTTTATATATTGAAGGCTACATCCTGCTACCTTTTTCAGCTTCTCTATTTCAAGGCAATATTTACAAAAAATGTAACTAAAACTAATAATTTCCTATACAAACATGTTTCCTACTATTTATGCACATAATAATCATAATGCTGGTCGGAGCTGTTCTGTGCGCAGGCGAGGGAACATTTATGCGCATGCGTGCGTGCACGTGATGTCATTCAAACACAGTGCAACCACTTATGAAATCACCACTGCACCACTGCTCAAGGGGGATATAACGTGGCGACTTGCTGGTGGTGGTGGCATTCACTTTTCATTTTAAAGTAACTAGTGGACTATCTGACGGGCAGACCACAGTACGTGCGCCTACGGAGCTGTGTGTCAGACAGACTGGTCAGCAACACCGGGGCCCCGCAGGGGACAGTCCTCTCTCCCTTCCTCTTTACTGTCTACACCAACGACTTCCACTATCGGTCAGAGTCCTGCCACCTTCAGAAGTTTTCTGATGACTCTGCGATAGTGGGATGTATAAAGGACAGTGACGAGAGGGAATACAGGGAACTGGTAGTGGACTTCGTCACATGGTGCGATAAAAACCACCTGCAGGCTGCAGCTAAATGTGGCGAAGACCAAGGAACTGGTTGTGGAGCTGGGGAGGAGGAGGAGTGCACCTGTGACCCCCGTTTCCATCAGGGGAGTTGATGTGGACATGGTTGAAGTGTACAAATATCTCGGTGTGCACATCGACAACAAACTGAACGGGTCAAAACATGCAGAGGCACTGTACAAGAAGGGCCAGAGCCGACTCTACTTCCTCAGAAGGCTGAGATCCTTCAATGTCTGTACAAGGATGTTGAGGATGTTCTATGAGTCGGTGGTGGCGGGCGCCTTCTTGTACGCTGTGACCTGCTGGGGCAGCGGACTGAGAGCGGGGGACGCAAACAGGCTGGATAAGCTGGTCAGGAAGGCCAGTAACGTGGTAGGGGTGGAGCTGGACTCCCTAGCGAGGGTGGCAGAGAGGATGAGCCTTGCTACAGTAAGCTCCAGGCCATCAGGGAAAACCCCTCCCACCCACTATACACAGACTTGGCTGACAGGAGGAGCATGTTCAGTGCTAGGCTCACACTACCCAAATGCAGCACTGAACGGCACAGGAAGTCCTTCATTCCAACAGCCATCAGACTATACAATGCATCACTGTGCCTCACTGCATCACTGAGCACAGAGTGGCAGTTACCATCTTCCTGGACTTAGTTCGAAACAGCAATGTGCAATACTACACCAGTAGACCTCAGTATATTTTACTGTATTTATTTACTGTATCTTTTATTCCATTTTTATTCTATTTTACTCTACTCTTATCCTAGGCAACTTGATTTGATTCGTTTTATTATTCTAATTCGTGACCTGTTCTGTCTAAATGTTTAAATGTTGAGCGATTTGCAGTGTCAAATTTCCCACGGGATAATAAAAGTATTTCTATTCTATTCTATTCTATTCTATTACCCTAAAATTGTTTCAGCTTAATTGGGATTTTCTTTCCCTGGGGAACCCATTTACAAATCAGTGGGGGGTCGACCGTCCTGACAACAAGGTTGGGCAAGCCTGCCTCCACAAAAATGAAAGTGAATTCACAGGAGCACGAGATATTTCAAAAGTATTCAATTTTACTTAATTATTTTACAGGTTTACTATATCACCCCACACCCCCCCCCCCCTCTCCTATTGAAGCTGTTTGACAATGGCTTTGTCCATCTCCAGTTCTAGTGAGGGTTCCCCCCTGTGTCCTCCTGTCCCCTCTTGCTGGGCTGAGAAAGACACCAGCTCTTTCTCGAGTTGAGTTCTCTGTTCTCTCTGCCTCATCAGCAAAGCCAGTATCTCCTCCCTCTGGTTCGCCATGGCCAGGTATCTCTGTTTTTCTTCCCGTCGTCGCTGGAGCGGAGCGTTTACTACTAGGTCAAGCCGCTCGGGTCCGGGTGTTTTGGGGCCACAGCGATATGCGCCACCGGCGTGGTCTCTGTGCGCCCGAGCCACCGGTAGCCTCTGACGGATATCTGCCGACACTAGTCGCGACTCCTGCGGAGGTGGAAGCCACACGGAGTTCCACATCTGCTTGGCGTAAGACACATTCTCCGGTGACGAGCCGTCGAACACAGTGAAGTACTTCTCAAACTCATCATCATCCTCCTCCGCCGATAACTCGGTCTGTTGGACTGACATTTGCACGGGTTTTGGGTTCAATATATCCCCCCGAAGACACGAAACAGTAAACGTTAGCTAGCGTCAGCTAAAATTGTGAATATCTGCTGTTGTCAGATTTGGTCACCAAGGTAACGGAGGATCGAGGCGGACCGCGCGCACCGCTCCTCCCCCAGGTGTCGCGGGCCACTTTAAATAGGATGCTGCAAGGGCGGAAAGACACGTTTGGTATGCAACCATCTACCTGTCTCACTTCTCACTGGAATACCACTGCGTCCAACCGACAGAGGACCTCCCGACATAACCGAGAAAACAAGGTGAGACTGGAGACTTTTTTTTGGTTCAGTGCTATGTGATGAGGACAGGTATTTATGGATTGATAACTCTACGAATAGATGCTATTCTAGAACAGTGGTCGTCAAACTATTTTGGTGCCAAGGGCCCCCACATTGCTACACATCAGGCAACCCTGTTAGATAAAATGTTGTCTAAAAGGGACCCTATCTGAGAATCATTTAGTTATTTCACAACTGTCTGTATACTGTAGGTGATCAGATAGACGTGGAGAGAGTGAAACCTATGAACAAAACAGTCATTCTTATTTACATTCTAAAGGGCTAAAGTCTATGAAGTAATAGTGACATTTAAAAATGATTCTGGGGACTCCCTGCCCCCCAAGGCTCCCAGAGGCCCATGTTGAGAAAGAAAGGATATCCCATTCAAGTCATTGCATCCTGTTTGTTAGCGTAGTCTCATCTCCACAATAATTGATGATTAAACATGATCAGAAATGACCATATATCCATTCAGCCAAATTGTAAATCAGCTTAAAGTGAGCTACATTTGAGTTTTAACTCGACTGACCCAAAATGTTTACTTTTTAAGGTGACCAAAATGTCACCTTTTACATTCATACTAAACCGTTTCTGGTAAATGAGGCCAGATATAAAATTATGTCAATATACTATTGATGTTTTGTCCCAATTGGCCACACTGCTTTGTGACCTGTCATCATTTTGGTGTAAACGGTAAGCATGGCTGGGCACATGAGGCTACCGTTACACCTTATAAGGTAGTATGGCTGCTAAGTCCTTAGGTGACTTGGTGGCCCTGTAAAGAGGAACACTGAGACAAGCCAGCCAAACATGGGCATTCCAGCATGGCACCTCAGCTGTTTGATATAGGGGTTATCTGTGTGCTCCTTTACATGTTTTATTATCTTGTGTTCAATGGGAGCTTAAAGCTGAAAGTGCAGCCATGTGACCCGCAGGCAGAGACAGAGAAGAGGATAAGTGAGTAAGTAGCCCAAATGCAAAGCTAGGGAAATGCTGGCGTAACGCTATATCAGGTGCCCTGCCGCTCTATCTGTCAGGTGAGGTCATTATGCACTTGACGGCAGTTTGAGATGTAAGGGAGCAGCTTGGCCTTTATCACTGAAGACAAATGTCCAAGCAAGGCCTGTGGTGTAATTTTGCTGTCTCCTCCACATTGTTATTATTTAATAATTTTTTTTTACTGTATATTTACTTTTACTTTTAAAGGCTCAATCAGTGATCCAAGTGTAAACAAATGGGTAGCCTCGCTGCCAAAAATAAGAAATAGGAGACATGTGGGCCTATTCAGTTGATTGGCTGAGCTCTTGATGCAAGGAGGAAGCTAACACACTTTTCTATTTGTATTTGCTGTATTTTGTGGCTATAAAAGGGTTGTTTACGTTGGCATTGTTTGTAGACAGTGGACACTGGAGTAAAACAGATCTTTATTTACACCGGGTTAAGAAATGCCCAAATGGTGTATTTTCCATCTCCAAGCCGGTAAAGAATGAAGGCTGTGTGACTATACTGTTAACCCTGCTGTGTGTTTATTAAGAGATCAACGTTTCTTCACAAGATCCTAATGAAGATCCCCGTGATCAGAAAACACACATCAGGTTTAACAGCACGAGGACTCTGCTCGTTCTGTTGCTGCTCCCCTGTTTGTCATGTGTTTGATGTGCTCTACCTTTGGAATAGAATGGGCAGTGCTATTATTTAGCAGGCCAAAGTGTGACGTTACGTTAGGCTCACATTTTTTAGGTGATGTACTAAAAACTAATTTAATGACGAAGTAGGTCGTTTATTTTCAGAAACTAAGAGTTATTAAATGCAGTTTTCCACATGAAATGGCTGTGAATAGATTTGTTATTTGATAATTTGGCCTGTTTGAGCTACAACACTGAACTTAAAGGGGCACTTCACCAAAAAATAATGCTGATTTATTTTGCACATCATCTCAAAAACATCCAAAAACTCTGAACAGTTTTGCACACATTAATTTAGTCATTGAGAGTGAATGAGTTTGAATATGGCCACCAGTGACCAGGGGACATTGAATCCTTGTGTTGTGTTAATTACAGCTCAATGAAATGATAAGGTAGCAGTCCCTATAAATCAAGGTATTGCTATGTTTACATCTAGGCCTACATCATTTCATTGAGCTGTAATTAACACAACACAATGATTCAATGTCCGCAATGACATCACTGGTCGTTATATTCAAAGTTATAGTACTCTCAATAACTGCCAAACTAAATTAATCTGTGCAAAACTGTTGAGAGTTTTTGGATGTTTTTGAGATGATGTGCAAAATAAATCAGTATTATTTTTTGGTGAAGTGCCCCTTTAAGAGAGAGACACAGAGAGAGAGAGTCAAGATCAGCTCCCCCTTAGTAGCATAAAACCCCAGACTGTAACACAAATAGCCTACTAATATCTTTACCCACTGATAATAATCATGACCAGAGAGAGAGAGAGAGAGAGAGGGGGGGGGGGGAGACAGAGAGAGAGAGAGAGAGAGAGAGAGAGAGAGAGAGAGAGAGAGAGAGAGAGAGAGAGAGAGAGAGAGAGAGAGAGAGAGACTCTTGACCCAAGATATCAGCTCCCTTCATTCCCTTTTCTGTCCAAAACATACAGGTAGAGTTTCCAACTAACTCAAAGTGGAACATGTGTGTAAATGGGTAGATGTGTCTCATGCCAACATGCTGTTGCTGGCTTCATAGGCTACAACCAAGATAGACCTAAAATATTTCAGCTCAACCAAACATGGTATAGTATTTCATGGATGGGACTTTCAACACCATGTTCAAAATTCCCTTATATGCATTACTCACAGCTCGTATCCTATCAGTCTATTATTAAGAAACTAGTACCTCAGACGAAGAACCATATAAGTCCGTTTTAAGTTTTCAGAGGAACAATGTTTTCAATCTTTATTATCTAAAGATGGTAAATTAGAGTGTCATGTTCACTCGTAGGTTATCACATTCACACTGCCAAGTGATTTAGATTAACGACAATATATATGGGCTGTCCAAAAAAAATCTAAACAGACTTATATGGTTCTTCAGTGCAAGGGACGGGAGAGGCTTCTCTTTTAACTTTCATGCACCTTTTGAGGAGCTAACTCATCATGCTCTTCAAGAAACACACCACTTATAGACAAGCATCTCCCCTCATTTTTAACAATCCACTGCAACAAGATAAGAGCTGAAACCTTCACAAACATAAATCATCATAAATGTCTGTGATTTCTCAACCAAATACTATAACATTCCTATATGAGCGAGAGAGACAGAGCAGTGCGCCAGTTAAATATAATAAAACAACAGCATTCTTGTGTTTTCTTTTGCAGAAATTATTATAGGAATATTGTGAACAGTGAATCACTATAGAAATAATCATATATAGTATTTCTATGGTAAAAGCACAGCAATACTATAGTGATTCACCATCATTTCCAATATTCCACTATTGAAATACTATGGTGAATCACTATAGCATTTATGTGGTAAATCTATAGTTGTGTATCAAAGAAACACTGGAATACTATACAGTTTATAAATCAAAAAGACGCTGAAAAACTGATCCATGCCTTTATCTCAAGCCAACTTGACTACTGTAATGCACTCCTCACTGGGCTCCCAAAAGAAAACACAGAACGACTCCAACTCATTAAAAACTCGGCAGCTAGGCTACTAACTAGAACCAAGAGGAGAGACCACATCAGTCCAGTATTAGCTAACCTACACTGGCTTCCGGTAACATTTAGAATTGATTTCAAGGTCCTCCTCCTTATATACAAAGCACTAAATGGAACACAGGACCAAGCTACATTGCAAATTCTCTAGTCAACTATATGTGCCTCCTAGAACATACTACTGGTCTATTGAAGGTTCCAAGCCACAATCTAAGGAAAATCGGGGATGCAGCCTTTGCAAACTATGCACCAAAGTTATGGAACACACTACCTATGGACATTAGGGAATTAGGGAAGCTAGATCTCTTAATATTTTCAAAAATAAGCTAAAAACGTACCTCTTCACCATAGTCTAATACACTCCGCTGTTCATTGTACTGTAGCACTATTTTACTCTGTCCATTCTATTGCATAATTTTACTATCTATTCTATTCTACTATTTTATTGCACTGTATTATTTTACTCTGTCTATTACTTTTATTACAGGTTCAAAACTGTCAGGTATTAAACTGTGGGTTTTAAACAAGAGACTGTCAGGCTTTAAAACTGTGTAGGACCCAGGCCTAGAACTGCACCCTGAGAGAGGGAACTGCACCCTGAGAGGGAGGTTTGCCCTGAGTGGGAGGTTCGAAGGGTCAAAGTGGGTATAAAACAGGAGGGAAGACTGTCAAGTTTTAAACTGTGGATACCAAACAGAGATGGTAAAGACGACTTTGAACTGTTGAACAAATGTGTGAATCACTGTGAAATACTGCGGCATGGTCATGCTGGACCTACAAAAGGCCTTCGACACTGTCAATCACACCATTCTGATTGACAAGCTAAAAGCAATTGGTTTTGATAGTCTATCAGTGAGCTGGATACAATCCTACCTGGAGGGGAGAGAACAGATGGTGGAGGTAAACGGTACCCTACCCCCCCCCCCCTCACAGTGAGCTGTGGTGTTCCACTAGGAAGCATACTAGGACCGCTACTATTCCTAATTTATGCAAATGACATGTCGTCAGCTTGTGACTGCAACTTGTTCCTGTTTGCGGACGACTCAGCCCTGCTGGTCTCTGACAAGAACAAGTTACAGGTTGAAAAAGCCCTCAGCTCGGAACTAGGCAAAATCTGCATATGGCTCGCCGACAACAAACTATCATTACACATGGGCAAAACAGAGTCCATTCTCTTCGGTTCAAATAACAAACTCAGCAAGACCGACGGCTTCTCGGTTACAGTGGGTGACAATATTGTCACAAGGAAAGATGAAATTACCTACCTGGGTTCCATCCTAGAGGCTAATCTTTCCTGTGACAAAATGGCATCCAATGTAATAAAAAAATTCAACCAACGAACTCGATTCTTGTACCGGATCTCCTCTCTGGTAAACAAGAATACCCTGAAGACTCTAGCAGGAGCACTCATTCAAGGGTACTGCGACTATGCTTGCACCTCATGGTACCAAAGCACCTCAAAGGCACTAAAAAACAAATTACAAACATCTCAAAACAATCTAGTCAGACTACTGCTTGACCTGACTCCTAGAACCCACCTCACCCCTGCCCACTTTGACAACCTAGGATGGCTTAGAGTAGACGACAGAGTACAGCAACTTGCAATGGGCTTGGTCTACAAGATACACTACGCGACCAAGGTACCCATGTACATGTCAAAATACTTCCCAAAGGTCAGTGAATACCACGATCACAACACCAGAGGGAGCTCCACAAATCATGTTAAACCCAGATTCGGCTCAAACAAGGGACTAAACACGTTTCGCAATTATGCCACATCAATGTGGAACGCCCTACCCAAAGCTGTAAAGGAATGTGAATCACTACCCACTTTCAAAAACACTCTAAAAAAACACCTACGGGAGACTGCAATTCGAAACTGGCCCCTACAAATGTCCTAACCCAGTTGTACAGTAAATTACCAAGTATGGCTTTGTCAGTATTCCAGTGTACAGTGTCCCCCCCCCCCTACCCAACCCCCCCACAAATAGTACTGTATTTGCAAATCTGATATGTCATAAATGTATAGATGTAGCAGTACTGTCTATCTGTATGTCATGTATGTCATATATGTTATGATGAATTGAAAATGGGGGACCCTGATGTAAACAAGACGAAAGTCTTTCTCTGGTCTGCATCCCCTTAACAATTGTATGTATTGAGCTGTACTGTACTGTACCCATTCTGCAATCTGTTAATAAACTTTTCAATCAATCAATCAATGAACGGCCAGCCAAGCTGGTGGCAACGCCGAAAGCTGGGCTCGAACCCAGCATCTCCTGCGTTGGTGACGAGCGCAATCTCCGCTACGCCACCTGACCGCCCTATTCTACTATTTTATTGCACTGCACTATTGCACTATTTTACTCTGTCTATTTTATCTTACTCGTTTTATTATTGTCTATTTAAAACTGAATCAAACCATAAACAAGGTGGCCTGTTGGGATGTTAGATCTTAATGTGAAAAACTGTGATTTTATATGTCTGCACTTTATGTGCTCATTTTATGCCTGTTTTTTTTCGGTTGTGAAGCACTTTGAGCTGCAGTTTCTATATGAAAGGTGCTATACAAATAAAGTTTATTATTATTATTATTATTATTATTATTATTATTATTATTATTATTATTATTATTATTATTATTATTATTATTATTATTATTATTATTATTATTATTATTATTATTATTATTATTATTATTATTATTATTATTATTATTATTATTATTATTATTATTATTATTATACATAACTACAGTATTTCTGTGGTAAATATCTATAGTATGTTTAAACCTTTTTATTTTAAATCTTTATAAAACACTACTATACTATAGGTTTTACTATATAGCTAGACTTGGCTGCTTAGGGTGAGAACAAACCATGAGTGTCACACCGAAGATGGAATGGAGTAAGATCCCAATCAGAAGCAGTTCTCTTGGGTCAAGAATATATAATTTTCTCTGTCTCTCAACTCGCCCCCCTCACTACTCTATGTAGGGTTGAACGATTTGGAAGAAAATATGTTATATGATTCCTGTCAGGGATGTACTATTACATATATGTGTACTGTTATGTATTCCTGAACAGTTGTGTGTCTGTACTGTTGTTTATTACCTTAATTTAATTAAAACAATTCTGATATTTTTTTGTCTTCACCAGGTCAGAGGTCGACTCAACTGCACGTGAGGCTGTAGAGGTTGGCTCAGTCGGCAGTGACACACCAGAGACCGACCCAACCACCATCGACAGCAACGACATACCAGAGGAGATTGAAGCGCCAGAGGCCGACTTAACGTCCAGTGATACCTCCAAGATGGCCGACGCAGCCGGCGACGACAGCAAGTTCCTCTTCACAGAGAATGACTTTTCCACTGGTGGGATGGCGCAAGCTGATTGGTCAGCCAAGAAGATGGTGTGGGTCCCCTCGGCGAGGGAGGGCTTTGAGGCGGCCAGCGTCAAGGAGGAGAAGGGGGATGAGGTAGGGCGGGGCCTGCCTGGGGGATGAGGTAGTGCTTGCTGGGGGATGAGGTAGGGCCTGCCCGGGGTACCATCATCATTGCTCTGTCCCAACACCTGTGTAGAAGGCTTTCCCAAATCACTATAGAGATTCACCACAGAAATACTGTAGTGACTTATAGTATTCCTGTTTATTTTCCATACACACTATAGATTTACTACAGAAATACTGTAGTGATTATAGTATTCCTGTGTTTAATTTTCATACACACTATAGATTTACCGCAGAAATACTGTAGTGATTTATAATATTCCTTTGTTTATTTTTCATATACACTATATATTTACCACAGAAATACTGTAGGGATTTATAGTATTCCTTTGTTTATTTTTCATATACATACACTATAGATTTACCACAGAAATACTGTAGTGATTTATAGTATTCCTGTGTTTTCTTTCACACACACACACACTATAGATTTACCACAGAAATACTGTACTAAATCCCCTTAAACTGGCTCAATGACCTAGGTCCATAAAGATGGTGGTTTCCTGGAGTGATGTCATTCGGCTCACTCAGCTCATCCTATTTTCCAAAATGTTGTGGACATTTTCACCATGGGATGTGTAATGACATCAACCTAGAGGACTGACATCTTTTGGCAGATTTGTACATTCCTAATAGATCTATTTAGCTATTAGGTAGAATATAATAGGGAATTTTTTATTTATTTAATTATTTATCTTCTACCTCTGCTAGAAGTGGAGCTTCTTGTGTGAAGACACCACACGCTTTGAGCCTTAGCCATTAAGGGACCATGCCAGTCTAATTCTGAATTCTCCCCATTATCAGACATTTTGTGTTCATAGACTGTGTATAAAGTGTATGTTTTGGTAGATCTCAGCCTACCGTTCACACTGCCATTGATGATGCTCCATGAAACTTGAAAGTCGCTCATATAGGTAATTTAGCCTTGTGAAAATCACCTTTACATTCCCTATGTTACTTTATTACTCCACTACAAGCTATTCAAACCGGGAGCACCTGGGAGTTAATAACAAGCACACCCAACAGAATGCAGACATTTGACGTGTGGAGCTTCTAGTAGAGTCATAGAGGGTTTATATCGGTACAGTGGTTTTCAGAAGGTACATATGCCTAGCAACTTTCAAGTCTCATGGAATATTTCCCACCCTTTTTCAACATCAATGGCAGTGTGAATGGCGTTTCGTAAGGTAAGCTGATATCAGCTAAAACACATATCGTATACACCTACGAACACAAATTGTTTTAAAATCTCCAGTAATGATGAGAAGTCGAAATTAGACAGGTATGGTCCTTAAAAATATCATAAAGACACATGTTGACATTCTATAAGATGACATCTTGACACCTCATAGGATTTATACTAAAGCCACATAATGGGCACATTGTGTCCCCTACATTGTCCCCCACATTGTAACCCTAACTAACCTTACTGTCATGCACTTGTCCTAATAAACTAACCTACACTGTAGCACTCAACACTTTGATGAACATTGTTACTCAGCTGAGTTGTGCCCTTCCTGATGACTTGTCGTACAGAACTTGTAAGTCGCTTTGGATAAAAGCGTCAGCTAAATGACTAAATGTAAATGTAATGTAAATTGTGTCGTGGGGTAGACTACGTCTCTTGGGGTAGACTATGTCTCTTGAGGTAGACTACGTCTCTTGAGGTAGACTATGTCTCTTGGGGTAGACTACATCTCTTGGGGTAGACTACGTATCTTGGGGTAGACTACATCTCTTGGGGTAGACTACGTATCTTGGGGTAGATTATGTCTCTTGGGGTAGACTACATCTCTTGGGGTAGACTACATCTCTTGGGGTAGACTACGTATCTTGGGGTAGACTACATCTCTTGGGGTAGACTACGTATCTTGGGGTAGATTATGTCTCTTGGGGTAGACTACATCTCTTGGGGTAGACTACGTCTCTTGAGGTAGACTACATCTCTTGGGGTAGACTACGTATCTTGGGGTAGACTACATCTCTTGGGGTAGACTACGTATCTTGGGGTAGATTATGTCTCTTGAGGTAGACTATGTCTCTTGATGTTGACTACATCTCTTGGGGTAGACTACGTATCTTGGGGTAGACTATATCTCTTGAGGTTGACTACGTCTCTTGGGGTAGACTATGTCTCTTGGGGTAGACTATGTCTCTTGGGGTAGACTACGTCTCTTGGGGTTGACTATGTCTCTTGGGGTAGACTATGTCTCTTGGGGTTGACTACGTCTCTTGGGAAGTTGGGGTAGACTACATAACTTGTGGTAAACTATGTCTCTTGGCGTAAACTACGTCTCTTGGCGTAAACCATGTCCTGAACTACCTTATTGTGTAAACCCCTTTTCTGATCTACACCACCTGGCTGTAGGTGCTGGTGGAGCTGGGCAACGGTCAGAAGATGACAGTGAACAAAGACGACATCCAGAAGATGAACCCACCCAAGTTCAGCAAAGTGGAGGACATGGCAGCTCTCACCTGCCTCAACGAAGCCTCCATCATGAACAACCTGCGAGAGCGTTACTTCTCCAGCCTCATCTATGTGAGGAAGACACACACACACACACATTAATTTCTTCTTGTCATCCTTCAAATATACAATACATGAGGACTTTGAAGACACACTCAATTTCATTTTGGGTCAATTAAAGTAAGGACAATGTAGACTTGTACAACTATGTGGAATATGCATGTGGTTACGTTTATACATGGTTCTCAAAATTATCATCTTTTTTTGCCTTTGCACTTTTCTCCCATATCCCAATTTTGTCACTATGCCAATTCCCTCCTGGTCGTTGCGCTGCCCTACTGTCGGTCTGGAGAGGGTGTAGACTACCACATGCCTCCTCGGATACGTGGAGTCACCAGACTCTTTTGACACTAACTACGAGGAGTTTCACTGGGAGAGGGTAACGTACACAGAGGTTCACGCTATCTCCCCCAGATCCCCTCCCTACTGAACAGGCACCCTGACCAACCAGTAGGAGTCGCTAATGCAATGACCACCAGCTTCCCACCCGCAAACACTGGCAATTGTGTTTGTTGGGACGGCTGACCAAGCCGGAGGTACCGCTGCCGGGAATTAGACCTCACTACCCAGCCACCCCCATCTTAGTGCAGCTAAGAGTGTTGCTGAGTAGAATTATCCTAAAAAACTATGTATAGACTTATACAAACATAATCCCTCTCAATCATCTCTTATAACCCACTAGAAGTGCAGGGGTAAGCGGTGGGGGGTAAGGCTAAGAGAATCATCAAGGACTCCAGCCACCCGAACAACTGCCTCTTTGAACTGCTGCGGTCAGGCAAGCGATACCGGAGTCTCAAGGCGAGCACAGAAAGACTCAGAAGAAGCTTCTATCCCAAGGCCATCAGGCTGCTCAACGAACAATAAACACTATACAACAACCATCAAATGCACACAGCACACACATCCACACGCACACACTCACTTTAAACAAACAACACACTGCAGCACCCACTCTCCACACTTTAGATCACCTAAACACACTTTATATATATTGGTAAAGGATTTGCACTACAACTCGTACACATTACTGTAAATTGTACCTAAATTGTACCTCATCCCATTTCTGCTTTGCACTATATAGTATTGTATATTAGTACACTGCATAGTATATTCATTGTATATTATATGGTAACTCAGTTACTTCTATTCTGCATCGAACATTGTACATATGTCTATACTGAACATTGTGACCTCTATTTTTACTTCAAATTTACATGCTATACTATTTTATTTCATACTTATCTTGTCTAGCACAGTCTCTGGAGCGTAACAGTAAGAAGCATTTTGTATAAAAGTATTCTGTACTTCTGTATGACAAATATTAAAGAAACTTGAACTTGAAACTTGAAGTGTGTGGTGGTGGTGTCTTTATGACCCACTAGAAGTGTGTGGTGGTGTCTTTATCTGCAGAGACCCTTCCCTCTGCTGGGACTTTCTTATTTTGCTGTGCTCTGGAAGTTTCTGGGCATCAGCCTTTGGGCAGCATGTGGATGTTATGCGCATGTTATGTGCGCGTTGCATGCATGTATCACCTCCTGACTCCCTACATTTCCACACATGGAATGCACCTGATTGGAAAAACGCGCTGCTAGTGGGCAGTCCGTGGTTCTCTGCTCCCGTTTTCAAAAAGAAAATGGCCTGGCTTGCACACTCGTCAGCTTTCTCTTTTTCTACCTAAAGTTGAACCTAAAACAAGTTTGATATGATATTGCGGGATCTTGAGTCATATTTGATCTGCAATGCCTAGTTTGACAGTTTGTTCTGAATTTAGTTTGATGGTACAGTGTTTCCTATATAATTTAGGAAAGGTATTTACTTATTTATAAATGTACTATGTAAGCACCACATTGTTTTGGTCTGACATGCTGCTGCTCTAGTGACATCTAGTGGCTGAAACTACTCAGTCTGCTTTTAAGTGTAGTTTCCCGTGGAGATATTTTTGCATTCAATTGAGCGCCATAGTGCCACACGTGATAGGGTGATCCTCCTGTTGGCTCACCTACATTCAGAGTTTACAACCAATCACTGTGTGTCAAACTTTCCTTTGTCCTCCAATCACATCTTTTCTTCCACAGCATTTATAGGGGTATTTTAAGAATTCACATAATGTTCTACCTGTGCCCCAGGACAGTTCAGTCAGTATTTGTGAACACGCACCACCACTCTTTTCATATCATGCCTATTTTAAACCTCATTTGGGTGTTCATACTAAACATTTTAAACCTCATTTGGATGTTCACACTAAACATTTTAAACCTCATTTGGGTGTTCATACTAAACATTTTAAACTGAATTTGGGTGTTCACACTAAACATTTTAAACCTCATTTGGATGTTCACACTAAATATTTTAAACCTCATTTGGGTGTAAACATTTTAAACTGAATTTGTGTGTTCACACTAAGGCTGTCAAAGTTAACGCGTTATTAACATTGTAAAACATTTTATCGCGAGATTAACGTTTAAAAAAGTATTGATTTAAAAAAAAATTGATTTCTTTTTAAACTAGACTTCACGCATGTGTATTATTGATACTCTCATTGATACTATGTTTGTTTCTGACTCAATCTTTAGAATTTCTTTCAAAATGTTGAATTTGATGCAAATTTGCAATGCATGAGGGTCATCCCTTTGTGTTAAATGGCTGCATAACGCATGCATATGTTGACTCTCATGTTGATAAGAGTATTACAACTTGAAAAAGATCCGTTTAAGGTAGATTTAGAACAGATAAAAAAAATGGGATTAATTTGCGATTAATCGCGAGTTAACTATGGACAATCATGCGATCAGATTAAATATTTTAATCGATTGAAAGCCTTAGTTCACACTAAACATTTTAAACCTCATTTGGGTGTCCATACTAAACATTTTAAAGTAAATTTGTGTGTCCATACTAAACGTTAATTTGGGTGCCCATACTAAACATTTTAAAGTAAATTTGTGTGTCCATACTAAACATTTTAAAGTAAATTTGTGTGTTCACACTAAACATTTTAAAGTTAATTTGTGTGTTCACACTAAACACTTTAAACATTGTTTGGATGTTCACACTAAACACAAAATCAGTGTCCCATTAATTTTCTTTCGAGATATCATGTCTAACGTCCAACCTCTCTTGTCTTTCCTCGCTGCTCCCCAGACGTACTCGGGTCTGTTCTGCGTGGTGGTGAACCCTTACAAGATGCTGCCCATCTACTCAGAGAAGGTCATAGAGATGTACAAGGGCAAGAAACGCCACGAGGTGCCCCCACACATCTACTCCATCACTGACAACGCATACAGAAACATGTTGCAAGGTAACGCAGGAGGTTTGCTCTGCATGTGTCTGTGTGTCTCATCATTGCTCAGGGTGGGATTCCTTTCTACCCTGTTCCCACCCGGAGTAATACGTAAGAGCAAAATGGCCGCCATGTGAATATGGTCAATATAGGGTTCATATTCTGAATCCCAAAACTGTACCCTTATCCAGAAGAGCCCCTTAGGAACTCTTGGGCTATGTTTCCTCCTCACCTCTGAATTCAGGGAATATGATTCCTTGAGTTGCCGGTGTCAACCTTCGTAGGGGCGGTTTCTGAGCATGTCAGACACATTGGTTTGGAACATGCTGTGAGACAACGTCCGCTCATCTTTGAACACTAGATTTTCTTAAATCTTGATTTTTTTTTATTTTTATTTGTCTCGAACATAGAAACATAAAACAAGTTTAAAAAACAAAAAGGTAAATACTCGAAGACTATTTCCATACAATAAGTGTTCGAGAAGGAACAGGGGGAAGTAAAACAACTTATCAAGCCCTGCCCCTTCCTTACAATATTTGACATTATAATTTAATAAAAATAAAAATAATATAACAAATAATAAAAAATAAAATAAAAGTACAGTTTTTTATATATCCAAATATCCAAATGAGAAAAAATAATAGGCAGTCACATTGCTGCTCAAGCTCCTCTCTCTTATATGTGTCCATAAGTGCTTGTTTATAGCTACCTTTAAATGTATTGATATTTTTGCATAATTTTATACTCGCATCCAGACCATTCCAGAGTGATACCCCACAAACTGCAATGCACATACTTTTAAGAGTTGTATGTACCGTAGGTTGCTTTAAAGCTAATGTCCCTCTAAAATTATAAACACTCTCTCTAGCCATGACATTTTTTTGAATGTTGCTTGGTAATTTGTTTTTTATTGCCAGAAACATAATTTGTGCAGATTTGAATTTGATTAAGTCCATGAATTAAATTTTTTGACTCCTTACAAACAGACTATTTGTGTGATCTAAATATCTACCATGATGTACTATCCGTATGGCTCTTTTTTGCAGTGTGCATATCTTTTGTAAGTTGCTTTTATAAGTATTTCCCCAGGTTTCAACACAATATGATAGATATGGTACAATGGGTCTCATTCCCGAACGGATTTACGACCACAAATGTCCTCTTAGGCAGATTTCTGCCAATTTAAGACATATTAGGGCTGGTAGCGTGATTCCCCAAATTTTCCTGAAATCAGATTTGAGCGTGGCTGAGAGCAGATTTAAGAGTGCTGAGGAGCACACTTATGATTGATTGACTAATTGAAATGTTTATTAACTTGACAGACTGTGTTCTCATAGTGATTCCTTCATGTCAACGCTACAGGCCTCCTTGGAATTAATTACTTAATCATAATTAAAATAAATGACAATATTTGTACGATAAGAAATTACGCATTTGATGTCGGAAAAATAAATAATATGGAGTCATCTGATCACAGGGCAGCTGGATTAACCATATCTGAACCAGCTATTTTGGACAAATGTATAATTACTTTAATTACTCAGATATTCAAACACAATTATGCAATTATTGTCAAATGATTGAAAATAATAATTATTTAATGCCTTCTGTGGAATTTGTATTTCTTATTTGTTACATATCTGTTTTAATGGTATACAGTGGGACAGACCTTTGTTTGATATAAACCTGCATTCCTTCGAATATATCATTAATCAATTAAACTTATATTGAAATACACGATATAGCCTATACACCAACACTGAAATGACAGTGGATAAATAAATAAATAAGAACAAAATCTAATCGGTGGAGATAGACTGCATTAATATTCCATAACAAGTCTTGTGTGCGCCAGTATGGCCTACGTGTCTAATGAATGAACAGTATAGGCTTAATATATTCTAGTTACTTGTTTCATTAGGATTCAGTAGATACTATATATATATGCTCTGCCCTACGTACAGTATAAGTACAGTCTGTATGTATACAGACTGTACCTATACTGTACGTAGGGCAGAGCATATATATAGTATCTACTAAATCCTAATGAAACAAGTCATTAATGGAATAATAAGCCTATACTGCGTTCATTCATTACGCCGTATAGGCTATATACCAGAGAAAGACGTTTGTCTTGTTTACATTATATATATATATATATATATATATATATATATATATATATATATATATATATATATATATATATATATATATATATATATATATATATATATATATATATATATATATATATATATATATATATATATGTAAACAAGACAAACGTCTTTCTCTGGTCTGCATCCCCTTAACAATTGTGTGTATTGAGCCGTACTGTATTGTACCCATTCTGCAATCTGTTAAATAAAGTTTTCATTCATTCATTCATATACAGTACTGTGCGCATGTAGTGGCGGCTCTACCACTAGGGGCGCTCGGGCGCCGCCCCCCCTCAGCTCCTACCCTGGTTATATGAGAGAACAAGAAAAATAAGTTTTTAGTTTTTTGTTTTAAAGCCCTATAAATAATATAAACATGTTTAAAATTAATAATATTTACTCATTTTAAGTATGTTTGTGTTTCCAATGCACAATATAACGTTATTATATTAAAAAAGAAATACTTGTTTTCTTGAACAGGAAGTGACGTTTTTTTTAATTTTTTCGTATTTCTCGCCCGGGCTAGAAGCGATAGCGCTCTGAGTGCGCGTCACAGTTTGATCGCTGTCTCCGTCACAGCCAATCAGTGCATACGGCGTTGTGCGTTGAAATATGACTATTATGTTGGAATCCGAGCGCGATTTGAAGCGGTCTAGCCAGCAGCGTGAACTTCCGTGAAGAATTTCCATAGCCGCATTTCGCGGAGACGCTCTCTGATTGGCCGACGCCAGTATTTTTTTCCATGGCAGAATTTCACAGAGACGATCTCTGATTGGCCGAATCCAATTTCTAATGTTCCAATTCTAGCTTCTAGCTTGGTTCCTAGGTTGGTCCTAGGTTGGTCGGTGGAGATAGTTGTGTTGTTGTGAGATGCATGCAGCTGTTTGTCTTAGACGAGCGTGCCGTGACTGCAAGTTCTTTAGACTGTTAAGCTTAGGCACTCTTTCAAAGTTGGTTAAGGTTAGAGTTTGTCTTAGAGCATGGCGATAGAACGCCAGGTAGTTTGCAGTCTGTTCGAGCGGAAATGGACAAAGGAATGTACTTGTTGAGTGTTGTGCTAACGAGCTCAGCTAACACTTGGCTAACAAGCTATATGGCGGATTATACACGTTTATCAAGCTCTCCTGCCCTGGACGTTTCAACTAAACAGTGAGTCTCTCTCTCTCTCTCTCTCTCTCTCTCTCTCTCTCTCTCTCTCTCTCTCTCTCTCTCTCTCTCTCTCTCTCTCTGTGCTTAACGTTAACGTTTGTAAATAGTTTTTTTTAGGAGCAGTACTACTGCTGGCCATTCATGAAGCGAGACATTGCTGATTGTTTATTTATTTTATAACACAAGACTATGACTACCAACTGCCTAGCCAGCCGTGTATCAATCTTGGATGCAATAATAACGTTACTTACCACACTGACTATGTCGATGGCTCATTGATTTAACTACTGCAGCTCTCTCGGATTGAAAATACGTGGATTATGGCTTGTTCAATATCGTCTATGTTTGAATGAATGAATGAATGAGAACTTTATTAACAGATTGCAGAATGGGTACAATACAGTACGGCTCAATACACACAATTGTTAAGGGGATGCAGACCAGAGAAAGACGTTTGTCTTGTTTACATCAGGGTCCCAGATTTTCGATTCATATCGATAGTTTAATAGCTAGCCTTGGCTCGTTTAACAATATGCAAAATATGTGTACAGCCCTGTACTCATACTGAAGTTATTCTTGGTATATAATAGGTCTGATTGTGTAACGAATCGATTCCACGTCGCGCTGTGTGTGAGAGAGAGAAGGAGAGAGGGAGAGATCTGCCTGTGTTTGTAGACGGGCGAGTTTTGTTTCTAACTTTTCTATTTATATATTGTGTTTCAAGTTGTGAATTAGAGTCTAGACTATACTTTATTTGACTGGTTGTGTGTTGTTGTAGTAACAGCTGAGCGACTCGTTCATAAGAGCCGATTCATTGCCGTGAGCGTGAGTCGAATCGCTCACGTCTTGCCATGAGTGTTGCGTGGTACTGTACTGTACATGTTTGCATTTTGCAAAATGTTTGGTATAGCGCCCCTAGTGGCGAAGTACCCACCGGCCGCCACTGATGTGTGTGTGTGTGTGTGTGTGTGTGTGCGCGCGCGCTGCGGCAGGTGTACCACGAGCTGTACTATATATGATGCCAATACATTAATCTAATCAAATTTTGATGCGTCGCAAGACTCGCAAGGCACTTCCGCCATTCCATTTTCACGCGGCTGCGTCATTAGTTGCCTTATAAGGAGCTCTGGAGGCGTTGTTTTGTATGCAAATGACCTAGACGGGAACGCGCATTCGTGTTTAAGACATGGTGTCATTCCCCAAGCAGATGTCACAGGTGCAACCGTTTGAGCCACCTAAGACATATTACCAGCACGTTGGGGACTCAGAGTGAACTTGTCATTGATTCTGTCTCAGTCGGTTCCAAGATAAGTCTTCCAAGAGAACTCTTTGGAAAATTTTGGGGAATGAGACCCAATGCAATATAATGTATATAGAGTTTTCTAATTCAGGATATATCTAGTCTTGCCCAGTAGGGATACCAATACTTCTCGCTAACTTTGAACACAAATATTTTAAATCTTATCAACCTTCCTTCGTTTTCCTCTGTTACCTAAGTAACTACAAGCTATGGAAGACTATTCTCCCAAGCGTCTGCCTCTAGCTCTGCTTTCCTTGTAATCTGCTTAAAAACACATGATTGGACAAGGTGCAGCCCCAGAGGATGACAATTGACAACGTCACTCTCGTTCTCGTGGCGTACTTGTGTGTCCTGTGACACATAATACACAGTTTTCAGGGACCCCTCTTCTCCTACTGTGCACATCAGCTAGTGGTCAAAAACTCCATTGGTTACCTTAAAAAAAATGTAAAACACATGTCGACCAGAAAATTTGGTCTATTCTCTTAACCTCTTAAGCCCGGAGCCTATTTTCTGAAAACCCGCCTAAAATACACACCTAAGTAAATGGAATATTGCTCCACTTCTACAAGGTCCATTTGCATATTCTTGGTATCTAGGGACATCTATGGGCCTCAGTGAATGTATTCCCAGTGTCAGAAATATTGTGTCTATTACTAGGCTTGCTTAAATTGTGATGAAACAAAGGAGAATATATTTGAGTGAATAACACCATGCTAATAATGACCAGACATGAAGAACTGCCACTGATCTCGTTCAGTACCTTCTTGAGATCATGTGTACAAAAAATCTAAGGAAATTAATAAAGGGAAGATGATTAAACAGAAGGTTCTGTAGATACAGTACTGAATTCTATTATCCTATCCGGACCAATGCAATTTTAAATATGAAAAATGAAATCTACTGTACTTTTTTATTCTGACTATGAGGGTGCAACCGTTTTGAAACTAATTTCAAATCTAATTGTTGCTGCATGCTAAAAATAGGGAAGAGAAACGAACTACGCTTCAATATTTGTCAATAACGTTAAGTTTTGTGGCTTATTATCCCGAATAATAAGAGTTATTAAAAAAATGCATACAGAACTATGAACTATGAACCCCATAGAGGCTTTCAGGAAGTGTAGTTTTGAAAAATTCCAACGCAGATCCAGAGCTATGGCCGCAAAAAAACTACAATTCCCATGGTTCAAGGTTTTCCAAAATGGTCGCCTCTCGCGAAATAAACAGACCATTTCGAAAAGTAAAATCTATCTAATAACACTTTAACCTATTGCTAAACTAACGTATTGATGATAATATACATTATAAATGCTGTTGTGACATGGTTATGATGGTTATACTTAAATACGTTTGAAAATAAAAACGATACTTTTGTAGAACAGTCTGGAGATATTGATTTATGACATGATGTCATTTCGGGACCGGTACCGGTCCCGTCGGGCTTAAGAGGCAACTGAAAAGTGATTTGGATATATTTGCGTTTTTCGCCTGCCGGTTGCGATTCATGACGTGGGGTTCTCTTTGCGATGAATCAAGGCGGTGAAAAGCAACCTACTTACAGTAACTCACACACACAGAAAAAACCCTGTTGAGCTCCTTCCTGTGACATGTTCCCCCATCCACTGCATGCCGTCTGGTTCCTCCGGTTCATCGGTGACCACAAACTAAGTCCTGCTTTTCCATTCCACCTACAAAATAGCCATACATGGAGCAGCACAGCAAAGGGCCTATTCCAAATGTAGGCTTTTGTCCACCTGCTATTTTTAGCTGATAGGAACGATGGAGGGGAGATAATCTCCCACTGAACTTATGCCAGATGTGGTAGGGAGGGGACTCTCTGTGAACGGGCGTTCATGTGTGGAGCGTTCAGCTTGGCTTGAACCAAAGCCTTTTAGTCTTTCTGACCTGTGTACTTATTTCACCCTTTACCTCTCTCTCTCTCTCTCTCTCTCTCTCTCTCTCTCTCTCTCTCTCTCTCTCTCTCTCTCTCTCTCTCTCTCTCTCTCTCTCTCTCTCTCTCTCTTTCTCTCTCTCTCTTTCGTGTTGCTCTACAGATCGCGAGGACCAGTCCATTCTCTGCACGTGAGTCAGAACATCAAACACTGCCCTTTTTACATCCCATACTATCACACACACACACACACACATACATATGTACGTGTGCATGCACGGGTGTTCACACTCTACACACACACACCCAAAAACACACACATCCACACACAGAGCCTTGTTTTCATGCATTGTGGGGACATATCATAGACTTGCATTCATTCCATAACTCCTTCATTCCATAACTCCTTACCCGAACCTTGGTAACGAAAGGTGTCACACACTCCGCTGTGACTGGCCTGTAGGCCTACAGTTCCAGCTCATTTGAATGTCCCAACAGTGGCCTCTCACCTCACCTGCCTCATTTGCATATTTGCCAACACTTTTTTTTTTTTTTTTATATTTTTTTTATTATTGCAAAACAAAAAATTATTAAAAGTCAGTACTCAACACACAATGCATAATGAAACTTTCAGTAAAGGTGGTTATAATATATGCAAGTACAGAAACAGGATAAAACAAAAATAGTCTATAATAACATTTTAGCCGTATACAGTGTATATCCAGCGAAATTACAATTATATAAATGTTAGTATATAATATACCCCTAATACCTATTTTCTAAAACCCTACACACATATGCTCCAGCTCAAACCCCCCCCTCCCAGACCCCCTCTTGGATAGTACCTCCATTATCCCTCACTCCTAACCAGACACCACCATTATAAGCTAGCTTTTATTCTCTCCACCACTTCTAACCACATTGACATTTTGGATTCATTGAGCCCCAGAATTCTTGCTGTAGATATTTCTTGATATATCACATCAAGATATGTAAGAAACCACACTTTTCGGCAAATTTTTTCCGGTTGAAACCAACGTGATGCGATCAGTTTTTTAGCTACTGTGATACCCGATAAAACCAATCTTTTTAGTTGTGGATTCACTGCAAACTCAAAAACATCATTCAATAGTAATACCGCGGGGTGTACAGGTATATTCCAAAATACGAGTGTTGATAATTGTTGGGACACATCTTTCCAGAATGCCTTAACTGGTGGGCAGTCCCAGTACATGTGCATAAATGTTCCTTCGTCCCCATTTGTACATTGGGAGCATTTGGAGTCTTGTATAAGCCCCATTTTGCACAGCCTTATAGGAGTCAAGTATGTCCTGTGAATATAGTTCAGATTGATTTGTTGATGATCCGGGTTCCTTGATGTAAGTCGGACATTTGCCCAGGCTCCTTGCCAATCAAAGTCATATTCCAGGTCTGGTATATCCCTCCTCCAGACAGTGTCTATTTGAAGGGTTTCATACGAGGACGTTAGTAATTGATAATAAAAACTTGATACAAAACCTCCCAATGTATCTCTTTCATAGAAAAATTTGTGGTATCTGTGGTGTTCAATTGGTACGAGTAATGGAACACCGTGAGATCTCATACAAAGTCGTAACTGTATGTAAAAAAGCCATGTGGACTCGGTGAGGTTAAACTTTATGCATATTTCGACATAACTACAGAGGCCCTTGTTATTAAAAATATCCCCTAATGAGTGTATTTGCCAACACTTATACCTTCTAGGGACAGTTCATACAATACAATCAGCTTCTCTTCACTGGATCTGTACAAAGGGGACCTATTATGTATATTTTCAAAAGTTTCATTTGAATCACGTTGATCACGTTTTTACAACTAAACGAGTCAATGTAATTATAATGACTTACAGTATCTCCCAGCACCTCTTTCTTCCCTTGAACATGTGTTCGGCGTGGTGCAGTGCAGCCGCAGCGTCCAGCTTGCCCGCACATATCTGGGCCGCAGGAAATGTCAAACTCGTGACATGCACTCACACTCAGTATCTGCCAAAGCTACTGCAGGGGTTAAACATGTTGTGTACATGGTGCCAGATGTTAGTCTGGGGGTTTTGGGCCTCGACACTACGTAGGAGGTTCTCACCATCAAAGCCCCTGGGAGAAGACAAATCAAACGAGTCCAATGTTTCAGAGTGTGATTTAAAGTGGAGATGAAGCATAGCGATAAATACATATTCATAGCATCACATTAGTATTTAGATAAGCCACAGAAAAAATCACGTTATAAAAATAAGCAGTTTCTAAGAAAAAACGATTTGTTATGTGCATTTTTGAAGCATTTATCATTATGGGCGCGGCCATTTTGTTGCTGACGTCATGGGGCTGGTTTGGTGTATACACTGCTGGTTAGCTGCCTATAGTGAATGGGTCAGTCAGTAAATGAAATGTTGCCTACAAAACAACGGGACCGTGGTGGTTCTGTTTGTATTGCTCCTGGCTGTTCAAACTAATTTTACCATGTGAGAGAGAGGAAAGTTGGTTAATTTCCACAAACTACCAGTGAAAAAAACAGTGTTGTTGGCACGTTGGCTCAGGCTGGCTGCACTCAGGCGGCGCGACCAGCCTGTTGGACAGGGAAGGAGGATCTGCAGCGAACACTTCATTGCCTCGGATTATGTTGTTGGGGTGGGATGTTTGTCCAGAAGACCACTAATCAGCTGAAGCCGGACGCGGTTTCCTCGGTCTTTGACAGACAGACCGGCCCAGGCAGTTCAGCGTCGCGGAGCATTCAGCCTGCTGGCTACCTAGATCCACTTCAACCAGCGTCGCGGAGCATTCAGCCTGCTGGCTACCTAGATCCACTTCAACCAGCGTCGCGGAGCATTCAGCCTGCTGGCTACACAGCTTGTCGGTGTGCTAATAGCCTCGGCAAGCTAACGGTAGCTGGCTACACAGCTTGTCGGTGTGCTAATAGCCTCTGCAAGCTAACGGTAGCTGGCTACACAGCTTGTCGGTGTGCTAATAGCCTCGGCAAGCTAACGGTAGCTGGCTACACAGCTTGTCGCTGTGCTAATAGCCTCGGCAAGCTAACGGTAGCTGGCCACAGCTTGTCGTGTGCTAATAGCCTCGGCAAGCTAACGGTAGCTGGCTACACAGCTTGTCGGTGTGCTAATAGCCTCTGCAAGCTAACGGTAGCTAGCTCCAGCAGCTTGTCGGTGTGCTAATAGCCTCGGCAAGCTAACGGTAGCTGGCTCCAGGCTATTAGCACATCGACAAGCTGCTGGAGCTCCCGACGCTCGGCTGGTTGAAGTGGAGCTAGGTAGCCAGCAGGCTGAATGCTCCGCGACGCTGGTTGAAGTGGATCTAGGTAGCCAGCAGGCTGAATGCTCCGCGACGCTGGTTGAAGTGGATCTAGGTAGCCAGCAGGCTGAATGCTCCGCGACGCTGAACTGCCTGGGCCGGTCTGTCTGTCGAAGACTGAGGGAACCGCGTCCGGCTTCAGCTGATTAGTGGTCTTCTGGACAAACATCCCACCCCAACAACATAATCCGAGGCAATGAAGTGTTCGCTGCAGATCCTCCTTCCCTGTCCAACAGGCTGGTCGCGCCGCCAGCCTGAGCCAACGTGCCAACAACACTGTTTTTTTCACTGGTAGTTTGTGGAAATTAACCAACTTTCCTCTCTTTCACATGGTAAAATTAGTTTGAACAGCCAGGAGCAATACAAACAGAACCACCGCGGTCCCGTTGTTTTGTAGGCAACATTTTATTTACTGACTGACCCATTCACTATAGGCAGCTAACCAGAAGCGTATACACCAAACCAGCCCCATGACGTCAGCCACAAAATGGCGGCGCCCATGTTGAAAACAGGGATATTATATTTGATTTTTCAGACAAATAAGATAGATTTCACATTTGATTATAGAACCCTGTCTTACACAAGGTACACAACAAACAAACTAGGATCACATTGTTCACTGCTTCATCTCCACTTTAACAGTACTGGTCTCCCCCTCACCGCATAGACGCGTTCTCATAGGTGATGACTCCCACCCTGTAACAACTTCTTCTCATGGGCTTCTCATGGACTCCATCACAGTCCACTGGTTGGTCTCTGGGCTGTAAGCACTCTGCAGTGCACAGGAACTCAGTTCCATTAAAACCACCACAGATAATTAAGGCTGTCAATCGATTAAAATATTTAATCTGATTAATCGCATGATTGTCCATAGTTAATCGTGATTAATCGCATATTTTTTATCTGTTCTAAATCTACCTTAAACGGATATTGCAAATGCTTGCTTTATATGTAGCTTTTTTTTTTTGTATTTTATTTTTTTATTATTTTTTAAACAAACACATAAACAAACATGACAACACACAATAGGATATACAAATACACATATGCTCCAGCTCGTACCCCCCTCTCCCGGACCCCCCATTGGATAATCCAACCATTATAATTTGTTCCTAACCAGACACTACCATTATATGCTAGCTTTTATTCTCTCCACCACTTCTAACCACATTGCCATTTTGGATTCATTGAGACCCAAAATTCTAGCTGTTGATATTTCTTGATAAATCACATCGAGATATGTAAGAATCCAGACCTTCCGGCAAATGTTTTCCGGTTAAAACCACCGTGATGCTATCAGCTTTTTAGCCACTGTGATACCGGATAAAACCAATCTCTTTAGCTGTGGAGGTACTGCATGCTCAAAGACATCATTCAGCAGTAATACAGAGGGGTGTACAGGTATATCCAGAGTTAAGAGATTTGACAATTGCTGGGTCACTTCTTTCCAAAATATCTTAACTGGTGGGCAGTCCCAGTACATGTGCATAAATGTCCCTTCGTCCCCATTTGTACATAAGGAGCATTTGGAGTCTTGTTTAAGACCCATTTTGTTCAGTCTTATAGGAGTTAAGTATGTCCTGTGAATATAGTTAAGATTGATTTGTTGATGGTCCGGGTTCCTTGATGCAAGGCGTACATTTGCCCAGGCTTCTTGCCAGTCAAAGTCTATCTCCAGGTCTGGTATATCCCTCCTCCAGACTGAGTCTAGATGTAGGGTTTCATACGAGGCTGTTAGTAATTGATGATAAAAATCTGAAACAAAACCTCTCGATGTCTCTCTTTCATAGAAGAATTTGTGGTATCTGTGGTGTACAATTGGTATCCTTAATGGAACACGTGAGCCTTCAAACATGCCAATAACTGTGCGTAAAAATAATATGAGGACTTGGTGAGATTAAATTTTTTGCATATTTCATCAAAACTACAAAAACCCTGTTTGTTGAAAACGTCTCCTAATGTGTGTATGCCTTGCTTTTCCCATCTAGGGAATCTTATAGGTTGTTTTCCAATCAAGAGTGCATTGTTATTGAATAAGGGAGTATGATTATGCCATTTATGTGGGATAGAGTCTTTTTTTTGTGTTTCACGCCATATCCGGATTGCATGAGTGATTATGGGGCCACATTTCCGTTCACATTGCTTAATTGATAATTTGGTGTACACTATGTCCTTCAGCCTATGTGGAGCTACTATATTTTCTTCTAAATTTCTCCAGGATACTGATGCTTGGGGATCAAACCATGTTGTCAGTGGTCTTAAAGTGTATGCCTTAAAATAGTGGTGGAAATCTGGAAATGCCATACCACCGTCTGCTTTGTTTCTCTGTGCGGTGGATCTTTTTATACGTGGTGGTTTGTTATTCCAAATAAATTTGTATGTGGAGGAGTGTAATTCTTTCCAGTAACCCTTTGGAGGGGGTAACGGTAGCATTGAGCTGAAGAAGTTGATTCTAGGTAGGACGTCCATCTTAACTATTGATATCCGTGCTTGTACTGAGTTTTTAAGTTTTGACCACCTGACAAGGTCGTATTTGATTTTGTTTTGGATTTTTATGTAATTGTGCTTCACCGTTTGGCTTATGGTAGGGAATATTTCAACTCCCAAACATCTAAAATGTTTTACCATCGGTATCTTTTCTGGGAGGGTTATATTTCTTTTTGCAGGGGCGTTAAGTGGGAGGAAGGCCGACTTCGGCCAATTTATCCTAAATCCCGATAAATCTCCAAAGTCCTCAATCAACTTGAGAAGATGAGGCAATGCGGTGTTGGGGTTTTGCATGAACAGTATTACGTCGTCCGCATATAAACTAATTTTGTGTTGTGTGCCCTTGATTACGATTGGTTCTATGGATTGGGATTGTCTTATATATTGTGCTAAAGGCTCTAATGATAGATCGAATAGTCCGGGACTAAGAGGGCAACCCTGTCTGGAAGACCGTGATACTGGAAAGATTTCGGAGGTGATTGTACCTGTTGTAATCATGGCCGATGGGTCTTTGTATAATACTTTAATCATATCAATGAATCCTTTTCCTAACCCCATCCTTTCTAATACTGCCCATAGATACGACCATTCCAACCTGTCAAAAGCTTTCATTGCATCCAGGGACAGCATCGCCTTAGGTGTGTTGTCTTCCTTGTTAGCATCTAGTACGTGTAGTAATCGTCTTATGTTATCAGTGATCAGGCGGCCTCTTATGAAGCCTGTTTGGTTCGGATGAATTAAAGACGTCATATGCTTTTGTAGTCTGATGGCTAATACCTTAGAGTACAGTTTGATATCGGTTCCGAGGAGGCTTAAAGGTCTGTAACTACCGCACTCGGTGGGGTCTTTGTCTTTTTTGAGGAGGACTGTTATGAGTGCAATATTGTCATTCTTATGGAAGTTCCCCTCCTTGACTGACTATAAAATCATATTTAGTAATAAGGGTCCAATTATGTCCCAACAAGAGAGGTACATTTCTGGTGGGATACCGTCTCTTCCAGGGGCCCTACCACTTTGCATTTCAGATATGGCCTCCCTAAGTTCATCTAGTGTGATCGGTGTTTCTAACTGTTTAGCGTCATCCTCTGAAAGTTTAGGGAGGTTAATTTGATTAAGATATGTGTCCATTTTGTTTTGATCGAAGGTCGTTTCTGATTTGTATAAGTTGGAGTAGAATTCTTTGAATGTCGTGTTTATTTCTTTGGGTTCTGTAACAAGTCCTTGTTGTGCTCTAATGGTAGTTATATCTGCAAATTTTGCGTTGACTCTTAATCGCATAGCTAATAGGTGACTTGGTTTGGAACCTTGGGAGTACTGCTGTTGTTTTCTGTATATGGCGTTAATCTCTTTTTTTAGTATATTGACTTGATTTTCCAGTTGAACCGAGTTGTTGTATTGTAAAGAATTAAATAACGTTGAGTAAAGCGTTTCCAGTTCAGCCAGTTTTGAGCATCGATTCTTGCGTATTTGGGAGGAAAAGCTATCAGTGAAATCCTTGATCATTCCCTTTGTCGAAATCCATAATATTCTGGGGTCCTGCACCGAATTCGCATTTATCCGTAGGAATACCGTAAGAGCTTCTTTGATTTGTGTAATGAATTCCTTGTTATTAAGCAGCATCGTGTTAAATCGCCATCTTGGGGCTCGGGATGATAGTATACCAAATGTTCCTTTTAAGAGTAAATAACAGTGATCAGACAATGCATTGGGTATCATTTCCACATCGTAGTTATCAAATAGTCTCGGGTTGTGAAAACGTAATCTATTCTGGATAATGTATTATGTCTCGCAGATCGACAAGAGTACTTCCGGGTCATGGGGTTGAGTGATCGCCATAAGTCATTTACATCTGTAATCTTCGACCAATCCTTTAATGCATTAGATGCATTTTTTTGTTCGTTGGAAAAGGAGGGGTTTGATTTGTCCATCCTTGGATTCCAAATGGCATTAAAATCGGCACCGATTATAAATGAGTATTCGAGAAGGTCTAACATTGCTCTGGTAAGTGTAGTGAAGAAACTAACTTCGTATAAATTTGGGGCGTATACCGCTACCAACGCTATTTTTCTGTTCTTGTGTAAAATCTTAGCTATAGTTATCCGACCATCTGCATCAGACCATACTCCCTTCAATTCAATATTCAACTTCCGTCTAACGACTATGGCTACTCCCCGAGTTCTCGTTCCAAAGGAAGAGTGACTGATGTTATGATATGTGTTGTCCGCTAACATATCTATGTCTTTCTCTAAAATGTGCGTTTCGCTTAGCAGAGCTATGTCCACCTGTTCTTTTTTCATCAGTGTGAGCACGCTTTTTCGTTTGTGTTGTTTATTTATTCCACCAGTGTTCCAGATCATTATGTTCAAACTAGCCTTAATCTATACATGTTGTTGTGTGGTTGTTGGTAATGCAATATTTTTTTGACGCTTCTATTGAAGCTAATGTGGGCAGGTCTCTAAATGGCTGGAATAAGGGGGAGGTGAACGGAGGGGGGAGGGGGTGAAGTACATAAAACAAAATAACCCTAACGTCTTGCACAGACGGGTTACACATAAAACACATATGGCCCATCCCTAATGGATGGGCTAAAATGATTAACAGAACATACAAACAATAACCCAAGGCCGCTCCATTCAAACCCATTAGCCCAAGGGTCTGGGTGAGTAGCCCAACCTTAACCGCATTTCCCTAGCCAAAGATGAGGGAAAATATATATATATATATATATATATATATATATATATATATATGAGAGAGAGAGAGAGAGAGAGAGAGAGAGAGAGAGAGAGAGAGGGAGAGAGAATCAAACATTGACCTGAAAGAGAGGGTGGAGAGACAAGAAGGAAAAATTAAATAAATGAATTGGAACAAACAAACAAATGGAATGGATATGAGACTGAGAAGAAAAGCACAAGAGATAAATGAAAAGAAAGGAAGTATGCAAGGTAAGACTTGCATCTGCAGCATTCTGCATGCAGTGTCCTACGTGTATTCAGTCATGGTCCCGGGTAGTCATAGCAACGAGGACGCCTTGGTGATGATGACGTCATCTTCAAGCGTCATTGTTTACAGCAGCTCGGGAAGCACGCTGGATACTTGGAGTCAGTATCTCCTCCTGAGCGTCATGAAAGACGTTTTCGTCGCCTCCACTCAGCCAGTATGTAATACGGGGATTCCTGTACATAGTTCCATCAATATAAAGTTTATCCATGAACATACGAGCATTCCGTTTGTTTTTCCTCGCATCCGCCATGACCGGGTAGAGCAGCCTGCGTCTACTCATGATCTCTGCCGGGAACTGGTCACTGATGGAATATTTGGATCCTTTCAACTCTCTACCGTTGGACATAATAGCAGATTTCATCTTTGAATCGATGACTTTGGCCACGATGGGACGGGGCCTCTGCTGGTCGACTTTGGCTTTCCCCAGGCGATGGACTCTGGAAAAGCGGATAGCTTCGGTTTCAACCGACTTCATTTTCAGGTTATCTGACAGGAATAACCTAAAAAGTTCCTCGGATCTCTGGTGAGTTTCATTTTTAGTTTCAGGAAGACCGTGAATTATTATGTTGTCTCTCATGCTTGCTCATATGTAGCTTTATATGTAGCCATTTAACACAAAAGGATGACCATCATGCATTGCAAATTTGCATCAAATTCAAAAAAAAAAATTACTTCAAAGAAAATGATAATTTAAAACAATGAATAAAGTGTAAAAAAAAAATACAAAAAACGTTAATCTTTGTGGCGTTAAAAGAATTGTGTGTTAATAACGCGTTAACTTTGACAGTGTTACTTATAATATAACTTTTTAGTAAATACACACACACACGCACGCACGCACGCAAATACTGACTACTCCATATCACCTCCATACCTCCTCTGTCTTCCTTTTTGTCCCCCCAGAGGTGAGTCTGGAGCCGGGAAGACTGAGAACACGAAGAAAGTCATCCAGTACCTGGCTGTAGTGGCCTCCTCATTCAAGGTCAAGAAGGACACCAACCCTGTAAGTAAACACACACACACACACACACACACACACACACACACACACACACACACACACACACACACACACACACACACACACACACACACACACACACACACACACACACACACACACACACACACACACACACACACACACACACACACAAATGTTACACGAATGTTACACGAAAAACTAAAACATTTGGAAAAACTCAAAAGCAAGGTCTTTTTCCAGAAATCATGATCTGGTTACTCAAGATATTCCACAGACCTTGTTAACTGCTGTAATGATTCCGTTTAAATGGTGTATGTCTCAGAATAACTCTCCCCTTGTGTTGTATTTTAGCCATTGATTTAAGTTCATAATATTTGTATTGTGTATTAGTGTCTCAGGAGGTAGAGCGGCCGTCTGGTAATTGGATGGTTCCCGGTTAGATTCCTGCTCCTCCTGGGCAGTGTGTCAAAATGTCCTTGAGCAAGACACTTAACCCCTAATTGCTCCCGATGAGCAGGTTGGCACCTTGCATGGTTGCCTATGCCGTCGGTGTGTGAATGTGTGAGTGAATGGGTGAATGTGAGGAACAAAATTGAAAATTACTTTGGATAAAAGCGCTATATAAATGCACCATTTACCATTTTCCATTATAGTATATTGTGTATATATATATATATATATATATATATATATATACACAATTTGTTTGGGAAAAGGGTCTAATTTGAGACATTGATGATCGGTAATATTATAGACTGTACAACAGATTATGAAGTATTGAAGTACATTTTCTGCATGACAGGATTCACATGCTCCAGTATTGGTTAAGGTGAGGACAGCCGTGCCACATTAAGCTCCTGTTGCCGTATTATGCTGGTGATGGTTGTGTGGGGCTTTTGATCTTTGGCATACAGTGCTGATTGAAAGGTGGAAAAAAAATTATATTGATTATCTAAAGGCCCAATCTGTGATCGGTACAATAACAAAAAGACATATTTTCATTCTCTGGTTGATTGAATCAGTTCATTATACAATGACTAACAATAGACAACAGATATATATAGTATAAATATGTTTTAAACTGTATTTACTTTATTTTGTGTGCTGTAATATCTTTCATTTATTGGTAATGTTTGTAAACATTGCAGTAAAACAGACCTCTATTTTGGTAGACTTTCAGCTAGTTGGTAAGAAACATCCAAATAGCATAAGATCTAAAAATCTAATCTAATTTAATTGTGAATATAACCCTTCATTTATATGGTAAAAAAAACAGATTGGGCCTTTAAACACATTGCTGGATTGTTTAACTGTCTCTTGACGCTTTCCTTCTCTCTGTAGCAACAGGGCGGAACACTGGCCTATGTGAGTAGAAGGTCTCCTGCCCTGCTGAGGCCATCACTAGCATGTGTCTGTCACCCATGTCACTTTAAAATGTGTTTTGCTCTGTTATTCTCAGTCACATTAACACCTGCTGGAAAGAGGAGAATATTCGTTTTCTGACTCCTAATGTTAAAGGTGCTTTAGATAACATTCAGCCACTAGATGTCTCACTAGAGCATCAGCATGTCATTTATCCAATCGGTGCATTCCACGTGGGGACATGTGAAGTAGGGAGAGGATATATGCACGCAACAGCATTCATTTGAGATCCACCAAATTCGTTTGAATAAGGACATGAAGACATGTGTTCCTGGTCACTGACCTCAGATCAGCATTCCTTCTCTGGGAAGCTTTGTGAATATGGACCCATATAATATTAGTCATGATTCAGATGTTTTGTTCATCCAGACACAATTGGCACATTCTTACAGTGATGATGACGATGATGACAGTGCAGTAGAGGGAGGTGTGTTGAAAACACATTACAGCAGCGGGCCAGAGAGATTTTCTTGTCACCTTTACACATAATTATGGGCTAGATCCACAAAGAATGGATTGCACGGTGCAAGTTGCACCCTTACTTACAATTCATTATGAATTGAAAATGGGGGACCCTGATGTAAACAAGACAAAAGTCTTTCTCTGGTCTGCATCCCCTTAACAATTTTTTTGTGTGTTTTGAGCCGTACTGTATTGTGTACAATTGTGTATTGAGCCGTACTGTATTGTACCCATTCTGCAATCTGTTAATAACATTTGCATTCAATCAATCAATCTGTGCAGTGATTGATTGAATGAAAATTTGGATCTATAGCCCTTAGTGTTGCTTTCCATGTACACGTGTGTCTGTCTGCCTGCTGTCTGTTATTATGTGCATGCTGGCAATCAAGTCATTTGCATGTATTTGGATGGAGTATACTGAGTACCCGTTACTAGGGATGTCCGATATATATATATATTTTTTTAACATTTATTTAACCTTTATTTACCCAGGCAAGCAAGTAAGAACAAATTCTTATTTTATTTATTGTCAAAAGTATGCATAATGTTGTTAATTACCTGAAATTATTCCGTTTGGGGGGGGGGGGGGGGGGGGGGAACCCCGCATATATCGGTATCGGTTGATATCGGTATCGGAAATTAAGAGTTGGACAATATCGGTATATCGGATATTGGTAAAAAAGCCAATATCGAACATCCCTACACGTTACACTTTAGTTTAGGTGGCACAGATGATATGAATTAGTACCTGGAAATAATGACAAAGCACAAAGTCTAGGAATAAATATAATTTAACTGATGGTTAAATGGATAGTTCGAGTAGCGAAGCAAAGCTTCTCACTGAGAAGTAGAAGCCATTCTGGAATTATTTCCCTGCACTGAGACGTCAGGTATGAGATTTAAGATTGTTACTGGTGGTTAATAAATGATCTGTTAACATAGTTCCCTCATTAGTCATTAGTATCTATGTACTTAATCATTATTATCATGTCCTTTAATCTTATGTTCATGGGAAAATCAACCTTAAAACTGAATTATTTGGTCTTGGACAGTTCAATCTGGATATGAACACAAACAATTCTCTCCCACACAACTACAAACAAGAGCAGAGTCAGTGTCCAATTCATAGTCAGCTTCAGGTTTTGTCTCATGATGACATCACAGATTAGAGCCTTGTTTCTAAAGTTGCTAACTTTGGGAGAATGCTTAATTAATGTTCACATTTCACATATATACATGTGGATTTTATTTCAGGGCGGCTCTTTTTCCATGTATTGTGTAACCTGTCTGTGGTCTGTAGGGGGAGCTAGAGAAGCAGCTGCTCCAGGCCAACCCCATCCTGGAGGCCTTTGGCAACGCCAAGACCATCAAGAACGACAACTCCTCACGATTTGTAATGCAACCTTGTCAACTGGAACACATTGCTCTTTAGTAACTAATAGCAGGGTTCCTACTATCATGCAGGTCTGGAAATGTAGGGACATTTATTTGATCATTTCCAGGTCTTAAAAAGTTTGGAAATAGCACAAGAAATGCCTGGGATTTTTTTGGGGGGTAATGTTGTTCAGTCAAGATCCATATGATTTAAAATGTGTTCTTGTTTGTAGCCCCAGCCTATAGTTAACTATCTGGGGAAAAGTATGGAACTCTGAAATGATAAAGGCATAGGAACCTTGTCATAGTATTATCTGGCTTTCATAAATGATCTGATACTATTGTAGTATCATTGTTTCATGTCATTATCTCCTTCCACAGGGCAAGTTCATTAAGCTCAACTTCGATGTGACGGGGTTCCTCGTTGGGGCCAACATTGACACCTGTATCCTCTTATGTGTTTTGCTTTCCTTTGTTGTTTTCTGAGAGATGAAATGTATTTGTGTTGAATTCTTTCCTCATGTGGGAATAGTTAAGGACACACCAAGACAGACACAGGTTTATTACCTGCTTCTGACACTGCTTCTGATTACTAAACTGAAAGTCTAATTTAAAGTAGACTCAAGTCAGGTCTGGAGTATGGACTTAATATTAAGTACCCGATCCATTTCTTTGACCGAATAACACAGACACATTCAGAGTCACTGGCCAGAAATGATTGAGATACGATTCCATTTTTAGAGATCTAACATCCTTTCTCATGTGCAAAGGCTTTTGTTTTGACTTCTGACATGTTGCCTCTGGTTCTTTTTGTATTTGGGGAATTCTCAGATACCGACACCCTATTTTAGCTATTCATAGGCTTCACATTCAGTAGCAGAATTAGTATCAGTGTATCCACAACCTGAAAGTATATAATATATATAATAATATATAATATAATAATATAATATAGTAGTGTTTAGGTTGAATGGTTTTCGGCACCACACCTTTTTATTTCCATAACCCTCTCCTGACCCGACCAGACTTGCTGGAGAAATCTCGTTGTATTCGCCAGGGGAAGATAGAGAGAGCATTTCACATCTTCTACTACATTTTGGCAGGAGCCAAGGATAAATTGCGTGGTGAGGAGGAACTGACATTTTAAATATATAACACAACACGTTTGGAGTACACATCTTGCATTAGAGGAATCACATAGAAGTTCTCTCTGTTTTGTGTGTGTCTTTGTCCTTCCACTCAACTAGTTGACAATTTGAGTGATGTATCCACAAACCAACTACACTTCACATATTTAGAGTATGTACCCATTTGATCGAACAGTACAGTAGCTAAAACTCCTGACTTGCTAAACCCTACAGCTTAGCAGGATGGAAGGGACATGTATTTTCCTAGGTAGTAGGTACCCCCACCCCATTGGATTTTTTTTTATCCACTTTTTCTCCTTATTTTCTATTTTTCTCCCATCCCAATTTCATATTATCCAATTATTCCCTCCCCTGTCTTGGACGTTGCTAGACCATGCCTCCCACTGGTCGGCTGTAGTGAGGATAGAAGCCTTGCATCACGTGTCCCCTCCGGTACACGAGGAGGCAGCCTGTCGCATCTTTTCACCGCAGCAGCTGGAACTCTCAGTGGCGAGGAGTAACGCGTGGGAGGGTCATGCTGCCCCCGCTACTTCCTGTTTCCGCTACACCGGCGTCACCCAACCGACCTGTAGGAGTCGCTGTCCACAACGTCCAAACCCCACCCACCGGCTTTCCCACCCTCTTAGTATGGCAGCCGGCCAAGCCGGTAGCAACGCTGAGAGCTGGGCTCGACACCAGCATCTGTTGGGTTAGTGGCGAGCGCCTTGCCCACTGCGCCACTCAGCCGCCTACCCATTGGAAATCTTGTAAATACTCACTATGTGTGTGTGTGTGTGTGTGTGTAGAGGACCTGCTACTGGAGGACTTTAACTCGTACCGTTTCCTGGTGGCGGGCCACGTGGAGATCCCAGGCCAGGAGGATGACGAGATGTTTGATGAGACTTTGGAGGCCATGGCGATCATGGGTTTCACTGAGGACGAGAGACTAGGTACGCTGATGATACCTTGGTATTATGAACTTTAATTGCTTCACGGAGGAGGAGAGACTAGGTACGCTGGAAAAGGATGACATCACATTTAAAAAATGATGTTTTAGCTTAACTAACCACATAGAGGTGTGTTACTGGTGTGTTGAAAAGCAACACACTATGAGTTAATAGCAACACAACTTGTAATTTGAACACATCATTCTCTGTCATGCTGTAGGGATGTTGAAGGTGGTGTCCACAGTGCTACAGCTGGGCAACGTCAAGTTTGACAAAGAGAGGAACAGTGAACAGGCCACCATGCCTGATAACACAGGTACTAATAGAGACACACACACACACACACACACACACACACACACACACACACACACACACACACACACACACACACACACACACACCCACACGCACACACCCCCCCCACACACCCCACCCCCCCCCCCCCCCCCCCCACACCACACACACACACACACACCACACACACACACACACACACACACACACACACACACACACACACACACACACACACACACACACACACACACACACACACACACACACGTTCATGTAGCATCTGTCAGGGTCGCCCTCCCTTTGACCTCACCTGGATGTAGGGAGCATTCATCAGTGGTCCAATTGACCAGACTATGGTTGTAATTGACTAGTGGAGGACCGATATACAGGGATGATATTGGCTGTTTTTGTGATAAGTTGGAGTTTAGGAGAGGTGAGGATTCACACGCAGGACAGGTGTGTAGGGTAGAGAGACGAGGCAACGAGTCGACGTTCCAATAACAAGCTTTTACTGAGCAAGAACGTGAGGATACAAGTCACAGGGGAAATAACAAAAGCACGGAAAGGTGCTGGTTACTGGAGAGCACGGAAGGGTACTCAGGGAAACGGCAAACAGTGAACACGTAAAACAGGGATCTCAAACAATGACGCAACACTGGAGAACAGGGGCGGGGAGAATATATACTAAACAGTGATTGCTAAACAGGAACAGCTGGGGAACAGAGGATAAGAATACAAGCGAGACTAGACACTAGACTAACAGGCAGGAACAAACATTGTAACATAACAACAATGGGAAGACAGGGCTAGACTAGGAACATGATGTAACATAACAACACGGGGAAGACTAGGACTAGACAGGAACATGAAGTAACATAACAACACAGGGAACAAGAACATAGGCAATGCATAGTGATAACTAATAATAGGCAGCCAGGTCTTGAGCCAGGTAGGGATTCAACATTGTGACATAATGAGAATACATGAGGACAACAACAGATTTGACAATATAAGTACGTAAAGGTCCATATGAAGGGCGGCAAGGGCGGCGGCCCATAGCACCGCGAACAGACCGCCCGGGGGCGCCAGAGGACTGTCCAGAAAGTTCAGATCATGACAGTACCCCCCCCCACCGAAGGGTAGGCTCCCAGACGACCCACAAGATCGACCCGGAACAGGCAGGGCGAAGGGCAGAGACCCCGGAAAAAACTGGGGACGAGGACACGGAAAACAGGAGCCGGGGGACCGGGGAACAGGACCAGAGGGGAGCCCGGAGAAGGGCGCACAGGGCACGGGACCAGGGGCACTGGAGAGGGGGACAGAGACAGAGGCCCGGAGAGGGGGGCCGGAGACAGGGACAGAGGCCCGGAGAGGGGGGCTGGAGATGGGGACAGGACTGGTGAGGGGGACCGGAGATGGGGACAGAGGCCCGGAGAGGGGGGCTGGAAACGGGGACAGGAGCCCAACGGCAGAGGTCGGGCACTGGGACAGGGGCCCGGTGAGGAGGCCCGGAACAAAGGGGCGAGGGCAACAACTCCAGAGCAGGACCCCGGATGGGGACCCCTCCAGGTGCAGACCCCGGGACCGAACCAGGGGGCCCGGAGATGAAGGGCGGAGGCGACGACCCCAGAGCCCTGGGGGCCACTCCAGGTGGAGGTCTTGGGATCGGGCGCGGGACCCCGGATGGGGGCCCCTCCTGGCGTAGACCTCGGCACAGACCTCGGCGTTGACCACGGTGTCGACCACGGCGTAGACCTTGGTGCAGACCTTGGCGTTGACCACGGCGTCGACCACGGCGTAGGGCTGGACCAGACGACTCTCCAGGTGCAGATCGACCTCTGTGCAGACCTCGGCGTTGACCACGGCGTCGACCACGGCGTAGACCACGGCGCAGGGCTGGACCAGACGACTCTCCAGGTGCAGATCGACCTCGGTGCAGACCTCTGCGTTGACCACGGCATCGACCATGGAGTAGACCATGGCGCAGGGCTGGACCAGACGACTCTCTAGGTGCAGATTGACCTCGGTGCAGACCACAGCGTAGATCACGGCGTAGACCAAGACGTGGACCATGGCGCAGGGCTGGACCAGACGAGGAGCCGGGACCAGACGAGGAGCCGGGACCAGGAGACTCCCCGGGGACAGGAGCACGAACGGACTAGACGTCAGGGTCTCCCCGGGAGCCGGAGGAACAAGGGCAGCTAGAGCTGCTCTAGCAGGGGCTAAACTGGCAGTAGAGACTGGGTTAGCTACCTGGGTAATGCTAGCAGCAGGGGCTCTAGCGGATGAGACTGTGGGGTTAGCCGACAGGGCGGCTCCAGGGAAACTGACCTTGCTAGCTGAAGAGGCAGTCCTAGCAGCGGGGAGACTGACCTTGCTAGCTGAAGGGGCAGTCCTAGCAGTGGGGAGACTGACCTTGCTAGCTGAAGAGGCAGTCCTAGCAGTGGGGAGACTGACCTTGCTAGCTGAAGGGGCAGTCTTAGCAGTGGGGAAACTGACCTTGCTAGCTGAAGGGGCAGTCCTAGCAGTGGGGAAACTGACCTTGCTAGCTGAAGAGGCAGTCCTAGCAGCGGGGAGACTGACCTTGTTAGCTGAAGGGGCAGTCCTAGCAGTGGGGAAACTGACCTTGCTAGCTGAAGGGGCAGTCCTAGCAGTGGGGAAACTGACCTTACTAGCTGAAGGGGCAGTCCTAGCAGTGGGGAAACTGACCTTACTAGCTGAAGGGGCAGTCCTAGCAGTGAGAGACATGCTGGTGGTAGAGGCTACATAGGCAATCTGGAGTAAGCTAGCAGGGGCTAAGCTAAGTGCATGAGCAGTACTAGCTGCAGAGAGTCTGCTAGCAGTGGGGGATGTGCTAGCTGTAGAGGGCATACTAGCAGGAAGAGCTAAGGCGCCAGCTACAGAGGCTACATAGGTGATCTGGAGTTGAAGGTTGAAGGTTTTTATTTAGACACAAAACATATACAGATTTTACTCCATTTACACTTTTGTCAAGGATAGGAACGAAAAAGGCGCAGTGACTTATTTACATTGTTGTCCTTGGATGTCAAGGATGCTAGAAACAGACACATACAACTCATTACAAAATGTATCACAATTATTATATTTGCATAGTAATAATGGCACAACCCTAAATTTATACAAACAAAGCACATTTGTTGATACAATGTTCCTCTATGCCGAATGTCTGTGTGTTTCAAGAAGCACCCTCAGGGGAGGGGATTTGGGGGTTGGGAGGGAGGGCGGAGAGTGGGGGGTGGTTAAGCTACAGTTGCCGCTTAAGGATAGGGTAGTTGGCTTAGGATTTGGGCAAATGAGACAGTCGAGGGTCCCTCCCCTCCAGTCCGTGCATGTCGACAGGCGTGCACGTGGGAGGGAGGTTTGGGTGAGGATCGGGGGGGGGGGGGGGGGGGGGGGGGCTGCCATCCATCTTATCTTCAGACAGTTTGATTCTGTCCCGTCCTTGGCTGTGATGAGTACGGACGTCACAAACCAGATCTTATCTTGACTTATTCTCTAGCGCAGCCTCTATCATTGACCTCGAACATTCTTCGGTTTCTTCCACAGACTTGAGTTTAGAGTAAGCTAGCAGGGGCTAAGCTAGGTGCAGAGGCCTTGCTAACGGCTAAGGACCTGACAGGGTTAGCAGCTTGGCAGTCGGCTAGGGAGTTGGGGTCCTGGAAGAGCACCCTAAACATGTTCCCGGCCGGTAACCGGAGTTCGCATGCTCTTCCAGGACTCCACTTCATCATGGAGATCACCAGGCGATAAGTGTTCCTTCGCTCCTCCCGACTGCCGGCCGGAGAATAATTACCTAAGAACCCTTGTAGAAGGGAATGTGCCTCATGAAACCTGTCCCAGAGGAGGGCTAGGGGACCAGTAGGGGACGCTATACTAGCAGAGAGGGCTATGGTGCTAGCTGTAGATGCTACACTAGCAGGAAGGGCTATGGTGCTAGCTGTAGATGCTACACTAGCAGGAAGGACTATGCTAGTCCTCTTAGCTTTGCTAGCCTTCTGAGACTTGCTAGCAGTGCGTGCTACGCTAGCAGACAGGGCTCTAGCGGACTGGACTGAGTTGGTAGCTACCGAGGCTACACTAGCGGCAGGGGCTGTGCTAACCACGGAGGCCATGCCGGCCGAAGGGGCGGTCCCAGCATCTGAGGCTACGTTAGCTATAGGGCCTGTGCGCGCGAGGGCAGCTAGGTAGGTAGCTACTGCAGAGGCTGCTCTATCACCAAAGGTCCTGCCAGTTGCAGAAGCCTCGCTAGCAGTAGCAGGAGGGAGTAAGCTAGTGGTAGAGAACAAGCCTACCCTAAGCCTCCTAACGGAATAAAACCTTGACTTAGCTGTGGGGGCAGAGGTTCTGCTAGCTGTGCAAGCTACGGGAGCTAGGCTAACCACAGGGGCCTTGCCGGCTGACGGGGCGGTCCCAGCATTGGAGGCTTTGTTGGCTATGGGGCCCGTGTTAGTTGAGAGAGCTAAGGGGGTAGCTGCCAAAGCTACATTGGCTATAGGGGCTAAGCTAACCACAGAGGCCTTGCCGGCCGATGGGTTGGTCCCAGCATCAGAGGCTTTGTTAGCTATGGGGCCCGTGTTAGTTGAGAGTGCTAAGAGGGTAGCTGCCAAAGCTACATTGGCTACAGGGGCTAAGCTAACCACAGGGGCCTTGCCGGCCGACGGAGCGGTCCCAGCATCAGAGGCTTTGTTAGCTATAGGGCCTAAGCTGGCTGTCTGGGCAGTGTTAACAGAGCGAGAGCTAGCAGTACTAGCTGTGGAAGCTAGGCTAACGGCTATGCTAGTAGCGTGGACTGTGTTAACGGAGCCGGAGTTAGCAGTGCTAGCTGGGGAAGCTAGGCTAACAGCTATGCTAGTAGCCTGGAAAGTGTTAACAGAATGGGGACTAGCTGAGGTGCTAACCACCGGTAGTCTAGCAGGTGAGGCTAAGCTAGCCTTTCTAGCACCACTGGCTCTCCGAGACCTACGCGCAGCGCGAGCTATGCTAGCAGACGGAGCTACTGAGGTCTTACTTGCGGAGGAGGGCGTGCTGGTAGCCGTGGCTTTGCTGGGAGCAGGGGACCAGAGCGTCCGAATCAACAGTCCCAGCTGGCGGTCGTATTCCGCGAGCAGTGGAGCCTGCTCTGCGCCGCACGTCGCGCTTGCACAGGAGAGCAGCGTGTGTAGCTGCATCCTCTCCCACGAGGATGAAGAGCAGAAGTCTCCCTCGAAGAAGCGCTCCAGGGTGAGCAATACGTTGTTCGCTTGGTCTCTCCCGTTGTCCGCTGAATCCTGGCGTGGTTGCGTCATACTGTGATAAGTTGGAGTTTAGGAGAGGTGAGGATTCACACGCAGGACAGGGTGTGTAGGGTAGAGAGACGAGGCAACGAGTCGACGTTCCAATAACAAGCTTTTACTGAGCAAGAACGCGAGGATACAAGTCACAGGGGAAATAACAAAAGCACGGAAAGGTGCTGGTTACTGGAGAGCACGGAAGGGTACTCGGAAACGGCAAACCGTGAACACGTAAACAGGGATCTCAAACAATGATGCAACACTGGAGAACAGGGGCGGGGAGAATATATACTAAACAGTGATTGCTAAACAGGAACAGCTGGGGAACAGAGGATAAGAATACAAGCGAGACTAGACACTAGACTAACAGGCAGGAACAAACATTGTAACATAACAACAATGGGAAGACAGGGCTAGACTAGGAACATGATGTAACATAACAACACAGGGAAGACTAGGACTAGACAGGAACATGAAGTAACATAACAACACAGGGAACAAGAACATAGGCAATGCATAGTGATAACTAATAATAGGCAGCCAGGTCTTGAGCCAGGTAGGGATTCAACATTGTGACATAATGAGAATACATGAGGACAACAACAGATTTGACAATATAAGTACGTAAAGGTCCATATGAAGGGCGGCAAGGGCGGCGGCCCGTAGCACCGCGAACAGACCGCCCGGGGGCGCCAGAGGACTGTCCAGAAAGTTCAGATCATGACAGTTTTAATATAATAATAATAATAATAATAATAATAATGATGGTATTATACGAAACTAGAGATCACAATAGGGGTCCAAAGTTCACTGATATTTTGAAGGGGAAAAACACTGCAATATTTTATATCCAATTCCTAGTATAATTGTAATGCTAGCAACTGCAAACCTAGCTATCATCAACCAGCTAAGCTAGCTAGCCAATATAGTTAACATTAGTGAACTTAAATTTGTGAGCAATTAATTAAACTGAGCGGTTGTCATCCTGCATGTGTCTCATTAATTAAAGTGTTGTATTTGATCAGATGCCAAAAGAAAATCAGTCACCCTGCTCTCTAAATACTGGTTATCGTCCATTGAAAAACCCATATCTGTCCACCACTAGAATACACCCTTTTTTCGCCAGTGTCATAACCTTCGCGTCTACGTACAAAATGTGTGCATATCTTTTAAGTTTAAATAATAGAATTAGCTCTCATTAAATGTGAAACAGGCATGTCATTTAGTGGTGTCTCCGCGGTTCCTTGCTGCAGTGAGCATTAGAGCTTGGTCAGGAGGATCTTACATACCTGGTTAGATGATTACTGCACTCTGTTGTTTTCCTGTGGGAGAGACTGCAGGGACGTTCTGGATGAAAGCACTTGGCAAGGAGAAGGTCACCGAACAGCAGGGGTGCAGAGACATCATTATCTTTATCTGTATCTGTTTAATCATTATCTTTAAATTTGGGTAGAAGACTGGAAGTGGGCCGTGGTTTATACTAGACACAATTTTCTTTGCGACAATTATTGTACAATACAAGATGGGAACAGACATAATCAAATGAACATTAAAAAAAAGTACTCCTCACCTTCAAAGCCCTCCATAGCCTGCCCCCCCCCCTCCTACCTGACTGACCTCCTTCTCCCCTACCGCCCCACCTGTTCCCTCCGGTCCTCTTCCACTGCTTCCCTCACTGTCCGGTCATCCAAACTTAAAAGTTTTGGTGACCGGGCATTTTCACGAGCTGCACCCCGACTTTGGAACACCCTCCCTCAGACTGTCAGAGACTCTCCCTCACTTTTCACCTTTAAATCCCGACTCAAAACCTACCTGTTCTCCCAAGCATACAACCTTCCCTACCCTTAACCACCCTCCTCCAACCTACCACCTCCCCTTCCACTTCCCTACTTTCTCTCTCTCTCCTGTCCCCCCCTGCCCTCGGCTTCCATACTTCCCTGACTGTTCCCCTACTGGACTCTGTATTTGTTGCTTGTTACCCGTGGTTTTATGTCTTGCATATTCATACTATTGCTTATTCCCTGTGGTTCTTTCTTTCTCTGTTCATTTGTTTAGCTCATTTTGGGTTTTGTCTTTGGGTTCTTGAAAAGCGCTTTATAAATACAATGTATTATTATTATTATGAAACCAAAAACTTTATCACTGTTCATACTGATCAGGGCTGTTTGATCAGTATGATGTCTAGGTTGAAAATAACAACATCTTTCTCACCTCTCTAACCCCCCCCCCCCCCCCCCCAGCGGCCCAGAAAGTGTGCCACCTGCAGGGCATCAACGTGACTGACTTCACCCGCTCCATCCTCACCCCCCGCATCAAGGTGGGCAGAGAGGTGGTGCAGAAAGCCCAGACCAAGCAGCAGGTAGGTTTCCTGTCCCAACAGCTAGTGACGTACATTGCAGGTATGCTGATTATACCCTGACATTATGAACTTTACTTGGTTCACTGAGGAAGAAAGTCTATACACTGGGGAGAGACTAGGTATGCTGATGATATGGCTGGTATTATGAACTTTAGTTGGTTCACTGAGGAAGAAAGTCTATATGCTGATGCTACCCTGGTATTATGAACTTTAGTTGGAGACACTATAGCTATGGCTCCCTTCCTCTCCTCATTCCCTACCTCCTGCCACCTCTCTCTTCCTTTCTTTCTCCCTACCTCCATCTCACTTCTCCCTCCATGTCTCTCCCCTCTCCATCTCTCTCCTACCTCCATCTCTCTCCTACCTCCATCTCTCTCCTACCTCCACCTCTCTCCTACATCCATCTCCCCTCTATCTCTCCTCTCTCCATCTCTCTCCTCCCTCCATATCTCCTCCCTCCATCTCTTTCCTACCTCCATCTTCCTCCACCCTCCATCTCTTCCTCCTCCTCCTCCTCCTCCTCCTCCTCCTCCTCCTCCTCCTCCTCCTCCTCCTCCCAGTGGCGTCATTTCAGTAAAAGCCAAGGTATGGCAATTAGGGAGGGTGGGGGGTTGAAAATCCCCCTTGGTGGATTTTTTTGTCAAATCAGTTGCGCAATAGTCACTTTTGGTGAGTTGTTTCTATACAATTCACCTATATGACATTTAGGTATGACACAGGACTACACAAGCATTTTTTTGTATAGAAATGTGTCAACAGACTAAAGCAGGGAACCACAATATTTTGCATACAAATTATGCAAAATGTAATATCATAACTTGCAATTGAGCCAATTTTCCTTAGGTACGGTTTTGAGGTGTGTGTTCAACAGAATGTAGTATCAAAAACACATTCACAAAAATTCTGGGTTACTGAATGCTGAACTGCACTGTTATAATCACTAAGCCATTGTAAGACCTTACCTGTGTCCCTGTATCACTTGTCTCTGCTGCCCTTTGATTAAAAAATGTCTGTATGTCCATTTTCCTTTTTTTGTGTGGCATAGTAAAAGTCACCTAGTAAAACTGAGATAATTGACAATATCAAAACATGCTAGGGCTGTACCGAATAGTTCAAAGCTTCGTTCATAATGTTGACATTCGAATTCTAAATCAACATAAAAAAATTGTAATTAAAAAAATAAAATAAATAAAAGATTTATTTTTAATTTTAAATTTGCCAAGGTATGGCGAGTGCCATACCTTGCCATACCAAAATGACACCCCTGCCTCCTCCTCTCTCTCACCCTCTCTCTCTCTCCCCACCAGGCTGATTTTGCCATAGAGGCTCTAGCCAAGGCCATGTATGAGCGTCTGTTCCGCTGGATCCTGGCTAGAGTGAACAAGACCCTGGATAAGAGCAAGAGACAGTCCTCCTCCTTCCTAGGCATCCTGGACATCGCCGGTTTTGAGATCTTCGAGGTAAAGTTGGAGTCCAAGTTCACGCTCAATGACCATTTCACAGATCGATCAATCAATCAATCAATCAATCAATCAATCAATCAATCAATCAATCAATCAATCAATAAATTAAATAAATTAATCAATTCAACGCCTCAGAAATATCTTTAAAAAAGATACCGACATTATATTTTGTTGTTTTTTTTGTGTCATATTTCACCCACATATCAGACCAAAACAAAGGATGCAAATAAAGTACAGTACCAAGCAGGGCTGTTTTGCCTAGAGGCCGCTGTTACAGATTCTACCTTTAACCCATCTCCCACCAATGACGTGTTACCACGTCATTCCTCGCCATGCGTAATCTGCCAATGACGTTTTACAGCGTCTTTGAGATCAATATTTCAAATTTATGTCATGGTATTCACATTTCACCCACGGAGTCTTGACTGGTGCTGTAGATCTCCGCTCAACTCTCCAACGCTTCAATACCGCCACCTGGTGGCCGATCGGCGAGTTGCCAAAACCGGAAGTGGCCGGAAGTGCTTAGTCCGTCCGCTATTCCGTCTCTACCCAGACACCGTGCATATCGATCCGTTGCCATAACTCAATAAACAACATGATTGGACGTATATTAGTATTATACAAACCGGAACTGGATCACCTAGATCAACATCCCATAATAGCGATCTTTTTGCTCCAGTATCATCCCCCATCGCTACGAGGAAGCTGCTGTGAGTTTCAGCGTTTTTGATTATTATTAACCATACAAACTGCTCTGATCTATATATCATCCATACTACATGAATCATTTAACGTCGGCCATTGCATTATAAACGACCCCCCCCCCCCTCCGGTCACCAGCCAGATGACCAGTCATGACGTTTAGGATCATGTACATGTGACATTTTTTATATAACGTTGATCGGTATCAAACTGCATTTGATCATCTAATATATGCATTTATGGCTATATCTCACGTTCTATGAAATACAGCAGAAAACGATAAAAACATATTTATACTCTGGACGGTATTTTAGTATGTGTGAATGAAAAAGTAAAACGTTCCTACATCCTGAATGATAGATAATTGATGTTGAATGGGCCATAGTAATGTCAATTTAGCCCTGCAAAGAAGGTGAACATCTCCATAGACAAATAGTGCTGGCAGAGAGGCTACAAGGATGAATATAAGCTCCGGCAGAGAATGTGTGCCATTGATTCCGGTGCACCTACTGTAGCAAGATCACTCAAACTCATAAAAGCATTTTCTCATGGGAAAAAATTCAGGGCTGGGAGGTATACAGATTATGAAGTGTTGACAGAATCTGGCTATGGGGCGACAATAATGTGGTCAAGAGGCATGGTTTCTATCTTTAGCCTTTGGCGTGGTTTATTCATTCACATGTTAAACAGCAGCAGTACTAGAGTTCTCCTCTCTCTGAGAGGCAGGTGGGAAAGAGGTAGAGGGGGAGGAGACATCTCTTTATATACTCGCCACCTGGTGGTATCATGAGTGGCTCCGCCTAGAGTGCCCTCTAGTGGAAACAGTTATATATGCAGTTAGACAGTTACTAGCAATCCTACATAGAACCTCTAACTTTAACACTCCCACTTAGGGTTGTTTAGCACACTGTATAACTTCTCCAAAAACAATTTACAAAGAAAATAATACAATCCAGAACATCAAAAAGAATATGGCAGTCAATATTTACACATCAAACATGACCTCTGCAAATCTCTTCAATTTCAATTTGGAAACAGGTTTTCTCATAGTGTCTGCTACCATGTCGTCCGTTGGACAATGAATCAGTGTCATTCTTTCTTCTCTGATGACAGATCTGATGAAATGATATCCTATATCGACATGTTTACATCTATGTCGGCACACTGGGTTCCTAGCAATCACAATGGTTCCCTGGTTGCCCTCATAAACAACAGTCTTCATATATACATAGGTGTCCATCACTTCGAGCAGTTGTTCTAGATAAACACATTCCTGCATTGTCATAGCTAGAAACATATACACTCGGCTTCACAAGTTGACAGTGTCACTGTGGGCTTTAAGCCCTAAACCCTCGCTGCCCTTTCTGAAACACAGCTGTTCGTCTGCTGTACCTTTGGGATAACGAAAAACATGTTTTTGACGTAGTTCAATGCTTCTCTGTGGGGTCAGCAAAATGCTGTGACAATTTTTACTCACTACTAAACATAGGTCAGGGCGAGCATGGCCGCCTAGTTATAGTTGAAAGTGGGGGTGCAAGATTTTTTTTTATTCTTTTTTTTTTATTTTTTTTATTTTTTTATTTTCTTTGCAAGGGGTGGTTTGGAGGGGGTCCGGCACGACCCCCTCCACGGCAGATTTGTTTTACATTTAATGAACACCTGTATGTGCAATTTCCTGCAATATAGAGCCTTCAATCTTGACCAAAATAAAGCTGCTCTTTTCACTATAAAACTCAGTTTATATTGCAGTATGATAGCTATAATAATAATAACTTCACTGCGAGGGCTCTTTTAGCTAACGCTAGCTAGGCACGTATGATAGCCAATTACTATTATAATAATAATAACTTTCCCATCCTCCCAAAGCCCCTCCGGCCCCGTTCTCATCCGCAGCGGCAGTACAAAACAACAACAACAACTAATTGACGCTATCAATAGCCCCAGTGAGCGCGGCGGCTGAATGAATGAATGAATGAAAACTTTATTTAACAGATTGCAGAATGGGTACAATACAGTACGGCTCAATACACACAATTGTTAAGGGGATGCAGACCAGAGAAAGACGTTGCTCAGCACCGAGTGAATCCACAGTCACTTGCTCCTCAATGGGAAACCAACCTAGATTTACCATGAAGGACTGGTTCTGGCCGAACCGTTCGTTATACAAGTATCACAGAGACATTACAAAGGTGCTCACAGTTGCACGATGGGTTCGCACAGAGATACGGGATGGTTTGAAAGCTCGGCGTTGCTAATAAATATTTTTAATATTTTTTTATAAACTGCTCAAAGCGGCATTATTTCCGCCGTTGGGTGATCACAGCGCCTGCGCAGTGCGCACCATCCCGTATCTCTGGATTCACTCGGTTCAGCGCCGAGGCTCACCATACGAGAAATATTCAGTTTCAATCTGTTTGCGCATTTAGTATACAGTCACAGTGTTCGACTTACGTGATGATTTGCTCCATTTTGATGTAAACGCCGAAGAATAATCTTCACAGTCACAATGTTATCCAATATCCAGCCTGAATTTTTCAAGGGCTTTCGAAAAAGCCGCCTCCCCCAACATGTCGTATACGTCATGCCGACGAACCGTGGCCCGTGGGCACTGGATCAAACCATTAAAGTGGGGGGTCACACAATCTTTGGAAACTTAAAAACTTGCTATTAAGTGTCATTGCGTATTATTAATTTGATTGAAATTACGTAGTTATGGTTAGATAATATTTATATATTGGGGGGGATATATCATATGATCAAAAAGTGAGGGAGCAAAGAGACAAGTTTGCTCCCCCAAGTTCAATAGTCCTGGAGCACGTGCATCGTCTGCTCCTATACGTAGGCGTCTATGAGGGCGAGTACAGGTTGTCAAACAACTGAGGCTACCCACAGCTTCTCTATACATCTCTTACATCAGTCAAATCGTTTCAGGATCTTTTCCACATAATTAAATCATTTAGAACATGGTAAATCATCCACCTCTGTATTTAAACATGGGATCCATTTCTGTATTTAAATGTGGAATCCACTCAGGTATTTAAACCTGGATTCTACTCCTTCCGTATTTAAACCTGGAGTATCCTCCTCTTGCATTTAAGCAGTGTAGTCACCCTCCTTCCGTATTTAAACATGGAGTACCCTCCTTCAGCATTTAAGCAATTCGCTACGAACCATACTTTGTACTTGTCGTGGCCTTCAATACCCTCCTTGATTAAATACACCCATTCCCCTCCCACTGTCTGTCTGCCCTCTGGTAACTTGGTTAGAGTAAAGGTGTGGTTGTCCTCTAGGGACCTTATCTCCTCATCCATTGCTCTCTCCCATTTACTTGATTCAAGGGACACTATGGCCTCTTTAAAGGTCGGAGGTACCCCACTGACTACCCTGTAGCAGTAATCAATGGTGGTAAGTGTACTGTCATCCTCGTCACTTTCTCTCCGGGCATAGTCTGTCAGATACTTTGGGGGTTTGTGTTCCCTTGAGGGATACCTGCCACTGCTTGGGGCACTTGACGTCACCCTTGGGTGCTCCTCGTCATCGCCCTCTGGGGGTGGCTGACTGTCTGTCTGCACGACCGTGCTAAGTACACTGGGCTGAGGTGTCTCTGTTTCTTCACACCTTACTCTGGAGTCCAGCTCTGGCTCCTCTGTCTGTGTCTCGCTCTCACATGTTGTCTTTGTGACAAACTTGACTAGCATGTGTTTTTGCACTCTCCCTTTACCGGGATGATAAACTAGGAAAGCTGGGCTTCCCTTGTCGTGCTCTACAAAGAGTCCTTTTTCACATCTGGACTCGAGCTTTCCCCTGTCCTGCAGGTAAGCATGACACACTGATCCAAATTGGTGCATTCTAGCTAGATTACACTTCTTTCCTGTCAGTGCTGTATACGGGGTGGTGCCCGTGTGCTTATTAAAGCACCTGTTTCTGGTGTAAGCGGCTTCTTGCACCGCATAATGCCATAGGCTCTTAGGTAAGTTACTGTCTACTAGCTTACACCTAGCCATTTCGAAAAGGGTGCGCCATTTCCTCTCTGCCACTCCGTTCTGGTGTGGGGGATATGGACATGACGTCTCGTGTCTTATCTTGTACCTTCTCAACAGTGATTGGAACTCTCCGTTTGTGAACTCGGTTCCGTTGTCGGACCTCAAGCATCTTACGTTACCATAAGGGGCTACGTCTGCCAGGAATTTCTCCGTGGCCTGGAGTGTGTCACTCTTTGCTTTGAGAAAGTAAACAAACACTGCTCCTGTGCACACATCTGTAAAAGACTGTACATATCTAAAGCCTCCTATGGACTCGTTGCTTACTGGACCGGCTAGATCCGTGTTAACTAGCGCAAGTGGTACCTTTACTTTTTCTGTGGGATTTCTGTTTCTCAATTGAGTAAACTTCCCCGTTTTGCACACTACACATTCTTTGTCAGGTCTACGTTTTCCACCTTCAATGTGCATTCCTTCTGTCACTGCTTGCAGTTTCAGTAAATCCTCATAATTACAATGACCCATAATCTCATGCCATGTCTGAATATCGTGACTGACCGTCACGCTACACATATCATTATTATCATTACACTTGTCATTGTCATTACACTCTGTTTGCAGATAATACATTCTCTGGTACATCTTTATGTTAAACTGTGTACCGTCAGGCTCTACAAGAAATGTTTTACCTTTATCGAAGAATACTTTGGCACCGCTTGCAGTAGCAGCTATTACAGAGAATAGTCCTTGTGAGAACGATGGTACGTAGAGAGCGTTCTTTAACGTCACTGTACGCCGGCGCCCCCCACTGTCCGTGAGGCATACCTGTGCGTCTCCTCTCTCTTGCGCCAACCCGTAGGTGCGCTTCCCGTCTGCCAGCTCCATGCTGTGTCTCTCCGGGTGGAAAGTGTTGTCAAAGTTCTTGAACCGACTCCTGTCGTTGATGACGTGGGACGACGCACCTGTGTCCACGATCAGTCCCTTCCTCTGGGCCCGCTGCAGCTGCGCCGGCCTGGCGACGCACGCTGTCCGCGCCCCGAAAGCGAAGTCTTCTTGTCCCGTTATTCTCCGGGCGTCGTCTCGATCCGTCTCATGTCGATCGTCGCCGCCATCTTGTCCGCTGCCGCCATCTTGTCCACAGCCGCCATCTTGTCCGTAGCCGCCGTCTCGTCCATGGCCGTCATCTTGTCCATGCGCGTATCGCGCGCTCTGGTCGTGTTTCTTCATGCACACTCTGTCTGTGTGCCCCGTGGATTTGCAGAAGCTACACCAGACAGTCTTTGTGCAGTCGCCTCTCCGATGGCCTTTCTCTCCGCATCGCCAACACGCCAGCTCCGCCGTGGGCCCGGTCCTCTCCCTTGGTGTCGCTTGGGCCTTCAGCACCCTCTCTCCCGCCTCCGCGGCGGCTGGGTGGGTATCTTCTGAGGCCTTGAAGTTTCTTAACTTGGCCTTGAACTTTCGCAGCGTCATGTCCGCTGAACCGTGGGTTACCAGGAGTGTGAACGGTTTGTACAGCTCCGGTAGTCCTCTCATCACCATCGCCATCATTAGCCCATCGCTTGGTGCTTCTCCTGCACTCTTCAATGCCGTCATGGCCTGCTCAGCTCTGATGACGTATTCGGTCACCATCTCGGTGTGCCCCTTCCTCAGTCCTGTTAGTGTTATGTAGAGGGCCACAACTCTGGGTCTTCCTTGCCCGATATAATGCTCTCTCAACACCCCCAGGCTTTCTCAGCCTTTGTCTTTAGTGTCGCGGAATATCAGCCCCAAGCTTGTGTCGTCGAGCAGTGGCGATAACTCAGTGTCTGCGTTACGCTTGTCGTCCAGGGCTTGTTCTTCCGCCGTCAGGTCTCCCGTGGGGGCCGTCAAGATCGTCGTCTTCAGTCCCACACCGTGCATGCAGCATAACATGCGCTCTTCCCAGAGCTCGTAGTCCTCTGCCTTTCCATTGAATGAGGGCCATTTGCTCCTTCCCTTGGTCGCCATCCTCTTGGTTAGGGATGTCCGATATTATCGGCCTACCGATATTATCGGCCGATATCGGCATTAAAATGTGATATCGGAAAATATCGGTATCGGTTTTCAATTCTTTTTTCTTCTTTTTTTTCTTTTTTTTACATTTCTATAACCTTTATTTACCCAGGCAAGCAAGTAAGAACAAATTCTGATTTTATTTATTGTCAAAAGTATGCATAATGTGTTAATTCCACAACAAGAGATATGTAATGTTAATTACCTGAAATTATTCCATTTTCTGGGGGGGGGGGGGGGGGGGGGGGGGGGGACCCTGCATATATCGGTATCGGTAAAAAAGCCAATATAGAGCATCCCTACTCTTGGTTGATGGTAGGCGTAGCTTTAGCTCTTGTTGGCCTAGCGTCTAGCCATGCGGTGCTCCCGGCGCTAACCTAGCCTATACTTCAGCTAAGCTTGCTACCCTTATTATTTCGCCCCGGCGTGATCTGGGCCCATAACCTGTTGACAGAATCTGGCTATGGGGCGCCAATAATGTGGTCAAGAGGCATGGTTTCTATCTTTAGCCTTTGGCGTGGTTTATTCATTCACATGTTAAACAGCAGCAGTACTAGAGTTCTCCTCTCTCTGAGAGGCAGGTGGGAAAGAGGTAGACGGGGAGGAGACATCTCTTTATATACTCGCCACCTGGTGGTATCATGAGTGGCTCCGCCTAGAGCGCCCTCTAGTGGAAACAGTTATATATGCAGTTAGACAGTTACTAGCAATCCTACATAGAACCTCTAACTTTAACATGTAGGTATAGTAAGTGATTTAGTAAGTGTTTCAGGAGTCTGTTCCAATACAAAGACGTAATGCGGGTGACAACAAATTAATCATAGCTTCTTCTGTATAGGCTGTACTAGAGAAGAAGAGAGTGTTTTTATATGATAATAATACCTCTCTCCTTATTTGGTAATTTGATCCTGTGCAGGACAACTCGTTTGAGCAGCTGTGTATCAACTACACCAATGAGCGTCTGCAGCAGCTGTTCAACCACACCATGTTCGTCCTTGAGCAGGAGGAGTACCAGAGGGAGGGCATCGAGTGGAGCTTCATCGACTTCGGCCTGGACCTGCAGCCCTGCATCGAGCTCATCGAGAAGCCGGTCAGTCATGGCCCGATGTCATATTACACACACCACACACATACTTACACACACACACACACACACACACACACACACACACACACACACACACACACACACACACACACACACACACACACACACACACACACACACACACACACACACACACACACACACACACACACACACACACACACACACACACACACACACACACACACACACACACACACACACACACACACACACCCCTCCCCACCTACCACCACCCGACAACCAGACGAAAGCAACAAAGCCCCCCCCCCCACGGCAGAACTGAACACAGACGATCAATGCCTCAAACTCGACGACATAAAACAAATAACAAACACAAATGGACTGCACATATTCCATATGAACACAAACAGCCTAAGACCCAAACTGGCTGAAATAAGACAATTGTTTATGAACGGTAAGGCAAACATACTATATTTCTCTGAGGGGACTTTTTCATTAGGAACGGGTGCTACGCTCCGTCCTCGCTCCGTCTTTGAGTGCGAACTCCCCCCCTCCCTCTCCCCCCTCTGGTTTGTGTACACACTTCAGTCTTGGTTCGCTCCGGGTTTTGTTTACGGTTTGCATTTTGAGCGTGTAAGCTGCCATAGGCGATGATGTCACACTCGAACGTCAACACAATTCAACACAGCTGAACACACAGTGATGGAAACTGGATGCCCGATATAAAGAAACGAATAACCAATAAATATGAAGTTATCTTTGAAACCTCTGTTGTCAAGCCTTGTCAATATAACCCACCCCCTTTTCTCACGAATGGAACTGGTGTCGTGGAGTCCGCTTTGAGCGTTTTCCAGGGTTAGCGGCTAACGCTAGTTAGCTTAGCCTAGTTATTGGATAACTGTTAGCAGCTAACGTTAGCCCATTGCTCGCGTCAATTATATTGCATGTCATTGAAGGTCCGCGCTGGCCTGTGTCTAATGAAATTACAATTGCATGTCATTGAAGGTCCGCGCTGGTCTGTGTCTATAATGAAATGAGAGGAAAGCTCTGCGCTAAAGCAAGCCTCATCTCAGCCGCGACGTGACAACATACTCAATGTTATATAAAAATAATCTCACGGTCTACTTGAAAATCAGCCTGCAATCTACCGGTCGATCACGGCCGACTGGTTGGGCACCACTGGTCTATAGAAATAAATGCATTCGAACAAGAACCAATGTATAGACATAGCAATGGCAAAAAAATTGCCAGGCCTAATGCGAGCCAGGGAAGTCTTGGGCTTGTAACGTGGCTTCATCTCGAAGTTTTCATCCACTGAGCCGTGAAGCTCGAACTCGCCAAATTGCCCATAAATATCGTTTGGCTAGTGTGAAAGCCCCTTGAAACAAAACTTGACGTGTCAGTGAAAAACCCAGAGATAGAAATAGAAAACTACTCAATAGTCAGAAATGATACAGTAGGAACAAGTATGGAGGTGGTGTCTGCATGTATATACATAAAGATACCAAATTCATTAACTGTACTGACCTGAATCATGAGGCAATTGAAACTGTATGGGTTGACATTTTGTTCGAAAGGGCTAAATCTGTACTAGTCGGCACAATCTATAGACCGCCAGAACAGAGTGGCCTTTATGATACACTTGATGGGTGTTTAGCTGGGTTTGAAGATGTAGAAAAAAATTATTATTCGGGACTGGAAGACGGATAATGCTACGTAAAGAAGCACCCGTCTTCAAGGCCTTCAGTAGGTTTTGTGATCTGCACAGTTTCAGCCAGCTAATCACCCAACCCACAAGAGTGTGTGATTCAACACAAATTACCATTGATCTCATTCTGACCTCTGACAAGTCCAGGATCTCCAACAAAGGGGTGATAGCATGCAGGTTAAGCGATCATCATATGATATTCTGTACCCGCAAAAAGCTAAAACAAAAGTCCGGCTGTCACAAAACAGTCACATCTAGGGACCTCAAAACCTACTCTAGCGAGGCCTTTAACCAAGAACTGGAGAGCCTGGACTGGTCAGATGAGCTCAGCTGAAGAAACATGGCTTGGATTCAAAACCAAGTTCACGACAATACTCAACAACATGGCCCCCCTAAGAACCACCAGGGTTAAAAATCGTGCTGAGCCATGGATGCACTCTGAAATACTGACCGCTATGAAAACCAGAGACAAAAAATGCTCTGAACTTCATAAAAGTCAGTCAAAGCTTGCCAAAAGCTCAAACAGTTATCTCCAAGCCCACGTGGTTGAACTCAAAATACAAAGAAACAGACTAAGAAATGATGTAAACACCATGATCAAATACGCAAAAGAAAATGTCATCAATGACAAAACTGAGGAAAACAAAAACAAACCCTGTGAACTTTGGAAATTACTCAACAACCAACTAGGCTGCAGCAAAAAACTAAAAACCAGATTTACAAACATAAACATAAAGACAGAAAACACTCTCATCACAGACAAGCTGGATGTGGCCAAATACTTAAAAATGTTCTTTACAAACATAGCCACAACACTGGTTATATTTCGTATCTGGCTTATCGCGTCCCGCTCTTAAGCCTATTGAGATACCCCTTATCTCCTGTACCTACTGTACTCCACCACGAAAACAACTTGTACACCCACACCTGACCGGGTCCCGCCTCAATGGAGGCGTAGCCTATAAGACCATGGCCATGGTCACCAACACACCCTTCCTCTATTTTCGTTCCATCATATTGGATGCAGTGCACCTTATGTAACTAGTAGTATGAAAAAGATTGGAGGAATTGCGTAATGTTGAAAGCTTACCGGAGGTTTGTTGCCCCTGGCATCTTCGAAGCATGTTCAGCGACACGACGGGCCTATGTTGATGTTTCCTCATCTGACGACAGCAGATCGAGGGGCAGCGTACATGGTTTGGCTATCGGGCCGGCTTGTACAACAGTGAGCCCTGTGTCATCAGGCACGGGTATTAGTGTTAGTAAGGCTGGGTTGTTTGTTACACAACCATGTTGTGTGTCGGCGCCAGGGGGGGATGGTTTGGTGAACGTTCACTGCGGTGAACGGGTTCCAAACGGTCCTGCAAGCGGGCTGTTAAACAACTAATGCTAGCTACATGCTAATACTAATGCTACATGCTGAACACTACTGCTACGCTGTTCTAATGTCTCCGCCGTGAGATGTTGTCACTTCTCCCTCCTCTTGCCCGGTTCATCAATGAAGGTCAGTCGGTAGCTGTTGTGGGGGTTTTGCTGAGTCCTATTTACCTTTTTACGGGTAAATGGGTTGACAACAGGGTAGGCCGTGGCTAGGTAGCCTAGCCAGGTACGTTACCTTTGTGTTCCGGCGGGGTCTGTTGAACGGTGTCCTCATCTGGGAGCCGATGCGTGAGCTCGGCGGTGTAGCAGTAGAGCTATACTACTGCAGGATGGGACTTAACGGCGGGTTATGGCTCAGCTGGCTAGTTCCTATCCACATTGGCGTCGGGTAGTGGGGCTATGGGTCCAGCCGACATTGTAAACATGTTGCATGTTTGTGTGCAGGCGGTTGTTGATCTGGGTTCCACCTCGCCTCACGCTAGGCTGTAGTAGTGTAGTGGGCTACTGTTTTGTTCTGTCACTCTGCTATGAGAAGGTCTGTCTATGCTACAGCTTTCTCTCCTCTCAACCATTCATGCTGACGGTCAATCGGTGTCTATTGGGGGAGTATGCGGGGGGGGCTTTGTTTACCTTTTTTGGTAAATGGGCTAAGCTAGGGCTGGTGTGCTGTTGTGAATATTTTGAATGAAGGCGGGACTAGTTCGCTCTGGTCCGCCTCCCCTTAACGTGTGTATATGGGCTTGCTCATTCTACAGTATTGTGTGGTTTAGTTCTTTTATTCATTTAACCCTTTCATGGTGCACACCACAGTGGAGGTTAGGTTGCTGTTTGCAACCACCAATGGTGCTCCGTGTTAACATCAGTCCTTTGCTTTTGACATATTGAAACAGTGCCCCGCCCGGCCGACGCCATGGGTGGGTCGGCCTGGCGAGTGGCTGGTGGGCTGCTAAAGCCTGTACCGCCACGGTATGGAATTGGCAGCGATTAGAACTGTGTTCGAATTGCTGTTTTTTCTATCAAAAAAATTGTGTCTGGTGGCGGGGCCTTGAGGACCAGCCGACGTCGACACATCGCGCGAGGTTGTTGACGTTATTAGCTTTGACCTAGCCGCAAGCTATAACCGCTCAGGGTTCCCCTTTCCGCATTTTTTCCGCAGATTTTGGTCTTCTGCTGGAGCGCGGGCGGTATTGTCCTAGGCCCCACACTGCCTCACACCGCGCAGCCAGAAGAAGAGAGAGCACGGCCTCGTCAGCGGCGATGACGAGGCCCTCGACAGGCGGCCATGTTTTCCCCCGCCAGAGGTATCCTGGGCGTTGATTCGACAGGTGTCCACAAGGCCGACAGCCTTGGCGGCTGAGGGATCGACCATGTTGGATGGGTTCGGCTTGAACAACAAGCCGTCACCGTCCTGCCGCGAGCAGCCCGCTCTCCGATCACTCCCTTCCCCAACACCAGCGGAAAAAGTGGGCTCTGATTGTTTCCTTTGGCTGCGGGCCGCGTGCCTTCGTTGAAACGCGGGCGGCCCCACTTTTCGCTTCTCATGGGGACAGGAGCTGACACCCAGTTGATGGCTGAGCCTGGGTCTGTCCGTGAGAATGTTGTGCTGTCAAGCGGCTCCCACACCATAAGCTGTGTTGGTTGAGCCTGGTGTTACGTCTGTCAACTATAAGTGTTGTCAGCAGGGGGGCTCGAAACCTTTTGAGGCACACAGTGCGGGCTTCCCCGGCCTCGCCTTCGCCAGGCCAGGTATCATGTTAGTGCCTCCCACTCCTGAAAGATTGGCAGTGGTCTCGCAGGCACGCGTGATTTGGGTGGTAGTAATATCACTGCAGGGCTACGGTGTGTAGGAACCCATGGGGTCCTTACACCTTGCATGTCCGGCTGCAGAACAACTCCTCAGCATGTTCTGGAGGGGTGTTCAGTGGGGGGGCTTTTTTCACATAGAAAGCCCTCCGTATCAAACCGGCCCTTTCTGTCGGGGTCCCCCCTTGGGTGCGATTGCCTCATGGGTGGTGTCAGGGTCAGATGTCCCGACACGGAACGCTCTGCTCGCACGGTTCCAGGGTTGGCTACGCACAGCGGGTGGGACCGGGCCAACTATCTACAGTTCCTGGCGGACCTGCGCCACATGGCGGCGGGTGCGTTGGGAGTGTCATCACATATGACTACGGCAGTACCATATGTCGAGGTGGATGGAGAGAACGCTGAGGTGGGGACTTGTGTTTACACAACCCCACCCGTTTTCGGGTTTGGTACAGACCCTATTGTCAGGGTCTCCAGCAGTGACAGCTCTGGTCAACGAGATCCAATCTCTGTGGACAAAGCAAGCCATCGTCGTGGCGTTCTCCTCCCGGTGTTCTCTGGTGCCTGAGAAATCGGGAGGGGGGGGGGTGTCAGACCCAGGCTGGACCTGTCCCATGGGAAGGTTCAGCATTTTTTGGATCGTCTCCTACCTGTTGAACACTGTCAGGTGGGGGTCTGGTTCTCCTCCATAGACCTGTAGGATGCGTATGCGCATCTCCGATCTTCCATCCTAGGGCTTACCTACGCTTCCTTTGCAGGGTTAGCGTATGAGTACCAGAGGCTGCCGTTCGGTTTTCTCTGGATCCCCACATCTTCACCAAGTGCGTGGAGGCCGCACTGGGGCCTCTGCGTCGTCAGGGGTTACGGAGTGTATTCTGCCCTGACGACGTTCTGGTCCTTCGCGGTCAAGGTGGATCGTCAGGTCTCGTACCAGGCAGGTCCCTACCAGCCTGGAGTTTGCTATAGACTGGAAGTAGAGTACTCCTCTTCCCAGTCAACGGTTGGAGGGCTATGGGCATCCCTCTCAGAGCGTGTTGTCAACACGCTCGGGAGGTTCCGTCCTAGGACGGTTACGGCGCTGTCTCACGTCACGTTTTTTACCGACGCCTCCCTAGCTGGTGACGCGTTGGGCCAACGCAGTAGGGGGCAGCTGGCAAACCATGCTGCCCGGTCTGCGCTACGTTCAATGTGTTGGTATTGAAAGCGGTCCTTCTGGTCCTCAAACGGTGTTGATCACGACGGACAATACGACGTCAGTGTCGTATATCGACAGACAGGGAGGAGTGCGCTCCCCCCGTCTGCACCAGGCAGCGGGCGGCTGGCTATGGGCGTCCTCCATCTGCGCGGCCTGAGGGCTCCCCACATCCCCGGCAGGGAGAATGTGCGTACAGGTGTACTGTCGCGGGGCGGTCCTCATCCTGACGGGTGGGGATTACGTCCGGACATAGCCAGGCAGGTCTGGGACCGATGCCGTGCCGCCTGGGATTCTTCCCCATACATCTGTTAGGTCAGTTGTTGGGACGGGTACGTTGAGGGGCGCAGGTTCTTGATCCTGATGGTGTTACCATCCGGAATGCGCATGCTCCCTCCACTGTCGCGCTTTACGCGGGCAGATGACGTATGTTCCAAGTGTGGTGGAAGGCGGGGGGCCGGGACCCAGTCTCCTGCCCCCTGGATGCTGTCCTTAGTTACCTCCAGTCTCTCCTTGATAGACTGTCGGCTTCGACGGTGAGGGTATATGCAGCGGCTATATCCTCCTATCATGAGGGATTTGAGGGGATGTCTTGTTCAGCCACCCTCTTGTGAAGCGTTTCCTGCTTGGCGCTCGATGCGTTAAGCCGGTGCAACGCTCCTTGGCTCCGACTTGGGATCTTCAATTGGTCCTCGGTCGGTTGTCCTTGGCCCCGTTTGAGCCGCTCGAGCAGGCGCCGTTGGAACAGCTGTCGTTCAAGACCGCGTTCTTGCTGGCCGTCACCTCCGCTGAACGCGTGGGTGTGCTTTGTGCTCTCTCGGTAGGTCCAGAGTGCCTGTCTTTCGTCCGATTGCGGTGCCACTCTGCGGCCTAATCCTGCCTTCGTGCCTGTAAATAGTTCTTCCGCTCCAGGGATATTGTGGTTCAGGCGTTTCATCCGCCTCCTCACGCTAGTGAGTTAGATGCGGGCCTTCACCTGTCATGTCCAGTCCGTGCTTTGGGAATTACCTCAGCCGTACTCAGGACCTCGGGGTCACCGTTCAGCTTTTTGTCTGTCACGGTGGTTCTCATGCCGGTAAGGCACTATCGAACAACGCCTGTCCCATTGGTTGTGCGAGGGCATTGCCCTCTGCTACACGTTGGCTGGGCAGGATCCCCCTGGGGGCGTCAGTGCGCACTCCACTCATGGGGTGGCTGCCTCTGCCGCTCTCCTGGGTGGGGCTTCGGTGGAGGTTCATGGTCCTCCCCGGGCCCCTTTGTAAGGTTTTACCTCATGGACATGACCGGGGGTTCTGTTTCCCAGGCGGTTCTGGGGTCTGTGGCCTTTCCTGCTTCCCGTCCTTTGGTAGGGTAGCAGGAGTGTGTGGGTATGGGCCACAGTGTGTTAGGTCACACGTGGTTCCGCCTGTGCTGTGTGTTCAAGGGGTTCTAGTTCCCTATTGCTCGCACTCAGGTGGAGTTGACTGCGCCCCCCCTTCATTAGGAAGGATGGGGTGACAGGGCTCCCCGAACCCCTTGATGTGGGCTTACAGGTCCTCAGGGGGTACATCTGTCGGGTCTCGCGTCCGCTTTAACCCATATCTCAATAGGCTTAAGAGCGGGACGCGATAAGCCAGATACGAAATATAACGATAGGTTATGTATATAACCTAGTTATATGAGCATTGGCTGAGCGTCCCGCTCTTAAGCGGCCCTGAGTTCCCTTTTGAGGGATCTTTTACTGGAACGGGATTTTGGCGAGGAAGGGTGTGTTGGTGACCATGGCCATGGTCTTATAGGCTACACCTCCATAGAGGCGGGACCCGGTCAGGTGTGGGTGTACAAGTTGTTTTCGTGGTGGAGTACAGTAGGTACAGGAGATAAGGGGTATCTCAATAGGCTTAAGAGCGGGACGCTCAGCCAATACTCATATAATTAGGTTATATACATAACCTATCGTTAATAAACTACCCTCCCACTCAGGGCATTTTGAGGGAGAACACATCCTAGCCTACTACAAAAACCTAGGGGTCTGCAAAGACGACTTCAAACTTGAAATGGTAACAACAGTTGAGGTACTCAAAAAACTGTGCGCCCTCCAACCTAACAAGGCCACTGGCCATGACAATATCCCCTCCAAATTCCTCAGAGACTCAGCAGCCGCCATCACCCCAGTCATCACACACATAATAAACCTCTCCATAAAACAGGGACACGTCCCCAAAGACTTCAAAATTGTGAGAGTGACCCCCCTGCACAAAAAGGCAGCAAATTAGACCCAGGCAACTACCGCCCTGTTTCTATCCTCACCTCTATCTCCAAAGTCATGGAAAAAATTGTCTACAAACTGGTCGAAATGTACCTCGCAGAAAAAAATCTAATCTACGAATTCCAATCTGGCTTCAGAACATCCCACTCCACTGACACATGCCTTCTCTATTTGAACGACCACATCAAACAAGAGGTGGACGCGGGCAAATACTGCGGCATGGTCATGCTGGACCTCCAAAAGGCTTTCGACACTGTCAGTCACTCCATTCTGACTGACAAGCTAAGAGCAATTGGTTTTGATAGGTTATCAATGAGCTGGATGCAATCCTACCTGGAGGGGAGAGAACAGATGGTGAAGGTAAATGGTACACTATCCCCCCCCCTCCCAGTGAGCTGTGGTGTTCCACAAGGAAGCATACTAGGACCGTTACTGTTCCTAATTTATGCAAATGACATGTCATCAGCTTGTGACTGCAACTTGTTCCTGTTCGCGGATGACTCAGCCCTGCTGGTCTCTGACAGGAACAAGTTGCAGGTTGAAAAAGCCCTTAGCTCTGAACTCAGCAGAATCTGCACCTGGCTCGCTGATAACAAACTATCATTACACCTGGGTAAAACAGAGTCCATTCTCTTCGGATCAAATAACAAACTCAGCAAGACAAACGGCTTCTCTGTTACAGTGGGTGACAATATTGTCACAAGGAAAGAGGCAATTACATACCTGGGCCCTCATTTATCAAGTTTTCTTAGAAAATGTTCTATTTCCACACGTAAGCACAGAATTTAGAATGTGTGCACGCACAAAAAAAACGGGATTTATCACACGTGCGTACACAGGTCCTACGCACACCTGTCATGATAAATATCACCTTGGTCCTACGCTGAGGCTCGTGCACACTTTCACGTATTTGCATACCAAAACCGCCCCGATTAACCATATACGGTAATGGAACACCCCCATGAAATGTGGAAAAATGGACTAAGCCGAGGGAAGCGTGTTATGGAGAAATATGTGACAGGCTGACAGACATGTACACGTATGGTGATGTCGGATATGATATCTATTAACCATTGCTGCCTGGGCAGCGCAAACACTAATAAAGACCGTGCTGGAATATGACTGCCTTTTTCCGTTTTGTTCGATTAATACCCAGGGATTAAAGTTCTCCTCAATTTGATTCCAAATCGCCACGGATTTTCCGTCAATTTTCTACCTGCTGCATATGATTTCTAGAGGCATACAATCTATTTTGATGTCAGTATTGGGTAGCGGTAGCCTATATAAACAATAATACGAGAGCATATACAAGAACAATGAATCTCACTGCCATGTATGATGTAGCCTATACGCAAAGTAGCCTGCCTATGTGATCAATACAAACATGAACTTGAATTCCATCATGTTTGTGTGCGGGAGCTCACAAGGCTGTTGTCACAATGGATGGTACAGTAATAACAGTCTACAATATCACGATGGACCATGCCATGTAGCCTATGTTCTATTATGACATGATCTGTGACGACAAATGTTCTAGAATGTTTTATTATGACATCATACTCTGACAGCATGCCTATGTGATCAATAAAAACGCGAACTTGAATCCCATCATCATATTTACATAGTCTGTCCACTATGTTTATTACTTTGTTACCCCCCCCCCCATCTATGTAAAGCGACCTTGCATGGGTCTCTTGAAAGGCGCTATATAAAATTAAGCTATTATTATTGTTGTTGTTATTATTATTATCATGTCTGTGTGCGGAGCTCAGTGAAGTTTCAACGGAGCGAGGTAATCTATTCTAACCAACAAATTGAAGTAGAAAGCATTCCGTTGTGGCCAATCTTATTTGGAAACATGACACAAAATAATAGTATGTCGCTTTTTATTTGAAACAATATTTAATGGCGTTTGGAGGTGGGTGTTCTGCGTCTGCCCCCCGTGCCAAACAAGCAAGCCAACCTCTTGTTCCCGCATGAGCCCGTTATAATTACACTACTGTCGCTATTTTACAATGAACTATAATGAATTACGGTTCATACAGAACAGCACCAGTGTCGGGAGTAATGCACGAAAGCTTATTTCCGCGTTGAAACTAATGCATGAACTGAGGAGCTCATATGCCGTCCGTCTGCAGTAACGATCTTCTACCACGGGGCGTCAGCTAAGCATGCTCCGAGCTGTGAGTAAATATAAGCACAAAGTCAAGTTCACATTCAAATTGATAAATCCCACACTTTGCTTAGAAATGGTTGTACGTACGGGTTAAGCACATATCTGTGCGTACGCAACTTTGATAAATGAGGGCCCTGGGTTCCATCCTAGAGGCAAATCTTTCCTGTGACAAGATGGCAACCAATGTAATAAAAAAAAGTCAACCAACGAACAAGATTCTTGTACCGGATCTCCTCTCTGGTAAACGATAGGTTATGTATTTAACCTAGTTATATGAGTACTGGCTGAGCGTCTCGCTCTTTCGCCTATCGAGATATACCTCATCTCCAGTACCTACTGTACTACATGAACGAAAACAAAACACCCTTGCACTTGACCAGGCCCCGCCCCAGTGACCTCCCTATAAGTCACCAGGCGTGGTCACACTCGCCCTTCCTCTGGAAGAGTTTTCCATCAGAAACCCCCCCCCAAGGGACCTCAGGGCGCGCTAAAGAGCGAGACGCTCAGCCAGTACTCATATAACTAGGTTATATACATAACCTATCGTTATATAGTCGTACTGGCGAATCGCGTCTCACTCTTTCGCCTATCGAGATATGGGGACAGAGCAGACGCGAGGACCGACAAATGTACCCCCTGAGGACCCGCAAGCCCCACACCAGGGGGGAGGGGAGTCCCGTCACCCCCTTTTCCTAGCGAAGAGGGGACGGCAGTCAACTCCACCCAAGTGTGAAAAGAGGGAACTAGAAACCTCTAACGCACAGCACAGGCGGGACCACGTGTGACACAACACCTTGTGGCACACACCCACACAGCCCTGCTAACCCACCGAAAGGCGGGAAGCAGGGGAGGTTCCAGACCTCAGAACCGCCTGGGAGACAGAACCCCCAGTCATGTCCATGAGGTAAAACCTAACGAAGGGACCCGGGGAGGACCATGAGGCCGCAGCACAGATGTCCTCCACCGAGGCCCCTCCTAACAGGGCGGCAGAGGCCGCCACCCCACGAGTGGAGTGCGCCCTGACACCCCCAGGGGGGGCCAGCCCAGCCAACGCGTAGCAAAGGGCAATGCCCTCGCACAATCAATGGGACAGGCGCTGTTTCGACAGTGCCTTACCAGCGCGAGAGCCACCGTAACAGACAAAGAGGTGATCGGTAGCCCTGAGGTCCTGAGTCCGGCTGAGGTAAACCCCCAAAGCCTGGACCGGACACGACAGGTGAAGGCTCGCCTCTAACTCATCAGCGTGAGGAGGCGGATGAAATGCCTGAACCACAATATCCCTGGAGCGAAAAGAGCTCCGGATATTTTTTGGCACGAAGACTGGATTAGGCCTCATAGTTGCACCGCTATTGACACTAGGGATGTCCCGATCCGATCACGTGATCGGGATCGGGGCCGATCACGTGATTTTCCGAAGATCGGGATCGACAAAAGAAAATAAAAAATCTGCCATTTTTTTTTTTTTTTTAACTTTTTTTTTTATTCAACAAACATGAACATGTTCACGTCTTAAACTCATACTGAGGCCTTAGTTTTGGTTTTAAATTGCATATCATCATTCATTTATTTATTGTCACACAGAGAAGAAAACAAACCAATAGTATCCAGCTGCAGAACGGCAGACCAGCCAAACTTTCAGACCCAAATTAAATCTTTAATTTGAAATTTTTTTAATCCCAATTTCTCACATTACATTCACCCTGAATGTTGACGTTATCCAGGTGAAAAGTTAACTTCATTCAAGCGAGGCATTGCAATCCTTGACATAAATCATTTGATGTATAATTAAATCAAAGGAAATGCGTTTGGGTCTGAGAGTGTGGCTGGTCTGCCGTTCTGCAGCTGGATACTATTGGTTTGTTTTGGCAAAATTCTTCTGCTCTGTGTGACAATAAATAAATGATATGCAATTTAAAACCATAACTAAGGCCTCAGTATGAGTTTAAGACGTGAACATGGTCATGTTTGTTGAATAAAAAAAGAAAAAAAGAAAAAGAATTATCGGATCGGGAAAGATCGGTATCGGTAGATACTCAAAATCACATGATCGGCATCGGATCGGGAGCAAAAAACCTGATCGGGACATCCCTAATTGACACGAATAGACAAGCACTCAGGCCGCACCGAGAGAGCACAGAGCTCACCCACGCGCTTAGCGGAGGTGATGGCCAGCAGGAACGCAGTCTTGAAAGACAGCTGTTCCAAAGGTCCCTGCTCAAGAGGCTCAAACGGGGCCTCGGACAACCGACCGAGGACCAATTAAAGGTCCCAACTCGGAGACAGAGAACGTTTCACCGGCTTAAGGCGCAGAGCGCCAAGCAGGAAACGCTTCACAAGAGGGTGGCTGAACAACGTAACACCCTCAAACCCCTCATGATAAGAGGATATAGCCGCAGCATATACCCTCACCGTCGAAGGAAGGTAAGGACAGCGTCCAGGGGGCAGGACACCGGGTCCCAGCCCCCCACCTCAAGTTCAAGTTTCAAGTTTCTTTAATAGTTGTCATACAGAAGTACAGAATACTTTCATACAAAATGCTTCTTACTGTTACGCTCCAGAGACTGTGCTAGACAAGATAGTATCAAATAACATAGTATAGCATGTAATTTAGAAGTAGAAAATGAGGTCACAGTGTTCAGTATAGACATATGTACAATGTTCGATGCAGAATAGACGTAACTGAGTTACCATATAATATACAATACTATGCAGTGTACTAATGTACAGTACTATATAGTGCAAAGCAGAAATGGGATGAGGTACAATTTAGGTACAATTTACAGTAAGGTGTACGAGTTGTAGTGCAATCCTTCATCAATAAATATAAAGTGTGGGGAGTGGGTGCTACAGTGTGTTTGTTTAAAGTGAGTGTGTGCTATAAAGTGTGTGGAGTGGGTGCTACAGTGTGTTTGTTTAAAGTGAGTGTGTGCGTGTGGATGTGTGTGCTATGTGCGTTTGATGGTTGTTGTTGTGTAGTGTTCATTGTTCGTTTAGCAGCCTGATGGCCTGGGGATAGAAGCTTCTTCTGAGTCTTTCTGTGCTCGCCTTGAGACTCCGGTATCGCTTGCCTGACCGCAGCAGTTCAAAGAGGCAGTTGTTCGGGTGACTGGAGTCTTTAATGATTCTCTTAGCCTTGCCCCTGCAACGCTTGTTGTAAATGTTCTGGAGGGTGGGGAGCCCCCCTCCAATTGTGCGTTCGGCTGAACGTGTCACTCTTTGTAGTCTGCTTCGGTCTTGTGCAGTGCTATTCCCAAACCAGGAGGTGATGTTGCCAGTCAGGATGCTCTCTATTGTACATGAGTAGAAGTTCTTAAGGATCTTCTGACTGACTTGGAACTTCCTTAGGCGCCTGAGGAAGTAGAGGCGTTGTCGTGCCTTCTTCACAACACTGTCAATGTGTGTGGTCCATGTCAAGTCCTCGGATATGTAGGCTCCGAGGTACTTAAAGCTGTTGACTCTCTCAACCGGTGCCCCGTCGATGCTGAGGGGGCTGTAGTCCTTGACCCCCGACCTCCTGAAGTCCACAATCATCTCCTTTGTTTTGCTGACGTTCAGGGAGAGGCTGTTTTCCTGGCACCATCCCGCCAGGACCTTGACCTCTTCCAGGTAGGCCCTCTCGTCGTTGGCAGAGATCAGGCCCACCACCACTGTGTCGTCAGCAAATTTGATGATTGTATTGCTACTCCGCTGAGCCACACAGTCGTGTGTGTACAGGGAGTAGAGGAGGGGACTCAGAACACAGCCCTGGGGGGCCCCTATGTTGAGGGTGATGGATGAGGAGGTGCAGTTGCCTGCTCTCACCACCTGGGGTCTGCCCGTCAGGAAGTCTTGGAAAATACGCCACCTACCCGCGTAAACCGCGATAGTCGAGGGAGCATGCGCAATCCGGATGGTGTTGACCACAGAAGGGTCCATCCTCTCAAGACTCACCCTCTCACCAGCCAAACCATCAGCGGCTGGCCCAGCACAGGGACTGCCACAGAGACCCGTGCGCTTGAGAGAGGGCCTGTGATGACCAAGGAACAGGCCACGGCGGAGCTACCAAGAGCTGGATCAGGACCGGGAACCACACAGCTGCGCCCCGGTCCGGCGCAATCAGGATCAAGGTCCTGCGCTCCTCAACATACCCACTCCAACAACTGACCTAACAGATGTATGGGGGGAAAGAATCCCAGACGGCCACGGCATCGGTCCCAGACCTGCCCGACTATGTCCGGACGTAATCCCCACTCGTCAGGGTGAGGACCGCCCCGCGCCATCACACCTGTACCCACATTCACCCTGCCGGGGATGTGGAGAGCCCTCAGGCTGCACAGATGGAGAACGCCCATAGTCAGCCGACCGCCGCCCGGTGCAGACGGGGGGAGCGTACTCCTCCCTGTCTCTCGATATACGACGCTGACGTCGTATTGTCCGTCCTGATCAAAACACCGTTTGAGGACCAGAAGGACCGCCTTCAATACCAACACATTGAACGTAGCGCAGACCGGGCAGCATTGTCTTGCCAGCTGCCCCCTACTGCGTTGGCCCGACGCGTCCCCAGTGAGGGAGGCGTCGGTGAAAACCGTGACGTGTGACAGCCTACTGCCCATGGGGATCCCCCTGGTGAGGACCCCAGGCCCTCCCCAGAGGGCGAGGTCCCCCAGTACTGACATGGGAACCTTAGCCGCTTTCACTTGCCTCTCACCGGGTCTATTTCCATAATGGAAAAAACCACCTCCGTATCCTCCTCATGAGGCGAAGAGGAGGCCAAGAGGGACCACGGAATGAGCAGATGCCATCATACCGAGCAGGCGTATCACGGACAGCGCCGTAACCGTGCTAGGACGGAACCTCCCAGCGTGTCAATAACATGCTCTGAGAGGAATGCCCATAGCACTCCACCCGTTGACTGGGAAGAGGAGTACTCTACTTCCAGTCTACAGCAAACCCCAGGCTGGTGAGGAATTCCACCACCTGCCTGGTATGAGACCCGACGATCCACCTTGACCGCCAAGGACCAGAACGTCGTCAGGGCAGAATACACTTCGTAACCCCTGACGACGCAGAGGCCCCAGTGTGGCCTCCACGCACTTGGTGAAGATGCGGGGAGCCCGAACGGCAGCCTCTGGTACTCATACGCTAAACCTTGCAAAGGAAGTGTAGGTAAGCCCTAGGATGGAAGATCGGGGATGCGAATACGCATCCTACAGGTCTATGGAGGAGAACCAGGCCCCCACCTGACAGTGTTCAACAGGTTACCAGTGTTCAACAGGTAGGAGACGGTCCAAAATGCTGAACCTTCCCATCGGACAGGTCCAGCATGGGTCTGACACCCCCCCCCCCTCCCGATTTCTTGGGCACCAGAGAATACCGGGAGGAAAACGCCACGACGATGGCGTGCTTCGCCCACAGAGATTGGATCTCGTTGACCAGAGCTGTCACTGCTGCCGACCCTGACAACAGGGTCTGCACCAAACCTGAAAACGGAGGGTGGGGTTGTGCGAACTGCAAGACAAGCCCCTGCCTCAACGTTCTCTCCATCCACCTCGACATATGGTACTGCTCAAGTTCAAGTTTCAAGTTTCTTTAATAGTTGTCATACAGAAGTACAGAATACTTTCATACAAAATGCTTCTTACTGTTACGCTCCAGAGACTGTGCTAGACAAGATAGTATCAAATAACATAGTATAGCATGTAATTTAGAAGTAGAAAATGAGGTCACAGTGTTCAGTATAGACATATGTACAATGTTCGATGCAGAATAGACGTAACTGAGTTACCATATAATATACAATACTATGCAGTGTACTAATGTACAATACTATATAGTGCAAAGCAGAAATGGGATGAGGTACAATTTAGGTACAATTTACAGTAAGGTGTACGAGTTGTAGTGCAATCCTTCATCAATAAATATAAAGTGTGGGGAGTGGGTGCTACAGTGTGTTTGTTTAAAGTGAGTGTGTGCTATAAAGTGTGTGGAGTGGGTGCTACAGTGTGTTTGTTTAAAGTGAGTGTGTGCATGTGGATGTGTGTGCTATGTGCGTTTGATGGTTGTTGTTGTGTAGTGTTCATTGTTCGTTTAGCAGCCTGATGGCCTGGGGATAGAAGCTTCTTCTGAGTCTTTCTGTGCTCGCCTTGAGACTCCGGTATCGCTTGCCTGACCACAGCAGTTCAAAGAGGCAGTTGTTCGGGTGACTGGAGTCTTTAATGATTCTCTTAGCCTTGCCCCTGCACCGCTTGTTGTAAATGTTCTGGAGGGTGGGGAGCCCCCCTCCAATTGTGCGTTCGGCTGAACGTGTCACTCTTTGTAGTCTGCTTCGGTCTTGTGCAGTGCTATTCCCAAACCAGGAGGTGATGTTGCCAGTCAGGATGCTCTCTATTGTACATGAGTAGAAGTTCTTAAGGATCTTCTGACTGACTTGGAACTTCCTTAGGCGCCTGAGGAAGTAGAGGCGTTGTCGTGCCTTCTTCACAACACTGTCAATGTGTGTGGTCCATGTCAAGTCCTCGGATATGTAGGCTCCAAGGTACTTAAAGCTGTTGACTCTCTCAACCGGTGCCCCGTCGATGCTGAGGGGGCTGTAGTCCTTGACCCCAGACCTCCTGAAGTCCACAATCATCTCCTTTGTTTTGCTGACGTTCAGGGAGAGGCTGTTTTCCTGGCACCATCCCGCCAGGACCTTGACCTCTTCCAGGTAGGCCCTCTCGTCGTTGGCAGAGATCAGGCCCACCACCACTGTGTCGTCAGCAAATTTGATGATTGTATTGCTACTCCGCTGAGCCACACAGTCGTGTGTGTACAGGGAGTAGAGGAGGGGACTCAGAACACAGCCCTGGGGGGCCCCTATGTTGAGGGTGATGGATGAGGAGGTGCAGTTGCCTGCTCTCACCACCTGGGGTCTGCCCGTCAGGAAGTCCAAGACCCACTGGCAGAGGTCATAGTTCAAGCCCAGGTCCCTGAGCTTGGCTATGAGTATGGAGGGGACTATGGTATTGAATGCCGAGCTGTAGTCGATGAATAGCATTCTCACATAGTTCCCCTTCCTCTTGTCCAGGTGTGATGCTGCTGTGTGCAGCACATGGGCTATGGCGTCCTCTGTGGACCTGTTGGGGCGGTATGCAAATTGCAGGGGGTCCATGTTGATGGGGAGGGAGGAGCAGATGTAGCCCTTTACTAGCTTCTCAAAGCACTTCATGGCTATGGAGGTGAGAGCTACAGGGCGGTAGTCGTTGAAGCAAGCAGGCTTGGATTTTTTGGGTACAGGGATAATAGTGGACTTCTTCAGGCAGGTGGGGATGACGGCCTGTTCTAAGGACAGGTTAAATATGTCAGTGAATACCGGGGCCAGTTGGTCGGCACAGACTTTTAGGACGCGGCCGGGGATGCCGTCCGGTCCTGCTGCCTTCCTGATATTCACTTTTTTAAAGGTCCGCCTCACCTCATGCTCTGTTACCCTGAACACTTGAGTCTCCATCAGCAGCAGACCCCCCCCCCCCATTGCCATGGCTTGTGGGCTGGTGTTGTTATTACCAGCATCAAACCTTGCATAGAAGGTATTGAGGTAATTTGCTAAGGAGATGTCACTGTTCAGTTTGAGGGAGGCGCCTTTGTAGTCTGTCATCGTTTTGAGCCCCTGCCACATAGCTCTAGAGTCAGCCTGTTCAAACTGGAGTTCAATTTTATCCCTGTAGCGCCATTTGGCCTCTGTCACTGTCCTCCTTACGTTGTATCGCGCCACCTTGTGGTCATTCATGTTGCCTGCCACTAGGCCGTCGTTGTATGCTTTGGTGTGCGCTCTCAGAGCTTCACGGACGGATTTGTCTACCCAGGGTTTTTGATTTGGGTAAACTCTCATTGTGGTAGTGGGGATTGTTTCTTCCACCAAAGTACGAACATAGTCCAGCACTGTCTCCGTGTAGACATTAATGTTATCTGTGTCGCGGAACACACCCCAGTCTGTGCAGTCAAACGCAGCCTGGAGCGTCTCCTCTGACGTCAAATCCCATTTCTGCACCTCTCGCAAGACTACAGGAGTGCTCTTGATTCTCTGTTTGTACTTTGGTGAAAGGAAAATGGCCGCGTGATCCGACTTACCAAAGCCACTAGCAGAATGAGCCTTGTAGCCACCCTTGAATTGCGTGTAACAGTGATATAGGATGTTACCGCCTCTGGTGTTACAAGTCACATGCTGATAGAAGTCAGGTAAAACCTTTCTCAGATTGGCGCTATTGAAATCACCCACTACTATAATGGCGGCGTTAACGTTCGCCGCTTGGATTCTATTTACCTCGTCGTGGAGTCTGGAGAGCGCGACACTATTGCTGGCTTGCGGTGGAATATACACTCCGACCAGGACGATCGCCGTTAACTCCCTTGGGAGGAAGAAAGGACGACACTTGATGGTTATATATTCCAGGTCTGGGCAGCAGTGGTTCGATAATTCACGTTAGCTGGATCGCTCCAATTGTTGTTAAACATGAAGGCGATACCTCCTCCACGCTGTTTGCCGGACTCTGCTGATCTGTCCTTGCGGTGGATGAAGAAGTGATCGGCCGGTTGTATGGCGTGATCTGGGGTTTCTGGCGACAGCCACGTTTCAATGAAGCAGAGAACATTGCAGTCTCTAACGTCTCTCTGGAATTGAATCCTTGCTCGGATGTCGTCCAGTTTATTGTCAATTGATTGTACATTGGCTAGCAATATACTGGGTAGTGGCGTTCGGTGTCGTCTGGTTCTCAGTCTGTTACGGATCCCAGCTCTCTTCCCACGCCGTCTGGTGGTTCCTTTGTTCCTTGGGTCAATACCTGGTCCTGGTGTTCTCAGGATCTCAACAGGCCATTGCTGCGGTTCAGAAAGCTGATCCAGGGAGTAATCCAATCGGTAAGTTTCCCGTAATCCGATGTCTATAAGTGACTGACGGTCATACACATTAAATGCACCTACTGTTGGTACAGACAAAACTCTTAAAACTATAAATATTAACAAAAGTAAGCACAATCTCGACGGAGCGTACAGACAGGCGGCCGGGCATAGCGGCGCCATCTTTCCAAAAACAATGTGATGATACTCCCATTTGGCGCTGGTCCGCAAGGAACTGTAGATAGGCAGCCCGGTCCCTCCCGCTGTGTGTAGCCAACTCTGAACCCGCCAACCGTGCGGGCATGGCGTTCCGTGGAATCGGGACAACGGTCCCTGATACAACCCACGAGGCAATCGCACCCAAGGGGGGACCCCGACAGAAAGGGCCAGTTTGATACGGGAGAAGCTGACATCATACCAGGTGACAAAAGCTCCCCCACTGAACACCCCTCCAGAACATGCTGAGGAGTTGTTCTGCAGCTAGACATGCAAGGTGTGTGGTCCCCATGGGTTCCCACACACCGTAGCCCTGCAGTGATATTACTATCACCCAAATCACGCACGCCTGCCAGACCACTGCCGATCTTGCGGGAGTGGGATGCACCAACGTGACACCCAGCCTGGCGAAGACGAGGTCGGGGAAGCCCGCACTGTTTGCCTCCAAAAGGTCTCGAGCCCCCCTGCTGACAACACTTGTAGTTGACAGACGTAACACCAGGCTCAACCAAACACAGCTTATGGTGTGGGAGCCACTTGACAGCACAACATTCTCATGGACAGACCCAGGCTCAGCCATCAACTGGGTGTCAGCCCCTGTCCCCATGAGAAGCGAAACGTGGGGCCGCATGCGCTTCATTGAGGCCCGCAGCCCGCAGCCAAAGGAAAACAAATCAGAGCCCCTTTTCCGCTGGTGTTGGGGGAGGGAGTGATCGGAGAGCGGGCTGCACACGGCAGGACGGCGACGGTTTCTCAGGCCGTGCTCATCCAAAGTGGCCGATCCCTCGGCCGCCAAGGCTGTCGGCCTTGTGGACACCTGTTGACTTAACGCCCAGGGTACCTCCGGCGGGGGAAACATGGCCGCCGGTTGAGGGCCTCGCCACAGCCACTAGCGAGGCCGTGCTCTCACCTCTGGCTGTGCGGCGTGAGGCGGTGTGGGGCCTAGGTCCAATACCGCCCGCACTCCAGCGGAAGACCAAAGATCCTCTGCAGAGAGGGGAGCCCTGAGGAGGGAAACATTATTTTTAACTTCTCACCCCCTCAAAGGGAGACCAATCCAACCAAGATGTCTGTAAACAAGCGTTGACAGCATCCTAGCCCTCCCTGCGATTATAGCTTGCGGCTAGGTCAAAGCTAATAACGTCAACAACCTCGCGCGATGTTTTGACGTCGGCTGGCCCTCATGGCCCCGCCACCAGACACCATTTTTGACAGAAAAAACAGCAATGCGAACAAAGTTACTAACCGCTGCTAATTCTATACCGTGGCGGTACAGGCTTAACAGCCCACCAGCCATCCGCCGGGCCGACCCACCTCATGGCGTCGGCCGGGCGGGGCACTGTTTCAACATGCCAGAGGCAAAGGACTGATGCCACCTGCTTCATAAATACGGAGCACCAGTGGTGGTTGCAACCAGCAACCTCCACTGTGGTGTGCACCCATGAAGGGGTTAATGAATAAATGAACTAAAAACACCACCAATACACTGTAGAATGGGCTAGCCCATACACACAACGTTAAGGGGATGCGGACCAGAGAAAACCAGTCCCGCATACCATTCATAATATTCACAAAAAGCACACCAGCCCTAGACCTCAGCCCATTCACCCATGAAAAAGGTAAACAAATCCCAGCAATACTCCCAACAGTAGACACCGATTGACCGTCAGCATGAATGGTTAAGAGGAGGGAAGACCTTTTAAAAAGACATCAAAATAGAAACAGTAACCCAGCAAATAGCATAGCGTTAGCCGTGTGCTCCAGGTTAACCGGGAAAACAACAACGTTTACCCAGATATCCTGCCCCTTGCGCCAATACACAACTCTGTTGTCTCCCGGGACAACCCGAGCAGCATCACCAACACCAGCATTGTTATGCCTAGTGGCGCAGATCCTACCTGGACGCGAGGTAGCCCGATAGCTACACATCGCGTGACGTCCCTCTGTCTGCTGTCAACAAGACGAGGAAACCCCAGTACAGGCCCGACGCGGAGATGCATCGAAATGCATCCAGCTGCAGGACCGCAGAACCCATACGAGCGCCGTTGGAACATGCTGAGAAGATTCCAGGGGCTGGCAAATCTCCGGCATTGTTCAATTTCTCTCTGCAGTTCATAAACGCTAGTTACACAGAGTGCATTGCAACCGCCATGATGGAAATGAAAAAAGAGGAAGGGCAAGTGTGACCACGCCTGGTGACTTATAGGGAGGTCACTGGGGCGGGGCCTGGTCAAGTGCAAGGGTGTTTTGTTTTCGTTCATGTAGTACAGTAGGTACTGGAGATGAGGTATATCTCGATAGGCGAAAGAGCGAGACGCGATTCGCCAGTACGACTATATAACAAGAATACCCTGAAGACTCTAACAGGTGCACTCATTCAAGGGTACTACGACTATGCTTGCACCTCATGGTACCAAAGCACCTCAAAGGCACTAAAAACAAGATTACAAACATCACAAAACAAACTGGTCAGACTACTGCTTGACCTTACTCCTAAAACCCACCTCACCCCTGCCCATTTTGACAACCTAGGATGGCTTAGAGTAGACGACAGAGTACAGCAACTTGCAATGGGCCTGGTCTACAAGATACACTACACCACTAAGGTACCCATGTACATGTCGAGGTACTTCCCAAAGGTCAGTGAATTCCACAACCACAACACCAGAGGGAGTTCCACAAATCATGTTCAACCCAGATTCGGCTCAAACAAGGGACTAAACACGTTTCGCAATTATGCCACATCAATGTGGAATGCCCTACCCACAGCCGTAAAAAAAATTTGAATCCCTACCCACCTTCAAAACCTCTCTCAAAGAGCACCTACGGGAGGCTGCAATTCGAAACTGGCCCCTGTAAACATCCAACCCCCCCACCCACCCAACCCCCTCCAATGTACAGTTTCTTTCCCCTCAAATGTATATACTCTCTTTTAGAAACTCTGTCTCTTAACACATTCAGCGCCAATCACGACTATAGTCGGGTTATCTCGCCATGCGTTGAGCGCCAGGACCCCCGAAAACCTGAGTATACTCGGGTTTTTATCATTTTTTCTTTTATTCATTTTAATATTCTATACAGTCTCACGGACCTCGTGTATCATTGGGACTCATTCTGAGACCTCGAGATTGCAATGCCGGCCGAATCCTGCTAGGTGGCAGTATCGCCTACTCTTTGCAACCTTATTTCACACGGTGTTATACATTTTATATGGTCCGGGTGGAGAAATGGGACCCGGGCAAGTGAAATGCTTAATTCGAGCCACTTGGAACACGTCCAGCACACTTGATGCATAGTTTGTCCCATTTCATGTCAGGGACCCGATGAACATCAATACTGGAAATTGGGATCAGACAATTGGAATATTCATTTTGGAATACCTCCTAGCAAAGGTAAGGACTATATGACATCAATCCTACTTTGATCCTACAATGATTTCACATCGATCGCAACGATCATATGTCACATTCTCCAAAACGTATGCCGTTGCTGATGATCAGAGCATCACAAAACGACCCCCCCCTTTGATGCCTTCATGATGAAACATAATACCTATTATATACCTTTGATTTGGAAATAGTAGACTTTAAGACTAGTAATAGACTTTTGCAAAATGCACATAACGCTCCATAACTCAGCTTCCAGGAATTAGCCCGGATCACTCTGAAACTATACAATATTCACCACGGGATAACACGCAAACGTATACATGAAACAATTTATACGAGAGATAGTGACTGTCAAATGAGCCATAGTATTGTCTCCATAGCTATAATATAGAATATAGATATAGCTCTGCAAATCGTGACGCACCGTGAAAATGACCATCTTTTAAAGCGTGGCGCAGAGACAGCAGGGATGGGGTACACGCTGGCGCTGAATGAGTTAATGTTAAACAGTACTGTATATTTGTATATCTTGTATGTCATAAATGTATGGAGGTAACAGTACTGTTTATCTGTATGTCGTGTATGTCATACATGTTATGATGAATAACAAATGGGGGACCCTGATGTAAACAAGACGAAAGTCTTTCTCTGGTCTGCATCCCCTTAACAATTGTGTGTATTGAGCCGTACTGTATTGTACCCATTTTGCAATCTGTTAATAAAGTGTTCAATCAAACAATCAATCAATCACACACACACACACACACACTGTGCAGAGAGTGACGGGCTGTTCTCACCCAAAGCAGTCAAGTCTAGCAGTGTGGCTGCATTCAATTAATTTCCAATTTCCAATTTGTGTGAATGAATGAATGAATGAAAACTTTATTTAACAGATTGCAGAATGGGTACAATACAGTACGGCTCAATACATACAATTGTTAAGGGGATGCAGACCTGAGAAAGACGTTTGTCTTGTTTCCATCAGGGTCCCCCATTTTCAATTCATATAGACATTTATGACATACACAACATACATGACATTTATGGCATAGGGACATATAGGTATTTAGTACTGATACATTTGTGACATAGGCGGTATTCAAATATACAGTACTGTTACCCCTAGATCCTGACAGAGTATATACATATGATGGGGAGGGGACTGTACATTAGGAGGGGGTGGGTGGGTGGGAGGGAAATATACATACGGCGGGGAGGGAATATATACATGCGGTGGGGAGGAGACTGTCTATTAGGAGGTGGTGGGGGTTTTGGGCATTTACGGTGGCCAGTTTCGAATTGCAGCCTCCCGTAGGTGCTCTTTAAGAGCGGTTTTGAATGTGGGCAGGGATTCACATTCCTTTACAGCTTTGGGTAGGGCGTTCCACATTGTTGTGGCATAATTGCGAAACGTGTTTAGTCCCTTGTTTGAGCCGAATCTGGGTTTCACATGATTTGTTGAGCTTCCTCTGGTGTAGTGGTTGTGGTATTCACTGACCTTTGGGAAGTATTTTGACATGTACATGGGCACCCCGGTCGTATAGTGTATCTTGTAGACCAGGCCCATTGCAAGTTGCTGTACTCTGTCGTCTACTCTAAGCCATCCTAGGTTGGCAAAGTGGGCAGGGGTGAGGTGGGTTCTGGGGTTCAGGTCAAGCAGTAGTCTGACCAGTTTGTTTTGTGATGTTTGTAATTTTGTTTTAAGAGCCTTTGAGGTGCTTTGGTACCATGAGGTGCACGCATAGTCATAGTACCCTTGAATGAGTGCTCCTGCCAGAGTCTTCAGGGTATTCTTGTTTACCAGAGAGGAGATCCGGTACAAGAATCTAGTTCGTTGGTTGACTTTTTTTATTACATTGGATGCCATTTTGTCACAGGAAAGATTTGCCTCTAGGATGGAACCCAGGTAGGTAATTTCGTCTTTCCTTGTGACAATATTGTCACCCACTGTAACTGAGAATCCGTCGGTCTTGCTGAGTTTGTTATTTGAACCGAAGAGAATGGACTCTGTTTTGCCCATGTGTAATGATAGTTTGTTATCAGCGAGCCATATGCAGATTTTGCCTAGTTCCGTGCTGAGGGTTTTTTCAACCTGCAATTTGTTCTTTTCAGAGACCAGCAGGGCTGAGTCGTCCGCAAACAGGAACAAATTGCAGTCACAGGCTGACGACATGTCATTTGCATAAATTAGGAAGAGTAGCGGTCCTAGTACGCTTCCTTGTGGAACACCACAGCTCACTGTGAGGGGGGGGGATAGAGTACCGTTTACCTCTACCATCTGTTCTCTCCCCTCTAGGTAGGATTGCATCCAGCTCACTGATAGGCTATCAAAACCAATTGCTTTTAGCTTGTCCATTAGAATGGAGTGATTGACAGTGTCGAAGGCCTTTTGTAGGTCCAGCATGACCATGCCGCAGTATTTGCCCGCGTCCACCTCTTGTTTGATGTGGTCGTTCAAATAGAGGAGGCATGTGTCAGTGGAGTGGGACGTTCTGAAGCCAGATTGGAATTCGTAGATTAGGTTTTTTGCAGTATGCAGTACCTTGTGTCCCTCGTGGCTGCACTGCTAGACTGCTGTTTTGGGTGAGAATGGCCCATCAGAGTCAGATAGAGAATACAGTGCTGCTGGCACTACAGGCTGCCTCCCTGTCCAGTTCAGCACTGGGCAGCGTCCAGCCACACACAAATGGGACTGTTTGAATGCAAGTCAAATAAATAAACTGCTTCGCAGCGTCAATGGCTACCAGATAAATAATTAATGTAGACCCGGTTTCTGATTGTGATCATTGTAATTGTCAAAACGTGTAGCACTGGTCAGTAAAAGGGACAGGCATCTATATGACTTTATTTTGTTTATTTTGTCCAATTTATGTTTTACGGTGTGTTGTGTGTGTGTGTTTATGTGTGAGTGCATTAATGTGCATTATGTGTGTGTGTGTGTGTATTACGTTACCATTGACTGAAAAAGTGCTTGTCGTCTTGTCAATGCAACATAATTGGAAACGGTAGCCAAAGTAACAGAAATATGTTTAATTATATATTTACCATGGGTTTAGAAACTGAAGGAATAACATAAATTAACAACAAACAAACTACAGGACTGTACAGACAGGATCAGCCACACATGCAGGGGAGAACAGAACAGTTATACACAAGGGAATGACGAGACAATAAACACCTGGGCTGATTACAGATGGATACACCTGGGAGGGAAACGACAGGGAACTACAACCAGACATTACACATCACACTGGGAACACCTGATCAGGGTACAAACACACCCCACACGTAACAGTGTCTGTCTGTGTGTCTGTCTATCTGTCTGTGTCTAACTGTCTGTTGGTCTGTCTGTCCGTCTAACTGTCTCTCTGTCTAAAATAGTAACCAACTTCTTGTCTGTCTAACTGATTGATTGATTGATTGATTGAAAACTTTATTAACAGCAGAATGGGTACAATACAGTACAGCTCAATACACACAATTGTTAAGGGGATGCAGACCAGAGAAAGACTTTCAACTTGTTTACATCAGGGTCCCCCATTTTCAATTCATCAGGACATATGACATACATGACATACAGATAGACAGTACTGCTACATCTATACATTTATGACATATCAGATTTGCAAATACAGTACTGTTTGTGATACAAAAAGAGTCAAGAAAAGGGAGTATATACATTTGACGTAGAAACATTGGAGGAGGTTGGGTGGGGTTGTGTGGGGGGGGGTTGGGTACATTGGGATATTGACAACCATACTGGGTCATTTACATTGGAGGTGGTTGGGGGGGGGGGGGGGGAAACACTGTATAAACAAGCAAAACTGTACATTGGGGGGGGGGGGGGGGGGAGACACTGTACAAACAAGCAAAATTGTACATTGGAATATTGACAAAACCATACTAGGTAAATTACTGTACATTGGAGGGGGTTGGGTTAGGACATTTACAGGGGCCAGTTTCGAATTGCAGTCTCCCGTAGGTGTCCCTTGAGAGTGGTTTTGAAAGTGGGTAGTGATTCACATTCCTTTACAGCTAACTAACTATCTTTCTGTCTTTCTGTCTGTCTAATTAACTAACTGGGTGTGTGTGTGTCTGTGTGTGTGTCTGTGTGTGTGTCTGTGTGTCTATGTGTGTGAGTGTGTGAGTGTGTGAGTGTGTGAGTGTGTGTGTGTGTGTGTGTGTGTGTGTGTGTGTGTGTGTGTGTGTGTGTGTGTGTGTGTGTGTGTGTGTGTGTGTGTGTGTGTGTGTGTGTGTGTGTGTCTCTCTCTCCATCAGAATGGTCCTCCAGGCATCCTGGCTCTGCTGGACGAGGAGTGTTGGTTCCCCAAGGCCACCGACCAGAGCTTTGTGGACAAGTTGTTGAACACCCACAGCGACCACGTCAAGTTTACCAAACCTAAACAACTGAAGCTGCTGTTCTCTGTACTGCACTATGCCGGCAAGGTGAGAGGGTACCTCTCTGTCTCTCTCTAGGTGGACTACAGTGTCTTTGGTTAATCTCTTCTGACACTATCTCTCTAGGTGGACTACAGTATATTTGGTTAATCTCTTCTGACTCTATCTCTAGGTGGACTACAGTATCTTTGGTTAATCTCTTCTGACTCTATCTCTCTAGGTGGACTACAATGCAGACAGCTGGCTGACTAAGAACATGGACCCTCTGAACGACAATGTGACGGCTCTGCTCAACAACTCCACTAACCCATTCATCCAGGATCTGTGGAAGGATGGTCAGTCTCTCTATCAAGACCCTCTATACTCAGTCACAATGTCTCTCAACCCTGAAAATACATACAAATACATTATATTAATAGTTGTTTTGTGCTTTAAATAAAGTCTACACCTCTCCCCCAATTGATCTCAAACCATTTTTGCTTTTTGTTTGTTTGAAAGAAGCAACAGTTGTAATTGGAGGATGAAGAAAAGAGGGCGGGTTTCAGATACGTCAATTACTAATAGACTAAGTTAAATAGCCTGAAAAATGGAAAATAAATCATTGTTTGGTGTCAAAGGTGGTCAAATGATTTGCATGGTTCATTTTTCTCCTCAACACTAATATTAAGAGTCTGCACACTGTTAGACCTGCTCCCACTATATGTTTATTGAGAGATCAGCGTTTCCATCATCTAAGCATCTTCATCAGGATAAACCAGGAAGTGGTTATACAACCCATCAAGGAGAGTACATTTCATAGTTAGACATTAGACATTCTAATTTGATTGTCTTGTTGGCATTGCTGTTGGATTTCAAACATACCTTAAACAGGAGGCCTTATTGCCCTCGCCAAACAATTCACACTTGAAAAGACTATGAACTGGGGGCCAGGGACGTGCACAGGACTTTAGAAAGGCAGGTGCCCGAAAGGAGAAAAGGGCATCAATTATTAAATGCAATGCGAGCGCGCACAGCGCGCACGCCCGATTTTTGGGGTTAATACAAGTCTATGGTACATTCAGTTTCACCGATAGATGTCACCAAAACTACAGTGTCCCTTTAATAACACAATATGCGCTCCAGACCAACAGCTGCCGGCGGCATGCCGAAATTAACACGCTGTGTTGACGAGAGCAAGAGAGAGAGAGAGCGAGAGAGAGAGAGAGAGAGAGAGAGAGCGAGAGAGAGAGAGAGAGAGCGAGAGAGAGCGAGAGCGAGAGCGAGAGAGAGAGAGCGAGAGAGAGAGAGAGAGAGAGTGAGAGAGAGAGAGAGAGAGAGAGAGAGAGAGACCGCATTAACTACCTTGTTTAGTTGAAACGTGGTCCAGGTCAGGAGGGCTTGATGAAGTATTATGTCCACTGTTCCACAGTCACAGACTGTTGTCTTGATGTGTATCCACTGTCCAGACTGCATCCAGCCAAATAGCTTATTGTTAGCACTGTAGCTTTGTTGTTGTCAGCACACATTATCTCTCGAGATAAAGCTGGGAACGAGGTTACAGCACACAGGACATTCAGGAAGTCAAAAACGAATAGCGCTTGCCGATTGGTGCTAAGAACAGCAGGGCGGGTGCAAGCGGTGTGACGTAATTGGCAGACTCGACTGTCAATCAAAATTATTCTGTTTTCCGTCAGAACGAATCCAGGCTGGAAGGACCTATTATTTACGAGAGGGGCATTTCTCTCTCTTTCTTTTCCTAATATTTAGATTCTATCGTGACATCTTTCATTTTGAAGGGCAGGGCAGTATATCTATATGTGCAACAGTAAAAAAAAAAAGAAAAAAAAGAGGGTGGCATAAAAAGGGCACTTTCTAATGAAAAATGAAAAAGGCAGGTGCCCGGGCACCCCTTCACCCCTATGTGTGCACGTGCCTGCTGGGGGCGGCTGATTTGGCGCAGTGGGCAAGGCGCTCACCTCTAACGCAGGAGACGCTGGGTTCGAGCCCAGCTCTCGGCGTTGCTACCGGCTGGCCGGTCGTTCATACTAACACAATTGGCAAGTGTTAGAGGGTGGGAAAGGCGGTGGGTGGGGATTTGACGTTGTGGACAGCGACTCCTACAGGTCGGTTTGGTGACGCCGGTGCGACGGAAGCAGGAAATATCGGGGGCAGCGTGAGAGCTCGAGCTGCTGCGGTGAAAATATGCGACAGGCTGCCTCCTCGTGTACCGGAGGGGACACGTGATGCAAGGCTTCTGTCCTCACTACAGCCGACCTGTGGGAGGCATAGTCTAGCAACGTTCAAGACAGGGGAGGGAAGAATTGGAAAATACGAAATTGGGATGGGAGAAACATTTTTAATGGGGAGAAAAAGTGGATAAAAAAAGAAAATACTATGAACTAGGGTGACTGTTGTGAAGGGCCAGATTAAACTGAATATATATATGTATCGTTTGATATACTTTGTATATTATTTATATATATACACGGAATATCCCTTTACCTGCGTACAGACCAGAGTAATATTCGCTCTCCTATTGGACAGTGCCCCCAGGCTCCAGGCAGTCTCGCACTCAGACAGGTGCAATGGGCGAGTTTGGGGCATGTCAGAACATGCCTTTGGCAGTGTATTGATTCAGGACTAAAGTGACCAGGTTGGGACTAGATATTCACTTAAGTATAAATACAGCGCAAGGTGCGCACACCGTGTTTTTAGTTCTTCGTTCATTCAGTACCTTACCCACCTTCACCACGAGTCAACGTGCAAGTGAAGTGAGCAACCTTGCGTCTAAATAGAGCATTGAGAACCGCGTGCGAATAGAATGTTAAAGTGTCAGAGTTTAGTGAAGTAACGTTGAGTTCGACTTAATCTAATGTGAAGTAATAGTCGATCATTTATTGTATATCGTGCGGCCACAGTTCTTCCGTATGTAGCATTACCCATCGGTTCGTCGTGTCTTTAGCTAGTGCACTTATCCAGGCTGTGCGGCCTAAATACGTGCCCACACCCGAGGAGTCCTAGGCGAGAACCGTTGGACATGTACACAGGAGAATTGGCACCGGCGATTGCAGAACCATTTCTGGTTGGATTATATTGCTTTGGGACCGTGACCACCGGAGAAGAGCACCGTTGATTCCACTGTCGTTTGGGATTTAACCTCGTGAGGATTACCATTCGGGCCCGCCTAGTGGAAGGGGCTGGCTAGCTGTCGTCAATGCTGTCGAGCATATTGGATTACAACTATTGCTTTTGTCTGCTGATCAAGGGAGTACAAGCACCGGCTCCTGTACCTGGAGCCTCTTTATTCCTCGTTGACTCAGACTGGGTACCCGAACATTCCTCTACCCCTCCCGGCTTTACACCCCGGAGGGAACCCAGTGTCTCCAGTTGGTACCGGTGTTGCCCTATATAATTGCTATACAACAGGTGGCGTCAGCTTAGACCCATCATAGTATTCCTACTATTCTCATTGACTTATGCTCTTGACTGACTTTACGTATATTCTTCGCCATACAAGCGCGACCCTAATTCTCAATCTGTAACCTAACGTTGCCTAATAATAATAAATAACCCTCCAATAGAATTTCTGTGTCAATGCCGTGTTCTTGTGTGGGTGTTCACCATCAATATTTGATGTACTGTTTGGCCAGTAATTAAAGTACATAACTAGTAGTGGTTTAATATATCACAATCTTTAATACAGTCAGGGTTTTGTAACCCCTCAGTTACAGTGACCATATTTTGATTTCCAAAAAAGAGGACATGCTGGCCCCAGCCTCGAGATACATAATGATACTCAAAGTTTACTCAAATATGCCTTATTGTTATACTATATTTAAAGTATGCCTCCTCTGTATGGATAGAAAATGATTATTTATGTTTATTTTATATAACACAATAATATCTCTCTATAACCAAAGACACACCAAACCAAAGTTACTCAACAATTAACATGTTTTATTATGCCTACTACAATTATCTCTCTGACAAATCTCAATGGCACAAGAATAACTTAAAAATCAACCTGTAACAAAATAATAGCTCTCTTTTCAAGTCTTACTGGACATTTGCATAACTTTCCATTAGTGAACATGACATGTTTATTACCTATATTTATTATATAAATCAAACCAAAAACATTTTGAGGCACCATGAACCAAATATAAGGCTACTAAACATTTTGGCAGTGTCAGAGTCTGGAAATGTCGTTTTTCCAATCCATGCATCTATAGCTGTTGTGATGTTTCATAGTATGAAATGCAAACGCATTTACAGCATCGTCTGTTTTCCTAGGTCTAACAAAGAATTCAGTCAACTTTGCAGACAAACTCTCACCTTGCACAGCTTTTTAAAATGTTTTTCTGTGTCCATGTACCTTTTAATCCTAACAGATGGGGTACCGCGTCGGGCCGTCATGCGCGTGCGCTGAACGCACGCAAGTTGCGGCACTTTGTAAGCGTCTAGCGGCTCGGGTTGCATTTTTCGCCAAACATTTAATATACTGTTCGAAAGATCTATTTGTTGATCTATTTGTTGCCACCTCACTCGACCAATTCCGTGCCCCGGTTCTCGAGTTACATGACGATATGTCAGGCGAGCATCTTTTTACGCACAGCAGGTCTTTGAAACCCGGACAAAAAAAAACTGACACCCCGGACAAGGCGTGAAAAGAGGACATGTCCGGGAAAAAGAGGACATTTGGTCATGCTACTATGAACTGCATTCATGTCGATCCTGTGAGGTTTTGTCCGCTGCTCACCAACTTTCTCTGTTTTCTTTAAGCCTACTGTTAGCAATTCCCTACTCACTCTCTCTAGCCCCCACCCTCTCGTTCTTTACTCTCGTTTACTCTCAGTGGCCACACCTGGACTATTTATCAATTACCTCTCGCACCTGTGGTGGCAGGCTAATTAGTTCCCCTGTGGGCTTTAAATACCAGGGCTCTTCCCCTCGTTTCGGCGTGGGGTCGTGTTGTATTCATGCTGAGTCATATTCTCTAACATCTAGACTCTTTCGGGAGATCCTCGGGTCTACCAATGCTGTATATGGATTTCTCCAGCCTTGAGATGTTTTGCTCCAGCCTTCGTCTGCTGTCGCCGTAGCCTGTGGAGGAGACTGTTCTGCGCTCCCTGTACTTCCACGGGAGGCACCCCAGCGCTCCACTGCAGACCCCAGCGCAGCTGTTCGTCCTGACGCACATCTAGACCAACGCGCATCTCCCGGACCCTCGGGCTTGGCACGCTCTCCAGTCACCAGCGCGCAACGCGCATCTGCAAGGGCTTGGCACGCTCTCCAGTCACCAGCACGCAACGCGCATCTTCAAGGGCTTGGCACGCTCTCCAGTCTCCAGCGCGCAACGCGCATCTTCCAAGGATCCTCGTGCTTGGCACGCTCTCCAGTCACCAGCGCGCAACGCGCATCTGCAAGGGCTTGGCACGCTCTCCAGTCACCAGCGCGCAACGCGCATCTTCAAGGGCTTGGCACGCTCTCCAGTCTCCAGCGCGCAACGCGCATCTTCCAAGGATCCTCGTGCTTGGCACACTCCTCCTCGCAGACGCACCCCGAGGCGTCTCTCGGTTCCGACGTGCACACCAAGGTGTGGCGCGCCACTCTGTTCCTCGGCTCCGACAGCGGCTACCCGGTGGACGACACCCTCGCCACCGCCGCTGTTCCAGCACCCTGTTCCTCGGCTCCGACAGCGGCTACCCGGTGGACGACACCCTCGCCACCGCCGCTGTTCCAGCACCCTGTTCCTCGGCTCCGACAGCGGCTACCCGGTGGACGACACCCTCGCCACCGCCGCTGTTCCAGCACCCTGTTCCTCGGCTCCGACAGCGGCTACCCGGTGGACGACACCCTCGCCACCGCCGCTGTTCCAGCACTCTGTTCCTCGGCTCCGACAGCGGCTACCCGGTGGACGACACCCTCGCCACCGCCGCTGTTCCAGCACCCTGTTCCTCGGCTCCGACAGCGGCTACCCGGTGGACGACACCCTCGCCACCGCCGCTGTTCCAGCACTCTGTTCCTCGGCTCCGACAGCGGCTACCCGGTTGACGACACCCTCGCCACCGCCGCTGTTCCAGCACTCTGTTCCTCGGCTCGGACAGCCAGCTACCCGGTGGCGACACCCTCGCCGCCGCTGCTGTTCCTGCACCATTACGCATACGCCTGGGTGAGTTTTGATTGTATGTCACTCACCCAGCGTAATGCCTCTTGCCCCCATCCCGCTGCTGTTCCTGCACCATTACGCATACGCCTGGGTGAGTTTTGATTGTATGTCACTCACCCAGCGTAATGCCTCTTGCCCCCGTCCCGCTGCTGTTCCTGCACCATTACGCATACGCCTGGGTGAGTTTTGATTGTGATGTCACTCACCCAGCGTAATGCCTCTTGCCCTCGTCCCGCTGCTGTCCCTGTACCATTACGCATACGCCTGGGTGAGTTTTGATTGTGATGTCACTCACCCAGCGTAATGCCTCTTGCCCTCGTCCCGCTGCTGTCCCTGTACCATTACGCATACGCCTGGGTGAGTTTTGATTGTGATGTCACTCACCCAGCGTAATGCCTCTTGCCCCCGTCCCGCTGCGTTCCTGTACCATTCCGCATACGCTTGGGTGAGTTTTGATTGTGATGTCACTCACCCAGCGTAATGCCTCCTTTTTGTTCTCACTTAGTTAGTAGTTTGGACATTTCATCTCCCACTCTGTTTTTGTTCTCACTTAGATAGTACTTTTGGACATTACATCTCCCCCTGTGTGTTTGTCACACGAAGATATTATTACTTTGTTACTTTGTTTATTTGGACTGTTCTGCATCTGCTCTGTTTGTTCCCTTTTGAATATTAACCCTCTCCTCTGTTCTGCAGAGCGGCCCAGATGTTTTCCCCAGCCCGCCTCCGCGGGCCTCAGTCCCCTCTGTCCCCAGTTCCTCCCTGTCCCCAGCCCGCCTCCGCGGGCCTTAGTCCCCTCTGTCCCTAGTTCTCCCCTTTCTAGTTCCACCTAGTTCCTTGTCCCTAGTTCTCCTAGTCCCCAGTTCTCCTGTTCCCTAGCTCTCCTTGTCCCGACATCTCCTAGTCTCTAGTTCCTCTGTTCCTTTAACCTTCCCCTAGCGTTCCTTTAATGTTTCCCCTAGCGTTCATTAACCTTCCCTTAGTGTTCCCTTTTCCTGCCCGCCTCTTAAAGGCACCTAGTTTTTCCCCTCTTGTTATATTCCTGTTTTTGTGTTCTCCCTTAAAGGGACAGTGCCCTTTTTTCCCTGTCTCTCAATAAATATCTGTTTCTTGGCAAACCATCATACCTGTCTTGTGTTGTGCGATTGGGGTCGGTTACAAACCTTAACAGTACGACCCCACCAAATCGACGACCCCAGCCAGCACAGACGGTGTATGTTGAGTTTGCCTTTTTTTTTCTTGTTCCTTCTAGCTCCCCTCTTAGCCCTGTTTGACCCCCCTGCAGCTTGTTAGGCCTCTACTACCAGCATGGCCCTGTCTGCTAGCTTTGCCCCGGCGGCTAGCACAGCCTCTATGTTAATGCAGCCCTTACTGCTGGCATAGGCCCTGTAGCTAGCCATGCCCTGGCAGCTAACCCAGTCCCTCAGCAGAGCCCCAGTCTGCTAGCTTAGCCCCGGCTGCTAGCACAGCCTCTATGTTTATGCAGCCCTTGCAGCTGACATAGGCCCTGTAGCTAGCCAGGCCCAAGCAGCTAACCCGGTCCCTCTGCATGGCCTCCACTTTTTTGTGTAGCATCCCCACTGCTAGGACTGCCCTTTCAGCTAGCAAGGTCAGTTTATCTCCCACTGCTAGGACTGCCTTTTCAGCTAGCAAGGTCAGTTTATCCCACTGCTAGGACTGCCCTTTCAGCTAGCAAGGTCAGTTTATCTCACACTGCTAGGACTGCCCTTCAGCTAGCAAGGTCAGTATTCCCACTGCTAGGACTGCCCCTTCAGCTAGCATGTTCAGTTTCTCTCACACAGCTAGGACTGTCCTTCCAGCTAGCTTGTTCTCTCATGCTGGTCCAGCCCTGTCTGCCAGCCTAGCTCCGGCAGCTAGCGCAGCCTCTGTGTTAATGTAGCAGTACAGCTGGCATAGGCCCTGTAGCTATCAGTACCTTGGCAGCTACCCTTTCCCCCTGTTAGCCTAGCTCGGCAGCTAGCGCAGCCTCTATGTTGATGTAGCAGTACAGCTAGCATAGGCCCTGTAGCTATCAGTGCCTTGGCAGCTACCCTTTCCCTCTGCTAGCCTAGCTCGGCAGCTAGCGCAGCCTCTATGTTGATGTAGCAGTACAGCTAGCATAGGCCCTGTAGCTATCAGTGCCCTGGCAGCTACCCTTTCCCTCTGCTAGCCTGGCTCCGGCAGCTTGCGCAGCCTCTATGTTGATGTAGCAGTACAGCTAGCATAGGCCCTGTAGCTATCAGTGCCCTGGCAGCTAACCTTCCCTCTGCTAGCCCTTTCCCGGTGCTACCATGGTTACCCCTTTGCTACCCTGCTTGCCCCTCGGTTTCTCTAAACCAGTTCTCTAGACCAGTTCTCTAGCCCAGTTCTCTAGACCAGTTCTCTAGACCAGTTCTCTAGACCAGTTCCTCTAGACTAGTTCTCTAGACCCAGTTCCTCTAGACCAGTTCCTCTAGACCAGTTCCCCCAGTTGCCCCTCTGCTACCCTAGTTACCCCTCGGCGACCCTGTTTCTTTTGCTAGCCCCACTCTTGTGGTGGCTTCCCCTGCTGGCTTGGCCAGTACCTCTTGTTTTGCCCCCTGCCACTCTGTCTGTATTTGTTTTGGGTCACCGGGTGGCTCCCGTTGAGGGGGGGGTACTGTGAGGTTTTGTCCGCTGCTCACCAACTTTCTCTGTTTTCTTTAAGCCTACTGTTAGGAATTCCCTACTCACTCTCTCTAGCCCCCACCCTCTCGTTCTTTACTCTCGTTTACTCTCAGTGGCCACACCTGGACTATTTATCAATTACCTCTCGCACCTGTGGTGGCAGGCTAATTAGTTCCCCTGTGGGCTTTAAATACCAGGGCTCTTCCCCTCGTTTCGGCGTGGGGTCGTGTTGTATTCATGCTGAGTCATATTCTCTAACATCTAGACTCTTTCGGGAGATCCTCGGGTCTACCAATGCTGTATATGGATTTCTCCAGCCTTGAGATGTTTTGCTCCAGCCTTCGTCTGCTGTCGCCGTAGCCTGTGGAGGAGACTGTTCTGCGCTCCCTGTACTTCCACGGGAGGCACCCCAGCGCTCCACTGCAGACCCCAGCGCAGCTGTTCGTCCTGACGCACATCTAGACCAACGCGCATCTCCCGGACCCTCGGGCTTGGCACGCTCTCCAGTCACCAGCGCGCAACGCGCATCTGCAAGGGCTTGGCACGCTCTCCAGTCACCAGCGCGCAACGCGCATCTTCAAGGGCTTGGCACGCTCTCCAGTCTCCAGCGCGCAACGCGCATCTTCCAAGGATCCTCGTGCTTGGCACACTCCTCCTCGCAGACGCACCCCGAGGCGTCTCTCGGTTCCGACGTGCACACCAAGGTGTGGCGCGCCACTCTGTTCCTCGGCTCCGACAGCGGCTACCCGGTGGACGACACCCTCGCCACCGCCGCTGTTCCAGCACCCTGTTCCTCGGCTCCGACAGCGGCTACCCGGTGGACGACACCCTCGCCACCGCCGCTGTTCCAGCACCCTGTTCCTCGGCTCCGACAGCGGCTACCCGGTGGACGACACCCTCGCCACCGCCGCTGTTCCAGCACCCTGTTCCTCGGCTCCGACAGCGGCTACCCGGTGGACGACACCCTCGCCACCGCCGCTGTTCCAGCACTCTGTTCCTCGGCTCCGACAGCGGCTACCTGGTGGACGACACCCTCGCCACCGCCGCTGTTCCAGCACCCTGTTCCTCGGCTCCGACAGCGGCTACCCGGTGGACGACACCCTCGCCACCGCCGCTGTTCCAGCACTCTGTTCCTCGGCTCCGACAGCAACTACCCGGTTGACGACACCCTCGCCACCGCCGCTGTTCCAGCACTCTGTTCCTCGGCTCGGACAGCCAGCTACCCGGTGGCGACACCCTCGCCGCCGCTGCTGTTCCTGCACCATTACGCATACGCCTGGGTGAGTTTTGATTGTATGTCACTCACCCAGCGTAATGCCTCTTGCCCCCGTCCCGCTGCTGTTCCTGCACCATTACGCATACGCCTGGGTGAGTTTTGATTGTATGTCACTCACCCAGCGTAATGCCTCTTGCCCCCGTCCCGCTGCTGTTCCTGCACCATTACGCATACGCCTGGGTGAGTTTTGATTGTGATGTCACTCACCCAGCGTAATGCCTCTTGCCCTCGTCCCGCTGCTGTCCCTGTACCATTACGCATACGCCTGGGTGAGTTTTGATTGTGATGTCACTCACCCAGCGTAATGCCTCTTGCCCTCGTCCCGCTGCTGTCCCTGTACCATTACGCATACGCCTGGGTGAGTTTTGATTGTGATGTCACTCACCCAGCGTAATGCCTCTTGCCCCCGTCCCGCTGCGTTCCTGTACCATTCCGCATACGCTTGGGTGAGTTTTGATTGTGATGTCACTCACCCAGCGTAATGCCTCCTTTTTGTTCTCACTTAGTTAGTAGTTTGGACATTTCATCTCCCACTCTGTTTTTGTTCTCACTTAGATAGTACTTTTGGACATTACATCTCCCCCTGTGTGTTTGTCACACGAAGATATTATTACTTTGTTACTTTGTTTATTTGGACTGTTCTGCATCTGCTCTGTTTGTTCCCTTTTGAATATTAACCCTCTCCTCTGTTCTGCAGAGCGGCCCAGATGTTTTCCCCAGCCCGCCTCCGCGGGCCTCAGTCCCCTCTGTCCCCAGTTCCTCCCTGTCCCCAGCCCGCCTCCGCGGGCCTTAGTCCCCTCTGTCCCTAGTTCTCCCCTTTCTAGTTCCACCTAGTTCCTTGTCCCTAGTTCTCCTAGTCCCCAGTTCTCCTGTTCCCTAGCTCTCCTTGTCCCGACATCTCCTAGTCTCTAGTTCCTCTGTTCCTTTAACCTTCCCCTAGCGTTCCTTTAATGTTTCCCCTAGCGTTCATTAACCTTCCCTTAGTGTTCCCTTTTCCTGCCCGCCTCTTAAAGGCACCTAGTTTTTCCCCTCTTGTTATATTCCTGTTTTTGTGTTCTCCCTTAAAGGGACAGTGCCCTTTTTTCCCTGTCTCTCAATAAATATCTGTTTCTTGGCAAACCATCATACCTGTCTTGTGTTGTGCGATTGGGGTCGGTTACAAACCATAACAGATCCAGTGTCAGACTAGAAGATAGATACCAATTTCCTCTCTGCGTTCAGAAGAAAGCTATCCGGCTGCAAGCTAGCCTAGCTTAGCACAAATGAATGGAATCGGATACAGACCACTGAGACCAGCTAGCTTAGCTGTTGGTCAAAAACATCTCCCCGGAGTTTTAAACTAGGTGGTCCATATCCATTCATTTGTGCTAAGCTAGGCTAGCTCGCAGCCGGATAGCTTCCTACTGAACGCACAGAGGGGTATCTATCTTCTTGTATGACTCTGGAGAAGATGTTGGCATGTTCCTTTAAGTTACAATAGAATACTAATGGTCACAGAACCTTTTTCAGTGTTTTTCAGAGAACTCACCCTGAATGTCTACCAACCCTGACTAAACCAAAGAACTATCTGAAATATCTGTAGTAATTTCTATGAAATGAATATCATCTACCTAAAGTAATAATTGCAAACATTTTCATATAAATAAGTGTCTATTCTATCGCCACACAATAGTGATTCTACCTATACCCAGTTATGAATGTTTTTACATTTGCTGTGCTAAACATTGGTGTCTGGTATGACATTTCTGGGAAAATCATCCGGCACACAGGAAGTGATGTGTTTTACATCACCAGTACAGTAGCAACATCAGTTTGTTTTGAATGAATAGAAGAACTCAGTAGTTAGCATGCATTTTCAATATGGAAAAGCTAGTCAATAATTGTTTATTGCCACCAACAGATGTCGCCAAAACAAGCAAAAGTGAGGATCTTGTGGATTTCCACTATAAGTTAGTCCTCCTGTGCACACCCTCTTCATAGTTTACTAGTAATCAAAAGATCCAAAATATGAAATCATATTCATGTTAAAGCTGCAATAATAATTTTCTGACCACTAGAGGGCAGGAAGAACCATTTGTAAACACAGTGTTCTCCCAAAACAAAAGCCTAGTCTTATTTCGCCAAAGTGATCATTCTAAATACATACCCTAGAAACATAACACTGCCTTGATGGCACAATCTTGTTGTAACTAAGAGACTAGCTGAAAAGATTAGACAGGTTTTGTCAACAAAGAAAATAGATGATGGAAGGAAAACAGACTGGCCACTCGTAGCGAGGGTTGATTGAGTAGGACACCATGACTCAATGAGACCTTCTGATAGCAGGTGGTCATAAGAAGTTTTGAAAATGTAAAAAATACTGTCAGTTGTAAATAGGTATTGCAGCTTTAAAGGAATATCAATCCCTCTCTCTCTCTCTCTCTCTCTCTCTCTCACTCTCTCTCTCTCTCTCTCTCTCTCTCTCTCTCTCTCTCTCTCTCTCTCTCTCTCTCTCTCTCTCTCTCTCTCTCTCTCTCTCTCTCTCTCTGTATTCAGGGGACCGTGTGGTGGGCTTGGAGACCATGACTAAGATGTCGGAGAGCACTGTGCAAACCAAGTCTAAGAAGGGCATGTTCCGCACGGTGGGCCAGCTGTACAAGGAGTCCCTGGGCAAGCTGATGACCACCCTGCATAACACCCAGCCTAACTTTGTCCGCTGTATCATCCCCAACCACGAGAAGAGGGTATGACTGTGACACACTAGCTAATAACAATAAGAAATTGATGAGAGGACAAGTTACAGTACACTACACACGCTGCAACCAAACCCAGGGTTCGCACAAGGTCCTTAAAGTGCTTGATTTAAAAAAAAGAAAACAGTTAAGGCCTGGAATTCCTTGAAAACAGAAATCTTTTTTATAAGGTGCTTAAAAATGTCTTGGAATTCAAATTAACCATTCGCATTGAAAGTTTTGTTCATCCATGATCAAATTGTTCTGAATCAAGAAATTGCATTTTTTTTTTAAATCTAATGTGTAACTAATTGTCAGAAAGCCATAAATATCGGATCCGATTTCTTAAAAAAAAAAAAAACCATTTAAAAGTGAATTGGATCCTTTTAAATGCCCTTTTAAAATGAAGAATTGTGCTTGGAAAAGTACTTGAAAGTCCTTGAATTTAATTTTGCAAGGTCTGTGGGAACCCTGCAAACCACAGGAAATGTAGGTCTGTCTGGCGCTGTCAGAGTAGAGTCTTGAATCCAGGAGAGACTCCAGAGCTTCAGGCCAAAGTAGAACACTGGAGCACACAGAGTAAAGGCAATACACTTTATTTACAACTACGGTTTCGTGTCTTCATCAGAGTCAAACAGTGTTGGGAGACACACATTCACTTCTATACTCTGTACCCCCCATCATTAGGGAGGGACTCATACAGTATAGGCTGGAGAAACGAGGATGGGTTGATAGGCCGCACCCAGGTAGGGATCACAATTAACCAGTAAACTAAAAAGGAAAGAAACAATTATATAAATACTAATAGACATGTTCCAGTGAGAGAGAGTGTAGTTATAGTACCAGGCAGGTGTGTGTTGCTCCATCATCCATATAGCATCTTCCCCCCCCCCCTTCCTCTCTCTGCTGTTGTCCAGGCAGGGAAGATGGATGCCAACCTGGTCCTAGAGCAGCTGAAGTGCAACGGCGTGCTGGAGGGCATCCGCATCTGTAGACAGGGCTTCCCCAACCGCATCGTCTTCCAGGAGTTTAGACAGAGGTGACCATGTGTGTGTGAACTAGATAGTGTATGTTATTGTGTAATGTAGCACGTGCAGAACTGAAAGGAACTGCATTTTGCAATGTCTTTACCGTGATAAGTCAATTCAGAATGTGTCTGTCAGTCTGTCTCATTTGATGTGTGTATGTGGATCTATGAAACATTTTCTGTATGTGTGTGTGTGTGCAGTATGTGCATGTGCTTATCCTGATAGGGCCAGGAAGTAAATATTGAAAAAATCAACATCTAATTATTTCATTTAAATTGAATTGATTCTTCAAATCCCAAAATGGATAATATATTCCTTTATTGATCCCCTTGGGGAAATCCAGGCATCATAGCAGCATGGGGGAGAGGGGGGGGGGGGTACCACAGCATAGAAGAGGACACTGGCTACTACAGACTGGTAGAACGACTGCAGCATTCTATTGCACACATTGAAGGACCTGAGTCTCCTCAGGAAGAACAGCCTGATCTGTCCCTTCCTGTAGAGGGCCTGTGTTGCCCGACCAGTCTAGTTTATTGTTCAGGTGAACTCCAAGGAACTTATGTCTCTTTTGACAACAATGGCAGGTGCTGGCCCCCTGAAACCAGCGCCATCAAGCATTATTGAATCCATATAGAATCCAATTGAATCTAATTGTAATCAAATTGCATTGGGACCTTGTGAATCTCAATCTAATCGAATCAAGGTAGTCAGTGTTTGATTACCATCAGTATACCCACTTACCCAGCCCTAGTATTTGTGTCTGTGTGGCTCTGTGTCTACGCACATTGGTGTGTAGCCTACAGTATGTGTGCATGCGTGTGAGTGTGTCTGTGTGCATGTGAATGAAAGTCCTTTTAACTGCTGTCCTGTGTTGTCCGCTGAGTGTAGGTATGAGGTCCTGGCTGCCAATGCCATCCCCAAGGGCTTCATGGATGGGAAACAGGCCTGCTGTCTGATGGTCAGTTACATGGATTCTTCTACCATATTTTGTTTAGTCTGCAAAGAGCACATGAAACAGCACTGGGACCATGTTTCACTTCCAGGGTTACATGTGCTCCTGAATGGAGTGGGACAGACTACGACTTGATTATAATATTATCCAACGGTGACAGCAAAATTGTCAAAGTGTCAAATGTTAAACCCATATGTTAAAAGGCCACAAGGCCATAGGACTGTAATCCTATCGTCATGTTGTGAGGAGGATGTGATGAATGAATTCCACGCCCACAACACTAGAGGGAGTTCCACCCAGATTCGGCTTAAACAAGGGAGTAAACACGTTTCGCAATTATGGAACAATAATGTGGAACGCCCTACCCAAAACCGTGAAGGAATGTGAATCCCTACCCTCCTTCAAAACTGCTCTCAAAGAGCACCTACGGGTGGCTGCAATTACAAACTGGCCCCTGTAAAGGTCCAAATCCCCCCCCCCCACCAATGTACAGTTTCTTCCCCCTCGGATGTATATATTTTTATGATCTCTTTTTACTACACAGTTCTGTATATCTGTTTGTCGTGTATGTCATAAATGTAATGATGAATTGAAAATGGGGGACCCTGATGTAAACAAGATGAAAGTCTTTTTCTGGTCTGCATCCTCTTAGCAGTTTGTTTTGTATTGAGCCGTACTGTATTGTACCCATTCTGCAATCTGTTAATAAAGTTTTCAATCAATAATCGGACATAAAAACTACCAAAGTGTTTGTCTTAACTCATTCAGCGGCATCGTTTAATGAGCCAGGGGGCGCTAGAACGCCATCGCTTTAATCAATGGGGAGACTGCGAGATTTGCGAGTGCTTAAAATATATCTTATATTATAGCTATGGGTCTAATAAAGAAATATCAGATCAACGCAAGATTTTATATATAGAGTCCTTACCTGGTCTCTGATGTAATGCAAAAAAAATAATCCAATTATCTGATCGCCATTCCAGTTATCCACAGTGATCATGTCCCGGACATTACCGAGCGTTACACATGAACGGGCGGGCGGGGTTAGTGTCCCATGCCATCGTTGTAAAGGCCTGCCTCGCCTGAGTATTTAAACCCCCGCCCGCATGGCTCAGATCAGCCCAGAAAAGAAACCACACCATTTCTAATAGAGTGCAATACCGGCTGGAAGGCGTAGACGGCGGTATTTGCTTTTTTGCGAGCTCAGACCCATTCCCAATGATAACATCAGGCTGGATGGATGAAAATGAATGGATATAGCTAATAAAAGAAATAACGATTAAAACCCGACTATACTCGTGATTGGCGCTGAACGGTTGGCTAGTTAACCCAACTTTACTCGTGATTTGCGCTGAATGAGTTAAGAGCTCAACTGTATCCCCCCCCAAGAAACGTGTCAGATGTCAACCGGAGGAGAGCAGACCTGTTGTGAACTGGAGACGCTGTTTCTTGAGCTTTCCTCTAGTTGGGCCTACTACATATGAAAATAGTTGAGGAAATAGATCTGCTCTCCTCTGGGTGACATTGTCCAATTATTGGTGTCATTGACGCTGTGACCCGCTAACATAATCCTCATCCTCCTCCGCAACACAAAGGCCCGTGGCTGGCGATTTGCCAACGAAACCACATGTGATTCTAATGTAAATGTCACTCTGCCCCCAATAGACGGCGGGCCGAAGCTTGCTAGAGGCTTTCGTTAGTGAAATGATTGATCAAGCTCAGCCTTTTGCTCCAACACAAACTGCCCTTTTAAACCCTTTCACTACCACACTACAGAAGGTTAACCCTTTCACTACCACACTACCGGTGTGGTGTGATAGTAAAGGGTTAACCTTCTGTAGTGTGGTAGTGAAAGGATTAAACACGTTTTTACTATTTATAGATACTATAACTGTTGCAGTAAATATGTTCTTAAACATTCAAACTGTGATAATACGGGAAAAAAACTAAAAACATTTCATTAATTTTCTCGTGATGTGACTTCCAGACATGAGTCTTGGCCGAGTCACATTTATGTCTATATATTGGTATGTATTGTCCATATATATACTCAGCTCTGGTTCATAATTAAATTAGTTCTATTCACTCTCAGCCATGGTTCATAATTAAATTAGATCTACTCACTCTTAGCCCCTGTTCATAATTAAATTAAATCTACTCACTCTCAGCCCTGGTTGATAATTCAATTAAATCTACTCACACTCAGCTCTGATTCATAATCAAATTAGATCTATTCACTCTTAGCCCTAGGCCTAGTTCATAATTAAATGAGATCTACTCACTCATCCTCTACTGTCTTTAACTATGAGTGAACACAACACTCTAACTTATAAAGTTTGAAAACATTGTTCCTCTGAAAACATACAACTGAGTCATATTATTTATTTGTCTGCGTTACTCAATTATCTATATATGGGTCTATATCAAGACTCAAAGAGCACCTATGGGTGGCTGCAATTAGAAACTGGCCCCGGAAAATGTCAAAATCCCCCCCCCCACCCAACCCCCTCCAATGTACAGTTTCTTCCTCTTCGGATGTATATTTTTTCATGATCTCTTTTTTCTTACACAGTACTGTATATTTGTATGTCTGGTATGTCATAAATGTCTTGCTGAATTGAAAATGGAGGACCCTTATGTATGTCTGTTTGTATTGAGCCGTACTGTATTGTACCCATTCTGCTATCTGTTAATAAAGTTTTCAATCAATCAATCACTGATCTTCTGTCCTATAGGTGAAACACCTGGAGTTGGACACCAACCTGTACCGCATCGGTCAGAGCAAGATGTTCTTCAGGACCGGAGTGCTGGCCCAGCTGGAGGAAGAGAGGGATCTCAAACTCACTGTCATCATCATCGCCTTCCAGGCCCAAGCCCGGGGCTTCCTAGCCAGGAAGTGAGGAGGAGGACACATACACACACACACACACACACACACAGACACGCACACAGACACACACACACACACACACACACACACACACACACACACACACACACACACACACACACGCGCGCACACGCACACGCACACAATACGTTTGTAACACATTTTCAGATTCAGTACTATTCTGTATTGAGATTGTTACGCCCCTAGCATATACAAGACAGTATATACTGTAATGCATTTAGAAATATAGGTAAAGATGGATGCATGTGTAACGGGGAAGCCCGTGAGTATATCCACAGTCACAGAAACAGGGGTGTTGACAAGTGACTGTGGCATTAAGGGCTGGTAAGTTAAACTCACTTCCTCATAACAGGGTTAATAGACGCATAGGTACGGTACGCGTGTACCACTTCCGCAACGGATTTGATTTCCGGGGTTGGCCTGATTGGCCACTAAGTCCACGTGACCCTACGCTGGCATGCCCCCCTTACCCCGCTTACGCCTGAGAGTCACACACCAGCTAGCGGCAGCCAACCCAGAGAGCCTTGCTACTACTAGCCGAGTGATGAATGAAGCTCTATCTGTTTCACCTAACAGCACTATTGCTCCGTGATCATAGCCATCCATCTCTAAAGCTAACCACTATTTGTAAAAGCCACAACCACGTTACCATATGTAATAAATGTAAATCATTGTGTCGTTGTACATATTGTGTATACACCGTTAGAAGCTAACGCAGCTTAGCCTGGTAGCTATTGTTGTGCTAACGCCATACCACGACACCCAGGGTGTTTGAGCTTGTAGCCTAGTTAGCTCGCAGCTATCGTTAGCTTCTAACGCAACAGTGTATACACAATATGTACAACGACACAATGATCAAACACCTTATAAATACTATTGTCATGTCCATAAGTTCCCTGGCAGAATACTTGTGAGGACAAGGGTATACAAGGAGGAGAGAACCATTTTAAATCGGGTATTCATGCTGGCTAACAAGCTGGGTAGCTATGAGCTAACTAGCGCTACAAGCTCAAACACCCTACAACCACCACTATTGTCACGTCCACAAGCTCCCCCGGCAAAACACCCGCAAGGACAAAGGCAACGACACAATGATTTACATTATTACATATGGTAACGTGGTTGTGGCTTTTACAAATAGTGGTTAGCTTTAGAGATGGATGGCTATGATCACGGAGCAATAGTGCTGTTAGGTGAAACAGATAGAGCTTCATTCATCACTCGGCTAGTAGTAGCAAGGCTCTCTGGGTTGGCTGCCGCTAGCTGGTGTGTGACTCTCAGGCGTAAGCGGGATAAGGGGGGCGTGCCAGCGTAGGGTCACGTGGGCTTAGTGGCCAATCAGGCCAACCCCGGAAATCAAATCCGTTGCGGAAGTGGTACACGCGTACGGTACATAGGAGTGGATTCACTTCTTAGTGCAGCGGCCTATGTCGTCGCCCGCGGTGCGGGAGCTCCCCTGTTCGACTCCCCCTCGGGACATAAGCATTTAACATCAACGTAGAGCAGACCAATACGATCCGTCACAGTGGTGCCGTGACCCAGATGTCCTGAGGGGCGTGAGTTTAGGGAGGTGAGTGTAACGGGGAAGCCTGTGAGTATATCCACAGTCACAGAAACAGGGGTGTTGACAAGTGACTGTGGCATTACGGGCGGATAAGTTAAACTCACTTCCTCATAACAGGGTTAATATACGCATAGGTACGGTACATAGGAGTGGATTCACTTCTTAGTGCAGCGGCCTATGTCGTCGCCCGCGGCGCGGGAGCTCCCCTGTTCGACTCCCCCTCGGGACATAAGCATTTAACATCAACGCAGAGCAGACCAATACGATCCGTCACACATGAACACACAAGCACACAGGATTTCTGGCTTCATTGTGTACACAATACCTTTCACTCACAAATCATACCTCATATGCACACACACATATACACTTCCATGACCATGAGAACCCTGTAGATTTGACCGTTCCTCTGTGTGTATGTGTTGTGTTGTGTGTGTGGTTGCAGGGCGTTCAGTAAGAGACAACAGCAGCTGACAGCTATGAAGGTGATCCAGAGGAATTGTGCCTGTTATCTCATACTCAAGAACTGGCAGTGGTGGAGACTGTTCACCAAGGTACACACACAGACACACACATTTCAATCCACTAACTATATTAGACAGTGATGGAGGCTGGAGTGAATTAATGAATGACAGTGAGCCTGACACAGGACATAATCATTAAATGTAACCATGATGTAATCATTAACATCAATTGTAAAATGATATTAGGTATACATGTAGTAGACGAGAAGTCTACTAGAATGAAACTAGTTTGCTAAAGTTCAGTTAATTGGAAGAGTCCAGAAACATCCACAGTAACATGTACAATAGAGAGCATCCTGACTGGCAACATCACCTCCTGGTTTGGGAATAGCACTGCACAAGACCGAAGCAGACTACAAAGAGTGACACGTTCAGCCGAACGCACAATTGGAGGGGGGCTCCCCACCCTCCAGAACATTTACAACAAGCGGTGCAGGGGTAAGGCTAAGAGAATCATCAAGGACTCCAGCCACCCGAACAACTGCCTCTTTGAACTGCTGCGGTCAGGCAAGCGATACTGGAGTCTCAAGGCGAGCACAGAAAGACTCAGAAGAAGCTTCTATCCCCAGGCCATCAGGCTGCTCAACGAACTATAAACACTATACAACAACCATCAAATGCACACAGCACACACATCCACACGCAGGGCCACCTCAGGGGGTGTGCGAGCAGTGCGGTCGCACAGGGCCTCGCGGGAAGGGGGGCCTCGCACAAAAGAAAATTAAAAAAAATTTAAATAAAATATTTTTTATTTATTATCTTTTTTATTTAATTTTTATTTATTTATTTTTTTTTTTTTTTTGCGAGGCCCCCCTTCCCGCGAGGCCCTTTTTCATCACAGACCTAAAATCTAGTTTTGCTTATATGCTTATATATTTCACATTAGACACGTTCCTGGCTCTGAGGCTCTGCAGGCAGCAGAATTGGTTTCAATGAGGGGAGGAGTTACAGGTAAGGTAGCGTCTGTTGAGTTCATTGTGTGTGTCTGTGTGCGTGCCGGGGGGGGGGGGGGGGGGGGAGGGGCGTGAACCGACTCATTGCCAGACGTGAGCGATTCGACTCACGCTCACGGCAATGAATCGGCTCTTATGAACGAGTCGCTCATGACCGACCCATCACTAGCGTCTGACTATTTCGCGCATGCAGCATTGGAGGTTATGCCAGCCAAGATGAAGAGGACATCGTTCGGCAGATGGACTGAAGATGAAAGTTGTTGCATGTTAGACAGTTCAGTCAGGCTAGCCATCCCGGCTAAAGACAGGGACAGCTAGTTAGCTTTAGCTACGTTATAATATTAAGTGTGGTTCAGTCGGGATATAGCCATGATGATGTCGGCTAGTAGCTAGCTTAGCTAAAGGCTAACTAGCGTTAGCTAACCTAGAGACAGCGCGTGCAGCATTGTTATGCCAAGATGAAGAGGATGGTCGTTCGGCAGATGAACTTCGTCAACTCCACGCGGTTGTCTCCATCCTCTTGGACGTTTGGTGAGTTTTTAATGCACTCTATTCTATTCCCGCCGTGGATATCTCTCTCTCTCTCTCTCTCTCTCTCTGGAGCCAAACTGGCCGACTAGCTGTTGTAGTACTAGTAGCTAACGGTGTGTGGCCTGGTGTCAGCACCTGTATTGCTTTTCTCACGTTGTACAGTTTTTCAGTGGTAGCCGCATAGCTTGCTTCTGCATTAGCTAATGGTTAGCGATAGCCGGGTTGAGCTAACTGTTAGCTAGTTAGCTGTTTAGCTACGACGTTAGCTGCCGGCTGCGCTCGGCTGGGAACGTTAGTTTGATGCTATCAGTTAGCCTAGAGTTAGCTGTTAGCTTGTGCTACGACCATTGACATTAGCCGTGAGAATAGCAGGGGGTTCTGGCACTCTGACTACGACATCATCTTTGACAGAAGATGTAGTCGGGCCTGCACCATGACAAGGCTCCGGCCATAGCTTCTTTTTGTCCCGCCAGCGAGAGGCCTTTCGTCAACGTGGAGACCTGTGTTGCGGCCTTTCGCCCTGCGTTCCTTGGTGCAGGTAAGAGATGTCATGACATTACCCCACTCTTCCTTCCTTCCCCTCCCGAATGTTTTGTTAATAACGATGTTTTTTTCCAGGCAAAACATATGTTACTTCACAACATTTGGAGATACGACATGTGCTGTGTGTGAATTGTCTTGGTTGTTTGTGTAGCTTGGGTATCGTTGGGCCGTTGGCCAAAGCTGTGTGTGGCCTGGTGTCAGTACCTGGCTAGCCTATTTAGCTGATGTCGGCCATTGGCTCCGAGTCCTTGCTACTTTGTTTTCTCTGGTATAGACTCTCTTCTCTTTGGATTTAAGTGTTGATCTTTGTCCTTTTGGATCTATGTATATTCATGTTGCCTTTGTGAAGTTATCTTTTCCTTCTGTTTTGTTCTTCCATTAAAAGTTGAATATCTTTTAGGGGCTCATCTTTGCTTATCTCTCTCATACATGCTCTCTCTCTAACACACACACACACGACAAACACACATGCTCTCTCTCTCTCTCTTTCTAACACACACAGTCTGCCTATGGCGGCCTTTCTCGATGGCTAGGCTGTGCTCGCTGAGTCTGTACCTAGTCAAGGATCTTCAGTCACAGTGCTCAGGTATTCTGCCACTGTGTACTCTCTGTTTAGGGCCAAATAGCATTTCAATTTCTTTCCAATGTGTCTCTCTCTCTCTCTCTCTCTCTCTCTCTCTCTCTCTCTCTCTCTCTCTCTCTCTCTCTCTCTCTCTCTCTCTCTCTCTCTCTCTCTCTCTCTCTCTCTCTGTACACTGTATATTGACTGTAGAACAGGAGCTCTCTCTCGCTCTCTCTCTTGCTATATGTTGACTGTATCATGCCCAGCCTTGGGCAGCGCTATTATTTAAGAATATGTTGACTGTATGAAAAAAAAAAAAAAAAATTATATATATATATATATTTGTTTTACCTTTTGGGGGGGGGGGGCTTGTGCTTAAATCTCGCACAGGGCCTTGCATTTCTCCCAGGCGGCCCTGTCCACACGCACACACTCACTTTAAGCAAACAACACACTGCAGCACCCACTCTCCACACTTTAGATCACCTGAACACACTTTATATTTATTGATAAAGGATTTGCACTACAACTCGTACACCTTACTGTAAATTGTACCTAAATTGTACCTCATCTCATTTCTGCTTTGCACTATAAAGTATTGTATATTAGTACACTGCATAGTATATTGTATATTATATGGTAACTCAGTTACTTCTATTCTGCATCGAACATTGTACATATGTCTATACTGAACACTGTGACCTATTTTTTTTACTTCTAATTTACATGCTATACTATTTTATTTCATACTTATCTTGTCTAGCACAGTCTCTGGAGCGTAACAGTAAGAAGCATTTTGTATAAAAGTATTCTGTACTTCTGTATGACAACTATTAAAGAAACTTGAACTTGAAACTTAACAGTGATCACCTGCTGGCACACACACTTCCAATGTTAGTCTCCCATAGCAACCGATCACACTGGTCTCATGCATTTGATTACATTAGAAAGCTTCTGCAGGGGAGCTCCCGTAGCTCACCGCATATCTCGGCGCTATTTCTGCGTCGGGGAAAACCGTGCTCGTCACGGATCTGGGGGACACGAGTTCGATTCCCGGACCCGCCGTCATTTCTCAGAATGTCTTCCCCTGCTCTACATCCCATTTCAACCTGTTTCTGTCGGTCATGCTTGACCAGAAAAGCGATAAACGCTAAAAAATAAAGTAAAAAAAAAAAAAAAAAAAAAAGAAAGCTTCTGCTATTACCCCAAGTAAAATTTATTAATAATAATAAAAAAAAAGGATACTTAACTCATTGGCAGCCAGCTATTAGCCTTATCCTGTGGTAGCTACTGCCACACTGTAAACGATGGGAGTTAGTCACCTTGTTTGTAGAGCTAAATCTATATTCTATATTATTGAATTGAAAATGTCATTAGTGGGATTTCAAAACCACTCACGCACATCTGCAATTTATCATTCAAAACTGGTCGATTTCCGAATAAAATGAAAATAGCAAAAGTCATACCTGTTGGAGAAGTGGAGATAAACACCACTTCACAAATTATAGGCCTGTTTCTCTACTTCCTCAGTTTTCAAAAATATTAGAAAAACTCTTCAACAACAGATTAGATAAATTCATTGATAAACATAATTTACTCACTGATAGCCAGTATGGATTCAGAACACACCGGTCAACATCACTAGCATTAATAGAACTCATTGAAAAAATCACAAATTCCATAGATCAGAAAAAACATGTAGCTGGATGTCATGTACAGAGGTCTATCGACCATACAAGATAGTAACTGGGCAGGTGGTACATGAGCAGAAACAACCCCCTCAGTAGAAAAATGCTTTTCAAACAGTCCCGGGTAGGCAGATAGTAAACAAAGACGTTTTTCAAATGGTAAATTATGTTTTATTGCAATGTGGGGGTTCCAACCCACGGCCTTTTCCCAAAGGGAAAAGGGATGTTGTCAGTGGGGATTTCAACCCACAACACACACAAAGGGAAAAGGTATGGGAGGACAAACAAGACATACATATGAGACAACTCAAACAAACACTTAGTAGTCACGATACTACCTTGGGCCCATCCCAGGCCACCACAGCTGTGGAGTCTAACCCACACTCCATGCAAATAAGATGGCACCGTGCCACACAGTGTTGTGCTTAGGCCATAGATAAGCGAGACAGCAGCCTCCCCACTATACCATAAGGCAAGTGACTCCAGCAACGAGACTCCCGTGTGTGTGTGCTGTCAGCTACTTGTGCACCCGCCCCTCTTGATGTGATTGCCATCAGCTGTCCTTCATTAGGCAATCAACACCCTTCAGTATAGGGACGGGCAGCACCTGACAGGAAGAGAAGAAGAGATATCATTAGCTCTCATGTTCACACACACACACAAACGATACTAATCTAATGTTCACATGGTCTTCCAAATACAGTAATAATGATAATGACCAACCCACGTACGTCACACCTCCCCCCATAAGAGCGAACCCGCAGGGTTAGCAAAACATTATCACTTATTATCAACCAACATCCGATTAGTACCAACAGAACAAAAATAAATAGAAATCACACTCCATATAGACCACATGCCCCTATTTTGGGCCCACACGGTCAACCACCACCTCACCCAATACCAGACGCATCAGCCGCCGGACGTGGCTGGCACCTTCCTCATACCGAGGCCATGACGGTATACTGCAGTCAACCATACGCAAATTGCTCAATGGTGTTCGCACTCCCAACATCAACCCCGTGCGTCCTGTAAGGCACATTAGAACACAACACAGCATGTGAAACAACAGTCCTGTCACATCTCAACTCCGACGAGACGCGGGCAGGACTTGCCATTAGCCTATTCACATGACACCAGCGTGTCCTCCTCCGCCGCCCGAGCGTATGCAACATATACTTAGTGGCAGAGACCTTTCCTCTTACCACATAAGGTCCTGAGAACCGGGCAGTGAGCACCGTACTAGGCGTGGGCAGCACAATAAACACCTCATCCCCCGCCTCAAAATGCCTAGGGACAGCACAAATAGAAGGGACATTGGGGTGATTATTAATCAATGCATCACACAACAAGTTAGTAAACGGAGCGTCTCCAACCTCCAACACAGGGACGACCTTACCCCCAGCGATATCATTCCCCATGACGAAATCCACGCCCTTTACGGGAAAACATGGGCGAACCGCGACCGGAAAACAACCTGTGATCAGTGCAGACTGTACATGCACCTTCTGCAACGGCACGCGCACACACCCCATGCCAATACCTCTCACCAATCCGCTCGACCGACAGGAGTCCACATCCAATGGTAACACATCAGCCAGGATGAACGATTGAGAGGCTCCTGTATCACGGAGTATTCTCACCCGTTGGTAGTCCCCAACTTTACCCGACAGGGACACCCAACCATCAAACAAAAAGGGCTCAAAAAAGCTATGCTGGTCAGGACATGACACCGTACCAATCAACCCCACCCCTTTCGGTTCCTGGGCTGACTCCCTGGTCTCCTGTCGATCCCTTAGCGCATGACAGTCCTTCACAAAATGCCCTTCTTTTTTACAATAATGACACACCCTTTCAGATGGCGGAGAGCGTGATCGGAATGCTCGCTCGTCACCCAAGGCATTTCGAGACGGCGGTGAGCGAGGGCAGAATGGTCGCTCGTCACCTCCGCGATACGGCGGCCCCGACGGAGAAAACGCGCCCCCTCCTACATACACACCATTTCGTACAGAAACATTTTTGTGGATCATTGCTAACTCGTCACACAAAACTGCAGCTTCCTGGAGGGTAGAAACCTTTCGCTCCTCTAACTGTATTATCATGTGTTCGGGCACACATTTTTTAAATTGTTCAATGAGGATTAACTCGCTCAAAGCCTCGACCCCATCCACCTTACACGCTTCACACCAACGAGTGAACATCATCCGTTCATGGGAAAATGCCACATGTGTTTGCGAGGGAGCTTTACTTAGTCCCCTAAACCGCTGCCTATACGCCTCCGGCACCAGTTCATATACGCGCAAGACAGCACCCTTCACTTTCTCATATACCATGCTGTCCTCCTTCGATAATAACTGGCATGCGTCCTGAGCCCTACCCGTGAGCTTATATTGCACTAATAGTGCCCACTGATCCTCCGGCCAATGCGCAGCCCCCGCTACCCGCTCAAAATTAACAAAAAATGCTTCCACCTCAGACTCTCGAAAAACAGGAACCATAGCAATATGCTGCCCAACATTAAAACTGCCCTGGCAACCTTCAGATGAGGGCGAAGAAGAGCCAACACTCTCCAGTTCCATCCTCTTTAGTGTAATCTGGAGCTCTCTATCTCTCTCCTTCTCCCTTCCTCGCTCTTCCCTGTCTCTCTCCCTCTCCCTCTCTTTGTCCTCTCTGTCTCGTACAGCTGCTCTGTCCTCTCTGTCTCGTACAGCCGCTTTGTCCTCTCTGTCTCGTACAGCTGCTTTGTCCTCTCTGTCTCGTACAGCTGCTTTGTCCTCTCTGTCTCGTACAGCTGCTTTGTCCTCTCTGTCCTCTCTGCGCAAAAGCGCTCTCTCCTCCATCTGGAGACGGGCAAAACGCAGACTAGAGCGCGCATGGCCAGAAGACGTGGATTCTTTATCCGAATCGCCCGCGCCCTCACTTTCAGCTCTGGGCGTACTACCATTCTTCCTAATAGCACCACCCTCCGGGTTAAGATCACGCAAGGAAGAGTCAACCCATTCGCCAGTGTGTTCAACCTCCTGATCACTATGACTCACTACTCCCCGAGCCGTGCTAAACACCTGTTGCTCCACCAACCCCGCTATTACAGCTGCCTTCATATCCGCCTTGGATTGGGAACTTTGCACAGTAATATTATAATGCCTAGCAATAAGGCATAATTCCGCCTTAGTGCAACCTTTCACCTGATCCTCTGTCGGATCCGCCACGAAGACTTCAAAAACAAACGCTGACGCAGCCATATTATGTTTTTATGCGTGCGTAAAAAAAAAAATATATATATATATCACGTCCTCACTTAATTAACCATGACCGTGCACAATAATAATAGACACATTCTGCTTTTATACCTCTTAACCAAAACAATCCAACTGACCACATCTACTAAATGAAAACAATAACAAATGGTCCTAACCACTCAACTAGGAGTCACCTGTGTCACTCTAGCCTATCCCAGATAAACTACTCCACTACCTGGATGAAAGGCTACACATATCTTCAGTCGCTTACCGATTTCATTGCGCGCTCCACCGGAATCACGACTCGTGCCCCCCACCCTCTAGCCAAGCAGGTGACCCACCCCTGTTACCTATGTGGCAGAAAAATAGAATGGTTAAGAGCATCACAACAATAATGGTTTACATCAATCAACTGTGCACGGACAATGGAACCCACTAACTTACCAATTTAGAAAACGCTATCTTATTACACCTGATATGCTTCAATCGACAAGTCACCCCGTTATTTTACCAACAAGGAACCATACAATTGCGCAAACTTAACGAGCCCCCATGTCATGTACAGAGGTCTATCGACCATACAAGATAGTAACTGGGCAGGTGGTACATGAGCAGAAACAACCCCATCAGTAGAAAAATGCTTTTCAAACAGTCCCGGGTAGGCAGATAGTAAACAAAGATGTTTTTCAAATGGTAAATTATGTTTTATTGCAATGTGGGGGTTCCAACCCACGGCCTTTTTCCAAAGGGAAAAGGGATGTTGTCAGTGGGGATTTCAACCCACAACACACACAAAGGGAAAAGGTATGGGAGGACAAACAAGACATACATATGAGACAACTCAAACAAACACTTAGTAGTCACGATACTACCTTGGGCCCATCCCAGGCCACCACAGCTGTGGAGTCTAACCCACACTCCATGCAAATAAGATGGCACCGTGCCACACAGTGTTGTGCTTAGGCCATAGATAAGCGAGACAGCAGCCTCCCCACTATACCATAAGGCAAGTGACTCCAGCAACGAGACTCCCGTGTGTGTGTGCTGTCAGCTACTTGTGCACCCGCCCCTCTTGATGTGATTGCCATCAGCTGTCCTTCATTAGGCAATCAACACCCTTCAGTATAGGGACGGGCAGCACCTGACAGGAAGAGAAGAAGAGATATCATTAGCTCTCATGTTCACACACACACACACACACACACACAAACGATACTAATCTAATGTTCACATGGTCTTCCAAATACAGTAATAATGATAATGACCAACCCACGTACGTCACACTGGAGTATTCATTGACCTAAAAAAAGCATTTGATAGTATTAATCATGATATATTAATCAGGAAATTGGAAAGATATGGGATCAGGGGGGTAGTATTGGACTGGGTGAGAAGCTATCTAAATAAAAGACAACAATTTGTGACAATGAGAGATTATAAATCTGAATGTTTGGACATTGCTTGTGGTGTCCCCCAGGGGTCAGTGTTGGGTACAAAACTGTTCATCTTGTATATTAACGAGATATGTAAAGTATCCAATATATTTAAATGTATTTTATTTGCGGATGACACTAATCTTTTTTTTCTGGTGAGAATATCCAGCAGCTTTTAGAGGTCATCACATCTGAAATGAAGAAATTAAAAAAATGGTTTGATAGAAACAAATTATCATTGAACTTGAGCAAAACTAAAATTATGTTATTTGGAAACTGTAGATTAAATACTCAAGTACAAGTTAAAATAAATTATGTGATTATTGAAAGAGTTTATGAAAATAAATTCCTAGGTGTAATAATAGACCATAAAATCTGTTGGAAACCTCACATAAAACATGTCCAATCTAAACCGTCACGAAGCATTTCAGTCATGAGTAAAGTAAAGCACATTCTGGATAGAAAATCACTCATTCTCTACTGTTCACTAGTTTTACCATATTTAAATTACTGTGCTGAAGTCTGGGGAAACAATTATAAGTCTACACTACAACCACTTTTTATACTCCAAAAAAGGGCCATAAGGATAGTTCACATTGCAGGTTATCGTGATCACACAAACATATTATTTTTAAAGTCAAAAACATTAAAGTTAAATGATCTTGTGGAATTTAAAACAGCACAATTAATGTATAAAGCAAAAAGTCATGCACTTCCACGAAACATTCAAGAATTGTTCTTTGATAGGGAGGGGGGTTATAATCTGAGGGGAGAACTCAATTTAAAAGTGCTAAATGTACGCACTACCATGAGTGTTGTGAAGGGCCAGATTAAACTGTAGTCTCGCGAGAGGTGCAGAAATGGGATTTGACGTCAGAGGAGACGCTCCGGTCTGCGTTTGACTGCACAGACTGGAATGTGTTCCGCGACACAGATAACATTAATGTCTACACGGAGACAGTGGTGGACTATGTTTGTACTATGGTGGAAGAAACAATCCCCACTACCAAAATTAGAGTTTACCCAAATCAAAAACCCTGGGTAGACAAATCCGTCCGTGAAGCTCTGAGAGAGCGCACCAAAGCATACAACGACGGCCTAGTGGCAGGCAACATGAATGACCACAAGGTGGCGCGATACAACGTAAGGAGGACAGTGTCAGAGGCCAAACGGCGCTACAGAGATAAAATTGAACTCCAGTTTGAACAAGCTGACTCTAGAGCTATGTGGCAGGGGCTCAAAACGATGACAGACTACAAAGGCGCCTCCCTCAAACTGAACAGTGACATCTCCTTAGCAAATGACCTCAATACCTTCTATGCGAGGTTTGATGCTGGTAATAACAACACCAGCTCACAAGCCACGGCAATGGGGGGGGGGGGGGGGGGGTCGGCTGCTGATGGAGGCGCAGTGTTCAGGGTAACAGAGCATGAGGTGAGGCGGACCTTTAAAAAAGTGAATATCAGGAAGGCAGCAGGTCCGGACGGCATCCCCGGCCGCGTCCTAAAAGTCTGTGCCGACCAACTCAAGTTCAAGTTCAAGTTCAAGTTCTTTAATAGTTGTCATACAGAAGTACAGAATACTTTCATACAAAATGCTTCTTACTGTTACGCTCCAGAGACTGTGCTAGACAAGATAGTATCAAATAACATAATAACATAATATAGCATGAATTTAGAAGAAGAAAATGAGGTCACAGTGTTCGGTATAGACATATGTACAATGTTCTGAGTTACCATATAATATACAATACACAATACTATGCAGTGTACTAATGTACAGTACTATCTAGTGCAAAGCAGAAATGGGATGAGGTACAATTTTAGGTACAATTTACAGTAAGGTGTACGAGTTGTAGTGCAATCCTTCATCCATAAATATAAAGTGTGGGGAGTGGGTGCTACAGTGTGTTTGTTTAAAGTGGGTGTGTGCTATAAGTGTGTGGAGTGGGTGCTACAGTGTGTTTGTTTAAAGTGAGTGTGTGCATGTGGATGTGTGTGCTATGTGCGTTTGGTGGTTGTTGTTGTGTAGTGTTCATTCATTGTTCGTTTAGCAGCCTGATGGCCTGGGGATAGAAGCTTCTTCTGAGTCTTTCTGTGCTCGCCTTGAGACTCCTGTATCGCTTGCCTGACCGCAGCAGTTCAAAGAGGCAGTTGTTCGGGTGACTGGAGTCTTTAATGATTCTCTTAGCCTTGCCCTTGCAACGCTTGTAGTAAATGTTCTGGAGGGTGGGGAGCCCCCCTCCAATTGTGCGTTCGGCTGAACGTGTCACTCTTTGTAGTCTGCTTTGGTCTTGTGCAGTGCTATTCCCAAACCAGGAGGTGATGTTGCCGGTCAAGATGCTCTCTATTGTACATGAGTAGAAGTTCTTAAGGATCTTCTGGCTGACTTGGAACTTCCTTAGGCGCCTGAGGAAGTAGAGGCGTTGTCGTGCCTTCTTCACAACACTGTTAATGTGTGTGGTCCATGTCAAGTCCTCGGATATGTAGGCTCCGAGGTACTTAAAGCTGTTGACTCTCTCAACCGGTGCCCCGTCGATGCTGAGGGGGCTGTAGTCCTTGACCCCCGACCTCCTGAAGTCCACAATCATCTCCTTTGTTTTGCTGACGTTCAGGGAGAGGCTGTTTTCCTGGCACCATCCCGCCAGGACCTTGACCTCTTCCAGGTAGGCCCTCTCGTCGTTGGCACAGATCAGGCCCACCACCACTGTGTCGTCAGCAAATTTGACGATTGTATTGCTACTCCGCTGAGCCACACAGTCGTGTGTGTACAGGGAGTAGAGGAGGGGACTCAGAACACAGCCCTGGGGGGCCCCTATGTTGAGGGTGATGGATGAGGAGGTGCAGTTGCCTGCTCTCACCACCTGGGGTCTGCCAGTCAGGAAGTCCAAGACCCACTGGCAGAGGTCATAGCCCAAGCCCAGGTCCCTGAGCTTGGCTATGAGTATGGAGGGGACTATGGTATTGAATGCCGAGCTGTAGTCGATGAATAGCATTCTCACATAGTTCCCCTGCCTCTTGTCCAGGTGTGATGCTGCTGTGTGCAGCACATGGGATATGGCGTCCTCCGTGGACCTGTTGGGGCGGTATGCAAATTGCAGGGGGTCCATGTTGATGGGGAGGGAGGAGCAGATGTAGCCCTTTACTAGCTTCTCGAAGCACTTCATGGCTATGGAGGTGAGAGCTACAGGGCGGTAGTCGTTGAGGCAAGCAGGCTTGGATTTTTTGGGTACAGGGATAATAGTGGACTTCTTCAGGCAGGTGGGGATGACAGCCTGTTCTAAGGACAGGTTAAATATGTCAGTGAATACTGGGGCCAGTTGGTCGGCACAGACTTTTAGGACGCGGCCGGGGATGCCGTCTGGACCTGCTGCCTTCCTGATATTCACTTTTTTAAAGGTCCGCCTCACCTCATGCTCTGTTACCCTGAACACTGCGCCTCCATCAGCAGCCGACCCCCCCCCCCCCCATTGCCGAGGCTTGTGAGCTGGTGTTGTTATTACCAGCATCAAACCTCGCATAGAAGGTATTGAGGTCATTTGCTAAGGAGATGTCACTGTTCAGTTTGAGGGAGGCGCCTTTGTAGTCTGTCATCGTTTTGAGCCCCTGCCACATAGCTCTAGAGTCAGCTTGTTCAAACTGGAGTTCAATTTTATCCCTGTAGCGTCGTTTGGCCTCTGACACTGTCCTCCTTACGTTGTATCGCGCCACCTTGTGGTCATTCATGTTGCCTGCCTCTAGGCCGTCGTTGTATGCTTTGGTGCGCTCTCTCAGAGCTTCACGGACGGATTTGTCTACCCAGGGTTTTTGATTTGGGTAAACTTTCATTTTGGTAGTGGGGATTGTTTCTTTCACCCTAGTACAAACATAGTCCAGCACTGTCTCCGTGTAGGCATTAATGTTATCTGTGTCGCGGAACACATTCCAGTCTGTGTTGTGAAACACTGACCGGATCGTATCCTCTGACGTCACATCCCATTTCTGCACCTCTCGCGAGACTACGGGAGTACTTTTAATTCTCTGTCTGTACTTTGGTGAAAGAAAAATGGATGCGTGATCTGACTTACCGAAGCCACTATCAGAATGAGCCTTGTAGCCACCTTTAAATTGCGTGTAACAGTGATCTAGGATGTTACCGCCTCTGGTGTTGCAAGTCACATGCTGATAGAAGTCAGGCAATACCTTTCTCAGATTGGCGCTATTGAAATCTCCCAGAACTAAAATGGCGGCGTTAACATTCGCCTCTTGGATTCTATTTACCTCGTCGTGTAGTCTGGAGAGCGCAACCTTGTTGCTGGCTTGCGGTGGAATATACACTCCGACCAGGACGATCGCCGTTAACTCCCTCGGGAGGAAGAAGGGACGACACTTGATGGTTATATATTCCAGTTCTGGGGAGCAGTGGTTGGATAATTCCTTCACGTTAGTTGGGTCACTCCAATTTTTGTTAAACATGAAGGCAATACCTCCTCCACGTTGTTTACCGGACTCTGCTGATCTGTCCTTGCGGTGGATAAAGAAGTGATCAGCCGGTTGAATTGCGTGGTCTGGGACGTCCGGCGTCAACCACGTCTCGGTGAAGCAGAGGACGTTGCAGTCCCTAACGTCTCTTTGATATTGAATCCTTGCTCGGATGTCATCCAGTTTATTGTCAATTGATTGTACATTGGCTAGTAATATACTGGGCAGTGGTGTACGGTGGCGTCTGGATCTCAGCCTGTTACGGATCCCAGCCCTCTTCCCTCGCCGTCTGGTTCCTCTGTTCCTGGGGTCTAGGAACAAAGGATCTGGTCCTGATCTCCGGAGAATTTCTTCAGGCCATTGATGCGGTTCGGAAAGCTGATCCAGTGAGTAATCCAGTTGGTAAGTTTCCCGTAATCCAATGTCTATGAGTGACTGACGGTCATATACATTAAATGCACCAACAGTTGGTACGAACAAAACTCTAAAAACTATAAATATTAACAAAAGTAAACACAGTCTCGACGGAGCGAACAGAGAGGCAGCCGGTCGGAGCAGCGCCATCATGTGGCCCCAGTATTCACTGACATATTTAACCTGTCCTTAGAACAGGCTGTCATCCCCACCTGCCTGAAGAAGTCCACTATTATCCCTGTACCCAAGAAATCCAAGCCTGCTTGCCTCAACGACTACCGCCCTGTAGCTCTCACCTCCATAGCCATGAAGTGCTTTGAGAAGCTAGTAAAGGGCTACATCTGCTCCTCCCTCCCCATCAACATGGACCCCCTGCAATTTGCATACCGCCCCAACAGGTCCACGGAGGACGCCATAGCCCATGTGCTGCACACAGCAGCATCACACCTGGACAAGAGGCAGGGGAACTATGTGAGAATGCTATTCATCGACTACAGCTCGGCATTCAATACCATAGTCCCCTCCATACTCATAGCCAAGCTCAGGGACCTGGGCTTGAACTATGACCTCTGCCAGTGGGTCTTGGACTTCCTGACTGGCAGACCCCAGGTGGTGAGAGCAGGCAACTGCACCTCCTCATCCATCACCCTCAACATAGGGGCCCCCCAGGGCTGTGTTCTGAGTCCCCTCCTCTACTCCCTGTACACACACGACTGTGTGGCTCAGCGGAGTAGCAATACAATCATCAAATTTGCTGACGACACAGTGGTGGTGGGCCTGATCTCTGCCAACGACGAGAGGGCCTACCTGGAAGAGGTCAAGGTCCTGGCGGGATGGTGCCAGGAAAACAGCCTCTCCCTGAACGTCAGCAAAACAAAGGAGATGATTGTGGACTTCAGGAGGTCGGGGGTCAAGGACTACAGCCCCCTCAGCATCGACGGGGCACCGGTTGAGAGAGTCAACAGCTTTAAGTACCTCGGAGCCTACATATCCGAGGACTTGACATGGACCACACACATTGACAGTGTTGTGAAGAAGGCACGACAACGCCTCTACTTCCTCAGGCGCCTAAGGAAGTTCCAAGTCAGTCAGAAGATCCTTAGGAACTTCTACTCATGTACAATAGAGAGCATCTTGACCGGCAACATCACCTCCTGGTTTGGGAATAGCACTGCACAAGACCGAAGCAGACTACAAAGAGTGACACGTTCAGCCGAACGCACAATTGGAGGGGGGCTCCCCACCCTCCAGAACATTTACAACAAGCGTTGCAAGGGCAAGGCTAAGAGAATCATTAAAGACTCCAGTCACCCGAACAACTGCCTCTTTGAACTGCTGCGGTCAGGCAAGCGATACCGGAGTCTCAAGGCGAGCACAGAAAGACTCAGAAGAAGCTTCTATCCCCAGGCCATCAGGCTGCTAAACGAACAATGAATGAACACTACACAACAACAACCACCAAACGCACATAGCACACACATCCACACGCACACACTCACTTTAAACAAACACACTGTAGCACCCACTCCACACACTTTATAGCACACACCCACTTTAAACAAACACACTGTAGCACCCACTCCCCACACTTTATATTTATTGATGAAGGATTGCACTACAACTCGTACACCTTACTGTAAATTGTACCTAAATTGTACCTCATCCCATTTCTGCTTTGCACTAGATAGTACTGTACATTAGTACACTGCATAGTATTGTATATTATATGGTAACTCAGAACATTGTACATATGTCTATACCGAACACTGTGACCTCATTTTCTTCTTCTAAATTACATGCTATACTATGTTATTTGATACTATCTTGTCTAGCACAGTCTCTGGAGCGTAACAGTAAGAAGCATTTTGTATGAAAGTATTCTGTACTTCTGTATGACAACTATTAAAGAAACTTGAAACTTGAAACTTGAAACTGAATATATATATGTATCGTTTGATATACCTTGTATATTATTTATATATATACACGGAATATCCCTTTACCTGCATACAGACCAGAGTAATATTCGCTCTCCTATTGGACAGCGGCCCCAGGCGCCAACGACCAAGCCCCCAACGGCAAGTTCAAAGGCAACTCCGGGCATGTCAGAACATGCCCAGAGTCTGCGTAGTAATACGAGACAAGAACTGAGGTTGGGACTAGATATTCACTTAAGTATAAATACGGCGCAGGTGTAAACAGCAGCAATTCGTTCATTACTAGTAATACCTTCACCACGAGTCAACGTGCAGTGAAGTGAGCAACCTTCAGTGTTGGGAAAGTTCACTTTCTACATGAACTAGTTCAGTTCACAGTTCAATTTTTTTTAAATGAACTAGTTCAGTTCATAGTTCATAATTCAAAATGTTGAACTAAAGTTCATGGTTTCAAAAATGAACTAATTTAGTTCTTTTTAGTTCTTTTTATTTTATTTTTTTATTATAGATTTTTCACGTACAGTTACTTACATTACAAAAACACACATTGGGACAGGGGGGGGGGGGGGGGGTCCTCCAGTTCATCTCTATGCCATCATCCACACCATAAGCAAGCAAAAACAAAACAAAAAGAAAAACAAGCAAAAAGGAAAGCAGACCAAGACAGGCACTGTACAGTATTGCACTTGCCTCGAGCGCATTCACATGTAGACATACATATATTTATTTGTTCCTATCCTAGGTCTGTCCATACAATGGGGCACTGGGCCTTTAGAAGGATCCGATACATTTCAGCAGGAAAATAGTCTAATAGTGGGGCCCACACATCCTGAAAGGAAGCGTTTTTGACTCTATGCATTGCACAGTGTCTTTCATGGGGTAGGAGCACACCGAAGATCCCTCTATAATACCACATTTGTAAAAATGGGGGCTTATCCTTAATCCAGTTTATCAGAATGCATTTCCGGGCTGAAAGTAGAAGTTTATCAAATAGTTTGAATTGTAAACTCTTTTAAATGCATACGCCGACGTGACGTCTAGAGGTAGAGTCTGACTCCGACTGAGCGAGTGCTGCTGCTGCTGCTGCTGCAGCTCTCGGCTTCTAATCTGCGCGCAGATTCCTGTTCCACTGCTTGTTGTGAGGAGGAGTCTGATGACGTAGAAGGGGGTGACAGGCTGGTTGCCAGATCGGGTGGTTTTACGCATAATATTTAAGCCTGTTTACAGTGTTTTAACTGAGTTTTCGGCTGAAATGCATTATGAAATATGGCACATCTTTGAACGCCGTTATAATAGTGCTGAGAATGAACGCACTTTTGAACTCCGTTACACAGGGCTGAGAATGAACGCGTTCTCAATTACGTTCATTTAGCGGATATACAGTACGTTCAGTTCAAGTTCGCCCAAAATACGAACGCGTTCATGAACGATCGTTCATTGAACGCGTTCAGGTACATCACTGGCAACCTTGCATCTAAATAGAGCATTGAGAACCGCGTGCGAATAGAATGTTAAAATGTCAGAGTTTAACGCAGTAACGTTGAGTTCGACTTAATCTAATGTGAAGTAATAGTCGATCATTTATTGTATATCGTGCGGCCACAGTTCTTCCGTATGTAGCATTACCCATCGGTTCGTCGTGTCTTTAGCTAGTGCACTTATCCAGGCTGTGCGGCCTAAATACGTGCCCACACCCGAGGAGTCCTAGGCGAGAACCGTTGGACATGTACACAGGAGAATTGGCACCGGCGATTGCAGAACCATTTCTGGTTGGATTATATTGCTTTGGGACCGTGACCACCGGAGAAGAGCACCGTTGATTCCACTGTCGTTTGGGATTTAACCTCGTGAGGATTACCATTCGGGCCCGCCTCGTGGAAGGGGCTGGCTAGCTGTCGTCAATGCTGTCGAGCATATTGGATTACAACTATTGCTTTGTCTGCTGATCAAGGGAGTACAAGCACCGGCTCCTGTACCTGGAGCCTCTTTATTACTCGTTGACTCAGACTGGGTACCCGAACATTCCTCTACCCCTCCCGGCTTTACACCCCGGAGGGAACCCAGTGTCGCCAGTTGGTACCGGTGTTGCCCTATATAATTGCTATACAACAGGTGGCGTCAGCTTAGACCCATCATAGTATTCCTACTATTCTCATTGACTTATGCTCTTGACTGACTTTACGTATATTCTTCGCCATACAAGCGCGACCCTAATTCTCAATCTGTAACCTAACGTTGCCTAATAATAATAAATAACCCTCCAATAGAATTTCTGTGTCAATGCCGTGTTCTTGTGTGGGTGTTCACCATCAATATTTGATGTACTGTTTGGCCAGTAATTAAAGTACATAACTAGTAGTGGTTTAATATATCACAATCTTTAATACAGTCAGGGTTTTGTAACCCCTCAGTTACAATGAGAAGATACTGCATCTCGATATGTGGAGTGAAACTGTGGAACAGTCTAAATGTGGTGCTAAAGCAATGTCCAAACATGAGACAATTCAAACTGATGTATAAGGAAATGATGTTCACAAGGTACAGGGATGAGGAAGGGACTTGATATTCACGGGTGTTTACATTTTTATTTTATTTCTTTCATGTTTTACATATATAGTTTTTGTTTTTTTGTTTTGCATATATATATATATATATTTTTTCTTTTTTCTTTTTTATGTTTTAAAATAGTACACTCATTTGAGTAGTGGAAAAGGGGTAGGATTAAATAAGTGTATACTTCTTCCTACTCCTTTTCGAACATGTAGATTGAGTTGTGTTTTGCTTTTGTTATTGTTTGTTTGTATTCATTGCATGTTCGAAATAAAGATTTCAAATCAAATCAAATCAAAATAGCCATGGATACAATACTATAGTCATTTGACATTGAGTTTTTTCCGGTCAAGATGCAAAAAAGAGATAATTTTTCCATCCATGCATTCCCGTGTTATACCGTGGTGAATATAAGTATGGTTTTAGAGTGGTCTAGGGTAATTCATGAAATGGGTAGGGTAATTCATTATTTCATATGTCGATTCCATTGTAGACTTTGCCGTTTCTTGCCTGAAATCAAATCTAGATCATAGCTATTATGTGCCATCATGAATGCATGAAATGTATAGATGTAGCAGTACTGTCTATCTGTATGTCGTGTATGTCATATAATGTTATGATGAATTGAAAATGGGGGACCCTGATGTAAACAAAATGAAAGTCTTTCTCTGGTCTGCATCCCCTTAACAATTGTATGTATTGAGCTGTACTGTACTGTACCCATTCTGCAATCTGTTAATAAAGTTTTCAATCAATCAATCAATCAAAGGGGGGGGGGGTAGTTTCTGATTATTTGATTGTCAGTAACGGCATTCGCATTGAACACTAAAAACAGTTATCAGCACGATCGGTATCAAAGCATTGCAGGATCAAGCAAAAATGTACGTCAAATTGCCCTTACCTGTGGCCGGGAGTAATCCAAAAAGAATATTCCAATAGTTTGATCGCCATCTGGTATATCCAATGTCCATTTGCTCGACGGCATAATTCACCACAACATATGGATCGGAGATATTTGACGGGCTTCAATGGAACCGGGACAACCGCTCGCCTGGCCCAACAACGGAAAAAAGACCTGGGGCCATCCCACAGAGAAAGATACAAGAGTAGAAAGGGTGCTCGATACTGCCGTCTAGCGTGATGCGGCCGGTATTGCACTTTTAAATTGGCATGAGGATTCCCCATGTTAACCCCGAGTCAGTGGGCCTGTAATGAATCGAAATATTGAATAAAAGAAATAACGATCAAATAACGAGTATACTCGTTGTTGGTGATCAACGATTGGCGGCCAATAACGAGTATAATCGTCGTTGGCAGTGAATGAGTTAAAGGTAGAATCTGTAATCACATCAAACAGCAACCTGTAGGCAAAAGAGCCTCCTTTC